>NW_006399801.1:11096506-11117944 GCF_000299155.1 Elephantulus edwardii
TGAGGGTTCGAATAGAAGGATTAATGGAAATTAAAATTATAGAGAAGTGTGAGAAGTGTGATTACATTGTGACATTGTAGTTAATGTTATAAAGTGAAATGTACATGAACAGTTGAATGAAGAATCAACTGGCTTTCTCATCTTTCACTCGTTAGAGTTAAAATATAAATAAATAAATAAATAAATCCAGTTTCCGGCCATGAAGTAAATTCTGACTAATGTTACGCATAGGAACTATGCTCCACAGAGACTTCAATGACTGTGATCTGTCAGAAGCAGGTCATGTATAATTGATTTGCTGCACTTAAAAGTTCATTCACTGGTTGAGGGTCTTCCTTTCTTTTACTGACTCTCCCCCTTTTCAAATATGCTGTGGCTTTTAAAGGAATAGCCTCTCCTAGTGACATGTTCAAAGTAGGTGAGATGAAACTTTGTCATCACTGCCTCCAAAAAGCATACTACACTTTCTCCAAATGTATTCATTCCTTTGGCAGTCCATGAGATAGTCCGTACTATTCTCCAACCCCACTGCTCAGAAGCATCAATTCTTCGTTTGTCATCCTTAATCACTGTCCAACTCTCCAATACATCTATGGATCTAGGACTCCTTGCAGGTATCAATAGGCCTTGGCATCAATCTTCCCTTGAGTTTAGAAGGTTCTCAGCATAGGGGCCCTGGAATAAAATGATGTGCTCTACTCTCAAGTCTTTCTTAGTATTACTGAGATCTCCCTCTCTCTATTCACTTCCTTTTCCTTTAATCTCTTGTAAAATAAAACATGATAGAGGCTCCACCTCAGGGATCAGGGTGGTGATCTATTGCATCCTACCCTGTTGTGAGGTACCCCTGAGTCAACTTATATAATTGGATGAAACTGCCCAATACTGCACCATCTTCACATCTCTGTAGTGTTAAAACCCCTGGTTGTAATGATTAAGAGCTTTCTTCTTTTTTGATGACTCTCTACTTTCTTCAGCATGGTGTTCTTCTGTGGGTACTAGTCCCACCTGATAACATGCCCTAAATATGTGAGATGAAATCTCAAGATCCTTGCTTCTAAGGAGCACTCTGGCTGCACTTTTAAGGCAGATTAGTTTTTTATTTTGGAAGTCCATGGTATATTTGATACTCTTCTCCAACATCATTACAGTGCAAAGGCATCATCAATTCATCTGTCTTCTTATTTACAGTCTAACTTTCACATGGACATGAAAGAATTGGAAAAATATGTAGCAAAAGAAAACGTAATGTCATAAGTAAGTAAAGTCTTGTTCAAGATTATTAAGAAACCCTGGAGCAGTACATGCACAGAGGACTGTCAGTTTCAATTTCAGCTGGACACAGAAGAGGAATATCACCTGACCTAAGCCATGGTATTTTCAATCACTTCATGAAAATAAACATTGGACAATAAATAAGGAAGACTGAAGAAATGATCCGACTCTAATCCTACCTTGTTAACATAGTAAACATAACTAAGCCCTCACTGACATAACTTAATCCTGTTTCATTAACACATAGAAGTCAAGATTTACCACACATCATAAAATAGAAGATAATTATACCAGATTATAAAATGAAGGACAATCACACAATACCAGATATCACAGTCTAGTCAATTTGACACATACTCGGAGGGAATACAACTCAATCCATGATACGGGGAAAGCAAAGGAAAACTTAGAAAATTAGAGTTCAAAGAAAAGGAAATAAAATATTACTTTTTGTACAGAATAACTTGAACTATTTTTCAATGAGATGCCTATAGGAAATTATCCAAATACGAAAAACTAGATAAATAGATAGATGGATAGATTAAAAACTAGACAAGTCAGATAGATTATAAACTTGACTCTGATTTGCAGTGATTTCATGTCCAACAGAATCAAACACTGTGGATCATGCAGCATTCTCACAATGTTTGAGTCCATTGTGTGAATCCATTTGTCTGCTAAGCTCATCAACCTTGCCAGCGGTCTCCCTCATCTTTGTTTGGCCCTGTAGTTCACCAAATATGAGTCCTTCTCCAGATATATAGATTCCACTTCATGAGGTGTCCCCCTGTGAATGAGACAATGTTCTGCTGTGAGCTAGAAAGTTTTAAGTGGTTGATTTTCAGAAGTGAGTTTCCAGGACTTTCTTCCCAGTCTATCTTAACACAGAAACCAGTCCACAACAGATTACATTTTCTGGTATTTAAAATGCCAGTGGCACAGCTACAGCAACACACAAGCCACCACCGTATAACAAACTGACAAACTAGTGGTAGGGAAGAAAGCAAAGAGAGAATTGAATGGGAAGAAGATGTGGCTGTGATTTGGGGATGCCTGTCATTGCAAAACTTGATCTGCTCATCTGCATGTCAGTCAGGTATTGTTCTGTCCTCACTGACCGGAGGCTGTGAGATGGGTCAGAGAAGGAAAGTCTAGTCTTCACAGGAAGTCTGTGAGCTAGGGGCATACAAGGGCCTTGACTTTCCTGCTAGAACCTTCCAGCAAGCCCAGAATTCATTAATAGAAAACAAACATGGAAAAATAATGGGAGTAAAATCCTTTACAGGAGTAAAGACTCAAAGCTCATCTGAAAGCTAGAGAGCTAGTTAGTAAGTGATTGGCCAGATGATATGATGCAAAGCAAAGAAACTGGAACACTTACTTACTGCTGGTGGGAGTGTAAAATGGTACAACCAATATGGAAGGCTGTATGGAGCTTTCTCAAAAAGGTGCAAATATAAATACCATTTGACCCTGCAATTTCACTACTGGGAATTTACCCTAAAGAAACCATAACTACCACTCAAGCAGATATATATGCACACCCATGTTTATTGTGGCTTTGTTCACAATAGCAAATAGCTTGAAACAATCTAAGTGCCCATCAACAAACGAATGGCTAGAGAAGCTCTGGTATATTCACACAATGGAATTCTACGCTGCATTGAAAAACAAGGAACTCATGAAATATTATACAAAATGGATGATCCTGGAGGACATTATGCTAAGTGAAATATCTCAGTCGCAAAAGGACAAATATTGCATAGGGCCATTGTTGTAAAATGGGACTGACATCAGGTTTGAGGGAAGACAGAAAAGGAGGGGAGGAATGATATATATTGCATTGAAACAAATGAGGGAAAGATCGGTTTAAAAGGGATATATGAATGGGTATTCTTGTCATTATAGACGTTCCGAGTGAAGGCTGCATAGTGGAGTGAACTTGGGGGGAAGGGATTGTATAACAATGAAAGAGTTTTTCTTTTTCTTTTCAAGGAGAAGAATGATTTGGAGTGGGCAGGGAGAAAAGTTCAACAATGAATGACTGGAAATCCTAAGTCTCTGTAAACTTTCATTAAAATTAATAATTTTTTTTAAAGATGAAGCAAGAATCAATGAAATATAGCACCAATGAAGACATGGAGTTGTCTGAAAACTTCTGCGAAACCTAAGGAAACAAATTCTGAAGAATAACCTCCTGTAGCTACAGTCCCCAGAGAAGGTCCAGGTGGGCCATGCTACGCAGCTCCTGGAGCTCTGCCCACAGTCCATTCTTGGGTGAAGCGGGCAGGGGCTCCAGGCTGAGCACAGGGCTCTGCAGTTGTGCTGAAGAACAGAGGGGCTCCAATATCAAGCCGGACTGTTTCCTGAAAGGGGAAGAACATCCTTAAGCTATTCACAGTCAAACGAGAAAACTCCTAGGTCACATATCATAGAAGGAAATGCACAGGAAATAGGAATTTGCAATAGTTAGCTAATAAAATATTCAAAATGGATGAAGTAGCACAAAGCATTGGCTTTGAAATAGAAAAAAAAAAAAACAACCCAAAACAACAAAACACAAAAACTCCCAAAATAAACCAACCCCAACAACTAGAAAGATACTCTGGGTTGGCTAGTGTTCCTCCACCTAAAGCCACTGTGATGTGAGCACTCAGGTGCTCTAGGGCAGGAACATTCAGCATCTTTGATGCACCTTCAAGGTGAAGGGAACAGTGACCAGGGGAAAAAGAGGTGAGAACTCTCTTGGAAAAAGCCTGCTCCCCAAGGAACACACACCTCCTCCTATTACTACACTCATTTTGGGTACTCATTCTGTTAAGAACATTCTAGAATCCCATTTAACTGTAGCTTGCATTGGAAAAAATGCAGGGCCAAACTTAGTTAACAAATAATTTTCTCTGAATAAGTGGAACATTTTCAGGGAACTATTTCATTAAAACTCTCTATTCAAATTTTTCAAATCTTTCACTGTTGGGTGAGTTTTGGTTTTAGATGTCAACAAAATGTATTTGTTTGATTACAAACAAACAAACACAAAAATAATCCTTCATTTTTATTCCCACCATCCACCTGTCAATCTTTCATATGGTGTCTGGCATGTGTGCTGAAGAAAGCTGTGCCATTTGCATTTCAAATACTGTCAGCTACCCACAGTAGACCGATTTCAGTGATGTTTCAAACTAAGAAAGGCCTGGTAATTAACTATGGAAAATTAGCAACTTAAAACTTAATAGATTGTAAGAAAACGCCGACTTCCTTGCTCTGGACAGAACTCACTAAAGAAAGTGTTTGGTGAAATAAAAGGGTGTAAAATACAGGGCTTACCAGGATGTAGGAGACAGAGTGACACAGTAGCCACAATAAAAATCTCAAGAATGTTTGTGATTGTGAGGAGGCTGCAGAAACAGGCATCATTTAGTTCTACTGTAATGGAGTTGCCATGAATAGAAGTCAGCTTGATGGCAGCTGGCTACAATACTTTGACTTTAGATGCTTCTGGTATAGGCAACATCCCACAGACTTGGAATCATTACCTCATCTGCAAACATGCCGTAGCTATCATTAATACCACATGCAAGCAAGATCCTGCTGAAAATTATCCAGAATAGACTAGAAGAGTAACTTCCAGGTGTGCAGGCTCGGTTTAGAAGAGGCAGTGGCACTAGGGATATTATAGATAATGTTAGATGAATCTTGGATGAAAGCAGGGAGTACAAGAGGAATGTCTGTGTTTCATTGACTATGCAAAGGCGTTTGACAGTGTGGATCACAACAAATTGTGGCTAACTCTGGGGAGAATGAGAATTCCAGAATATTTGATTGTGCTTATGTGAAACCTATACTTGGACCAGGAGGTAGTCACAAGAAAAGAGCAAGGAAACACTTCACAGTTCAAAATCAGGGAAGGTGTATGCCAGGAATGCATCCTATCTTCATACGTTTTAAATCTATATGTGGAAGAGATCATCCAGGAGGCTGGTCTATATGAGGAGAAATGTGGCATCAGGATTGTAGGAAGACTCATCAACAACTTGCATTACACAGATGACACAATCTTGTTTCCTAAAACTGAGGAGGATCTGAGGCTTTTGCTGCAGAAAGTCAAGGACTCCAGCCTTCAATATGGATTGAAGCTCAACATCAAGAAAAACAAAGATTCTCACCACTGGGCCAACTGGCAGCATAATGATGGATGAGATTGTTAATAGCTTCCATTTGTTTGGCTCTACAGTCAACTCTCTTGGACCAGCAGTCAAGAAATCAAAAGAGAAATTACATTGGGAAATTCTGCTGTCAGGGACCACGTCAGAGTACTGAAGAGCAATGGTGTCAATTTGGAGACTAAGATGTGCCTGATCCAGGCCATGATTTTCACGATTACTTGCTATGCTTAAGAAAGTTGAACAATGACTAGGGACGATAAAAGGAGAATTGATGCGTTTGAGCTGTGGTGCTGGAGAAGAATATTCAATATACCACAGACTACTAGGAGAATAAACAGGTTCATCCTGGAGAGGGTGAAACCAGACTGCTTCTTGGAGGCAAGAATTCTGAAGGTCCATCTGACATATTTTGGGCATGTTGCAAGAAGGTATCAGTCCTTGGAGAGGGACATCATGCTTGGAAGATGGGAGGGGCAGTGCTAAAGAGGAAGACCCAGATGAGATGGATTGATCCAGTGACTACGGTAATGGGGAGAGTGTGTCAAAGACAGTAAGATTCGCTCAAAATAGAGTTCAGAGCTGTTGTACATAGGGTTGCTATGTGTCACAAGCGACTCAACAACACATAACAACAACAATAGTTCTGAAAATCTGAACTGCAGATAAAAAATTAAGTTACCCACTGTCATCTCTTCATGGGAAAAGAGGCTTCTTAAGTGGCTTATGATCCCAAGAAAGATGCTGTGAGGTTAACTTGCGTGATTTCCCTGATGGAACAAAGATACATGGAGGGTTATTTTCTTTGTCAAGGGCCAAAAGAATAACTTCCAAAGTTGGAAAATTGGGAGAGAGAGATCCTAGGAAACACAGTGTCTTAAAGGGTCTAAAATACCTCTATTAAAGTGGTAGTATTATTCCATAAAACAGAATCACAATAGAAAGTAAGTACTATATTGTACTATTGTTATGTAATGTCAAGTCAGAACCAAGTCATAGCTGACCACCTTGTGGGTTTTCAGGGGACATAAGTAACACTGCTTTCTTGAGGAAACTGACCTTCTTTCTCCCTTGGAGCAGCTTGTGGATTAGAATCCCTGGTGCATTTTTGTTGACAACCCAACACCTTATTCAGTAGGCCACCAGAATTCCCAAAGCTATACTTTCCTAAGTACTTACCTCATTTCTTCAGGGGCAAGATGTCTGTGTGGGGTTGTGGAATATAGGAAAACTACTACATAGGGAGGATGGGGGATTCTGACTTTTTCACCATTATAAGTCGATATCCCTGATCAGATTATGAAATTTCTATTTGAATATTTGTTCTCTAATTCTTATCAATTGTTCAGCTCTCAGATGCACAGCAAGTGATTGAAAAGACCATGCATGGCCTGAATCAGATGCACCTTAGTCTTCAAACTAATATCATTGTTCCTTGGCACTTTGGGGTGGTCCCTGACGGTAGACTTTCCTAATGCATGTGTCTCCTGATCTCTTGACTGAAAATACCAAAGATGAGAATTATGGATCCAAGTAGTGAGATAAAATCACTGACAATTTCTACCTTTTCTTTATCTATTATGATGTTAGTTTTCATCAAATACTAATTCAACTCATGAAGACCACACATACGCAAAATGGAACTGCTCTGTAAGGTTTTCAAGGCTATGACCTTTCAGGAACAGATTGCCAAGCTTGTCTGCTGAGGCACCTCTGGTTGGGTTCAAACCACCAACCTTTCAGTAAGTAGTTGCACACTTAACTATTAGTTTTCTATGAAAGTTACTGCAAACTGGATTACTTAAAACAACAGTATTCATTCTTTCAGTTCTGAGTACTAGAATGCCAATGTCAGAGTGCCAGCAGGGTATTCCCTCTGAAGGGCCTATTGAGGAGTTCTTTCTTGTCGTTTCAGCTTCTGTGAGCTCCAAGTGCTCTTTGGCAGTGGCAGCATAACTCTAATCTATGCCTTCATTTTGGCATGGTTGGTTGTCTCTGTGTCTTCATATTGCCTTCCTTCCGCAATTCTTCTCCCCTTGTTATAAGGATATCAGTACTCACAGAAGGACCCATCTTGGTGGTGTAGGCTATAGGCAGCTGCACTGTTAACTCAAAGGTGTCACCTCTCTGCTAGTTCAAATCCACCAGCAGCTCCTCAGAAGAGAGACGAACAACCTCATCCTGTGATTTACAGCTTCAGACAACATGCTGGAGGCTCAGCTATGAGTCAGTTCCAACTCAACAGTAATGAGTTGAGTTACTCCAGTATAATCTCCTGTTAATGAATTATATTCACAACAATATTTATCAATAGCAGTAGCTATTTTAACAGAAATACGAGTGGCTTTAAAGAATAGAAGTGTAGCAGGAGTTTAGAAGCCCAGATTCAGGGCACAGCTCTAGGGAGCAGTCATTCCTTTCCTTGTCCATTTCAGCCTCGGGTAGCTGAGTGCATCCCAAGCTTGTAGACAATTGTCATGTGGCATCTGTCCTGCCTCTGTATGTGTCTCAGTGTTGTTCTTTGTCATATCTCAGAAGTTATTATGATAGGATCTATCCCTCAATGGTAAAACTTCATTAACATAACAAAAAAACCCTTTTTCACTTCAATACACATTTAGGGAAACAAATTCAACCTCTTTCCAAATAAGATCACAGTCACAAGTACCAGGTATTAGTACTTGAACATAACTTTGAAAGTGATACAGATCAACGTTTAACACTGTGCGGTGAAGGAATCTGGGGAAGGGAGTAGAGCAGGCCGTTCTGCAGCTGAAAAGTGATAGGGCAGATTGAAGATCAGACGAGTTGTGGGACGACATCAAGGATATTATCCATGAAGAGGGTAAAAGGTCATTACAAAAACAGAGCAGAAAGGAAAATAAAAATGGATCTCAAAAGAGACTCTGAAAATGGCACTTAGAGTGCCAAAAAGAAAAGAAGAATAAGAGATGGTGAAATAAAAGAGCTGAATAGAAGATTGCAAGGAGCAACTTGGGATGACAAAGCAAAGTATTCTAATGAAATGTGCAGAGAGCTTGAATTGGAGGATAAAAAGGGAAGAACTCACTCATTTCTCAATTTGAAAGAAGTTAAAAACAAATTCAAGCCTCAAGTTGCAATACTGAGATACTTTGGGCAAAATCTTGAATGATCCAGGAAGCAGCAAAAGAAAAGTTGAAGAAATACACAGAATCATTGTACTAAAAAGAATTGGTTTAAATATTTCAGGGAAATATCGTATGAACAAGAAACAGTCGAATTAAGGATGAAGGTAAACCTGTACTAAAGACACTGGCAAAAAATTAGGCCCCAGGAATCAATAGAATATCAACTGACATGTTTCAACTTGAAAGACCACCTGGGAGCTGGGCAACATTCCAAGCTGACCACACCTTTTGGGAGACATTCCAATCTGCCTGCTGTAAGATGCCATGGCCAATCAGAAAAGAGCATGACCACCAACTACACCTTTCTTAACCATCAGCAATGACATAATTCACCTAAAGGGACTGAATGACTTCATATTTGGGAACTAACAAAGAGTACCCAATCAACGTCCTCCACGGAAAGCTGACCAGTGAGCTGACCACCCTGCCCCCCAATCCCTACCTATAAAACTCTGCCTTTAATTTTCTCATTTGTGACTTTGCTGCCTGACCCTGCCTTTCTCTGGCCTCAGACAGTAAATCCACCCACAAGCTGCTAATAAACTTCTTTGCTTCACTTCACATGGTTCTCCGTGCCATTTTACCTTACACAACTAACATGCAGGCCTGAACATGCTTACCAGTTTATGCCTGAAAATTTAGAAGTCAGTTGCTTGGCTGGCTGACTGGAAGATATCAGTATTTATTCCCATTCCCAAGAAAGGTGATCCAAATAAACTGGAAATTATAAAATAATATCAACAGAGTGTGGAAATTATCGAACAATATCAATGATATCACATGCAAGCAAGATTCTGCTGAAAATTATCCAAAAATGTTTGGAACAATATGTCAACAGAGAACTGCCAGATGTGCAGGCTGAATTTAGAAGAGGTCGCAGTACTAGGGATAGTATAGCTAATGTAAGATGGATCTTGGCAGAAAGCAAAGAATACCAGAAGAATGTCTATCTGTGCTTCATTGACTATGCAAAGGCTTTTGACTGTGTGGATCACAACAAGCTGTGGCTGACTCTGAGAAGAATGAGAATCCCAGAACATTTGATCGTGCTAATGCGAAACCTATCCTTGGACCAAGAGGCAGTTGTCAGAACAGAGCAGGGAGACACTACATGGTTCAAAATCAAGAAAGGAGTCCGTCGGGGATGTATTTTATCTCCTTACCTTTTCAATCTGTATGCAGAACAGATCATCCGAGACCCTGGGCTGTACAAGGAGGAATGTGGCATCAGGATTGGTGGAAGAATCATCAACAACCTGTGTTATGCAGATGACACAACCCTGCTTGCTAAGACTGAAGAGGACCTGAAGCGCTTGCTGCAGAAGGTCAAGGACTGCAGTCTTCAATATGAATTGAAGCTCAACATTAAGAAAACAAAAATTCTCACCACTGGGCCAATTGGCAGCATCAGGATGGATAGTGAAGAGACTGAGATAGTTAACAGTTTTAGTTTGCTTGGCTCCACAGTCAACACTCTTGTTAACAGCAGCCAGGAAATCAGGAGACGAATTGTGACGACGTCAGGCTGGAGACTAAGGTGAGCCTGATCCAGGCAATAGTCTTTGCAATTACATGCTATGCATCAGAGAGTTGGACAGTGAATAGGGATGATAGAAAAAGAATTGATGCCTTTGAGTTGTGGTGTTGGAGAAGTGTGTTGAATATACTATGGACTGCTAGGAGAACAAACAGGTTTGTCCTGGACAGGGTGAAGCCAGAATGTTCCCTGGAGTCAAGGATTCTGAAGCTTTGTCTGACATACTTTGGGCATGTTGCAAGGAAGGACTGGTCCTTGGAGAAGGACATCATGTTTAGGAGAGTGGAGGGACGGTGCAGGAGAGGAAGACCCTTGATGAGATGGATCAATTCTGTGAGTGGAGTGGTGGGAATGAATGTGTTTAAGACAGCGAGGTTGGCACAGGATAGAACGGCGTTCAGGGCTCTTGTATATAAGGTCGCAATGAGTCGCAAATGACTCGATGGCACATAACAACAACAACAACATCACATGCAAATAAAATCTTCACTTGCTGAATATCATTTAAAAACAGCTGACAGAGAACTGCTAGAAGTTCAAGCTGAGTTTAGAAGAGGCCAGGGCACCAGAGATATCATTGTTAATGTCAGATGGATTCTGGTTGAAAGCAAAGAATACCAGAAGAATGTCTACTTGTGCTTTATTTATTATGTAGAGGTATTTGACTGTGTGAATCATAACAAATCATGTCTAACATGGAAAAGAATGGTAATTCCAGAACACTCAATTATGCTCATATGAAACCTATACTGAGACCAAGAAGTGGTTGTCCAAACAGAGCAAGGGAATACTACACTGTTTCTAATCAAGAAAGGTATGCATTACAGCTGTATCCTTTCTCCATACCTATTCAATCCTTATGCTGAGCAAATAATTTGCAAAGCTGGTCTTTATAAAGAAGATGTGGCATCAAGATAGAAGGAAGACTCATCAACAACCTGAGTTATGCAGATGGCATGATTTTACTTCCTGAAAATGAGTAGAATTTGAAGTACTTGCTGCAGAAGATGAAAGATGACTGCCTTCAATATTTGTTACATCTCAACATCAAGAAAACAAAAGTCCTCACCACTGGACCAATAGGCAACATCATGATTAGACAGAGAAAAGATTGATATTGTAAATGATTTCATCTTACTTGGATCCACACTCCAACATCTTTTGTACCAGCAGTCCGGAAAGATATTGTACAGGAGATTAAGAGGTTTGTTGAATTTCCGTAGTCAGGGACCTCGCCAAATTACTGAGGAACAATTAGGTCAGATTGAGGACTAAGACACACCTGATTCAGGCTTTCTAATCACTTACTATGCATCTGAGAGCTGCACAATGAATACGAAGAAGAAGAATCGATGCCTTTAAGCTGTGGAGTTAGAGAAGAGTGCTGAATACCCATGGACTGCCAAAAGAACAAACAGGTATGGCTTGGAGAAAGTGAAGTCAGAGTGCTCTCTGGAGGTAAAGATGACAAAGCTTTGCCTCACATTGGGCATGTTGTTAGGAGAGGCTGTTCTTTGGAAAAGGACGTCGTATTTGGAAAGGTAGACTGTCAGAGAAAAAAAAAAGGAAGACCCTCAACGAGATGGATTGGCACAGTGACTGCAGCAACGGGCTCAGAGATGTGTCAGTGACTAAGCAGTGTGTCAGAGATGATGAGGATGGCATGGGATAGGATAGGGTTCAGATCTGTTTTTTATAGGGTCACTATGAGTTGTACTTGAGGGATACTTGAGGAAACCTAATAAAAAGAAGGGAGGATTCGGGAGAAGTCCTGGTGGTGCAATGGTCAAAACTCTCAGTTGTTAACTGAAGAGCTGGTGACTTGAATTTGTACAGTCACTCAAGATCTGGTACTGTTGTTGCTGTGTACCATCACGCTGGAGCTGATCTATAGCTGACCATACAGAGGTTTCTCAGAGGCAGTTAATCACATGGGAGGGGATTGTTCATCCTTATCGCATAGAGCAGCTGGTGGACTTGAACCACATGCCTTCAGGACTGCAGTGCAGTTTCTTGTCTCTAGCCCAGCAGAACTCCTTTAACATTCTGTTAATGATTACAGCCTAGAAACTCCATAGAACTAGAAACTCCTAGAAAATTCACTTGAAGGTATCCTAACACTAGTAGGAAAGATGGAGAAGGAAGCAGAAAGTCCAGTCCATGTTATTACCACCAATCACACTGTGAGTAATTGCCAAGAGGCAATAATGCAACATAAAGCTCAATCGGAAGCACCCAAATGGGGGGCTCAAGCATCAACAGCCCTGGATTCTAGCTGCACCACCGCCGGACTGCTACATAAGTGCAGACCTGCTGCCAAACTTCTCCCTGCCTTCTGCTTTTCTGCTTTTCTGAAGTGACGCTAACATGACAGGAAAGCATTCAGATGGCCTTCTGTTCCTTCTCTCCCTTGACTGTCCATCAAAGTAGTAAAAACACAGTTGTCAAAACAGGAGTCACACAGAAAGTCTAGTACCAGAAGTAAGGCTCTTGCAGAATAAGAACCAAATATATAGGTTCTCTTTCTTGCCACACTTAACATACATGTGACACAGGGAACAGCTGTCATGACACTAATTTTAGTATTTTTGCTGCAAGTATTTATTGTGATTTGACTGACATATCCATGGCACAATAAACAAGTATCACATTTCACATAAGTCTGTAAGGGGAAAGCGAATCATATGTGCAAAGAGTCTTTTATAAATTTTCAGTGTTAGATTGTTTAAAAAATGAACTTAAGTCTGAACACTTGTTGTTATCAGTTACCGTTACGTTGCCCTCCTCCAACTCCTGTCATCCTGAGCACTACAGGACCAGACAGTGGGTTTCTACTGGCTGCTTTTGAAAGTAAATTACCAGGCCTTTCTTTTAATCTATCATAGTTGGGAAGGTCGACTAAAGTTCAGCATCACAGCAAAATATCAGCCTCCAGGAGCAAATGAGTTGTAGCTGCCTTTGAGGTACATTGGCCAGGAACTGAACCCAGGATTCCAACATGGAAGGTGAGAATTCTACCATGGATCCTTCACTGGCTTTGTTAGCATGTTCAGCCAATGATTCAGGGCCTCCTTCCCCAACAGACAGGAGAACTGACCTCACCATCTACTTGTTAGTGGTACAATGTGTTTATCAACTTCCTCTTTGCAGGCCATAGAGACTTTCCCGAGTCACGCTTCTCACTCTCCTACATCCTTGGGATGTAAGAATGTTTTCATTCAACATTACACTTAGATCCTAAAAGAATATATTTTTGATCTTAAAACACTGAAACTCAGAGTTTAATAATCCTAAAGATACTTCCAAATATGTATAGTATTTATTTTCTTCAATTTTAAGCATTAATGTATTAGTAAATAGATTAAATGGTTGGCTACCCTTGGCCCACAAGACTTAATCACTGAACCAACATTCTCTTAGCATCAAGCCCTGACAGAAGGCTTAACTACGCCTGTGTTCATTGTCACAGTGGGTGAAGTCAGTCTTAAAGCCCATGAGCAAACAAAATGGCACCTGCTATTTATCTGAGTATATGAAATATGCTCCAAAACTCCAGGGCTATTTTTAATCCTTTTTTAATAATATGGCCCAATACCAACTGAAGCTTTTACATGGAGATGAAAAGCTTATTTCCTTGTAAAATTCTCACAAGGAATTATTACAACAAAGGAACATCTTGTTCTGGAAAGCCTCCTTAATAATGCTTAATAACGCAGCTTGTTTTTTTAATAGACTTTGGAGGTTTACATTTTTGAGTGGCTGAGTATTTCAATCCCTATAGTGACTGAAAAAGGAGAGAAAATGCAGATGCCAAACTGCTACACGGAGCCCTCCTTTCATCTGCGCTGTCCCCCGCCTGTCCCCTTGGAACTGCTTTAAAGCAATTCCTGTTGGCCAGGTGTTTTCACTTACTCAGATTACACCAGCTCAGAAGAGACACAGGTCATGAACAAATGCCAGCTACCTAACATTATGTAGCAGATAACTGAAAATTTAGCAGCCTAACACCATCTGTTTTATCATAGCTCATGACCTTACAAGTCAAGAATTTGGATAGAGCTCAACTGGGTGATTCTTCAGTTCCCTTGACATTGCTGAAGGTCATACGTTGGAAGTAACTGGTGAATGGGCTAGTCTGGGGGCTTTAAGACAGCATCACTCACATATCCTAAGTCTTGGTAGGGATGGCTGCAAGGCTTGACTGCATTGAAATTTCCATATGGAGAACAGCAGAGAGCCCCTCCAGCAAGGTAGCCACCATCATCACCACCACAGAATGTCATCAAGGTGACCCCAATTCATGGTGATCTCACGTGTGACAGAGCAGGACCATGCTCTTTGTAAGGCTTTCTTTCAGTGGTTGGTTTTTCAGTAGATTTCCAGCCCTTTCTTCCAAGACACCTCGGAGAGGACCTGAACCTCCAATTTTTCAGCTAGTGGCTGAGTATGTTAACCATTTGTTTATTATTCAGGTAGTCCTGAAGTAATGGAGATGCTGTGCAACATTTTATGATGAAACTCCACAGAATTATATTCTGGTGGCCTATTGGCAAGAAGTTGTATTGTATTTCCGAAGGCATGTGGTTCAAATCCACCAGCTACTCCATGGGAGAAGGATGTGATTAACTGGCTCTGAAAATCCACCAGAGGGTCAACTATGGGTGAGTTCCAACTTAATGATACATAGCAACAACTGTATCTTAGTAGAGAACTCTGGTGGCCTAGGAGTAAGGAGTTGTGCTGCCAACTCAAAGGCATGAGGTGTGTTTGAATCCACCTATGGATGAAAGAGAGGCAATCTCTTCTCATGAACTCTACAGCCTCTGAAAACCTTCTGGAAGGTCAGCTATGACTCGATGCCAGCTTGACAGCACATAACAACAATAACATATCCTACTGGTGACCAGCACTAGATCAGAAAGGCCAGCCCGTATTCAGAAGGAAGAGAATCAGAACCAGCTTCTCAACAGAAGCAAAGTCAAATAAACTGTTGTCTTCTGTAACCCATTATATTGTGATTTTAGGGAGTGCTAAGACTCGATGGCACATAACTACAATAAGTAGTTCAAATCACTTATTTACAGATCCAGTTCTTTATTAATTTGAGTTGACTTTAAAAACCTTAGTAGTGTCCAAATGCAATGGAGGTTTTTTCCATGTACTCGTTGGGCCAATCACTGAATGTTGTTGTATACCACTGAGTTGGAACTGACCCATCACTGATGCTCCAGTGGGGTTTCAGGGCAGTAAATAGCACGGGAGGAGAATGCTCATCCTTCTCCCACAGAGAAGATGGTGGTTCAAGCCATGGTTCTTTGCACTGGCAGTGCAAATCCTTACCACTAAGCCACGAGAACTCAATCACTGTATGTTGTTGTCAGGTGCCAAAGAGTCGAATACAACTCATAGTGACCCTGTGAACAACAGACCTGAAGCCTGCCCTACCCTGTGCCATCCTCACTATCTCTGACATGCTAGAGCCCATTACTGAAGTCACTGTGTCAATCCATGTCACTGGAGGGATCTTCCTCTCCTTTGCTAACTCTCCCTCTGTCCCTTTCCAAGGAAATGGCCTTGCCAAGCTACATGTCTGTTTGTTGTTTTTGCATGTCATCTATTTGCATAGTGACTCTATGTGCAACAGTTCTGAATCCTCCTCTATCTTGAGCTAATTTCATTATCTCTGGCACAGCTACCCCCATTGTCCTAGTCACTGAGTCAATTCATCTACCCAGAATCTTCCTCTCTTGCTCTGCCCCTCCACCCTTTCAAGCATCATGTCCTTCTCCAAGGACTGGTCCCTCCCAGAAACATGTCAAAGTATGTGAGATGGAGCTTCAAAATCCTTGCCTCCAAGGAATAGCCTGGTTACACCCTCTCCAGGGCATACCTATTTGTTTTCTCAGCAGCCCGTGGTATACTCAACACTCTTTTCTAATATGTCTATATAGGAACCACTTTATTACCATGAATCTCAATGTCTGTGAGCATAAGAATAATCTTGGTTTATTGCTGCCATTCATAATTCAAAGGATCATAATACATTGGTTTAACAGTGGTTAATAAAACAAAACAAGGCTTCCTCCATATCTGACTTCTGTTAATCCCTCTGAGTTTTCTTAAGCATTGAATTTGGTTCAGGGAGTGAAATGACACAAAGAAGCCATTGAATGCAACTCAAGACTTCATCCAGTTTGTACATTTGTGAGAAGAGAGTTGAAGGTATTAAGCCTGGGGTTGAAACAAAGGGGGAAAAATTGGGGAAGAGATTAAATCCTTCCAAGATTCTTTGAACTCCTTCCCTCTAGGGTACTGACATCAAAGGCTCTCCATTAGGGAGAAGTCAGTGCCCCTGACTATCTAGACCAATAATACCTTTATTCTATGCCGCTTTCAAAGCACATGGCAGCTGTGTCTTGGTCACACAGTGTGGTCTTTGTCCTAGGGTCCCATCAGAGCTCCCTACATCCCTCCCACACTGCCCCCTAAAGAAAATAATGGCTCCCTTGCCTGTTTCTCACAAGAGTTGCTGGGAAGACTGTTAGTGCCCTCCTCCTCCAAGGTTCTTCTGACCTGCCTGCAGCATCCTATACCTCCTATACCTCCGAGGATTTTTAAATAATGCAAAACTAAAGTCTTTTCTCATGGTAATTTGTTTTCTATGCTGAGTTGAATTGCTGTTGTTCTAGTATGTCAGGGACTGTGAGGATGGCACAGGATAGAACAGGATTCAGATCTTTTGTTCATAGGGTCACTATGAGTTGTACTCGACTCGACAGCACCTGACAACAACAACAATTTCTCAATCACCTACTATCCATCAGGGAACTGGACAATGATTAAGGATGACAGAAGAATTGATCCTTTTAATTGTGGATTTGGGGAAGAGTACTGAACGTCCCATGGACTGTCAAAAGAACGAACATATGTCTTGAAAAAAGTGCAGCCAGAATACTCCTTGGAGGCAAAGATGGTGAAGCTTCATCTCTTACTTGGGACAAATAGATGAATGAGGCTATTCCTTAGAAAGAGACAACACTGGACATCCCATGGATGGCTACGAGAACAGACATGCTTGGCAAGATGTCAGTGAAGGAGAAGACCTCTAACAAGATGGATTTATCAGCGACTGCAACAATGGGCACAAGTGTATCAGAGATGATGAGGACGGCACAGAATAGGGAAGGGTTCGACTCTGTTGTTCTTAGGGTCGCTATGAGTCAGTCATACTGGAATCCTTTGCAGCAGTCACCCCATCAATCCAACTGGTAAGGGTCTTCCTCTCCTACCCTTTACCCTTCTTAGCATCAAACCCTTCTCCATGGAATAGCCCCTCCTAGCAACATGCCCAAAATATATGAGGCAAAGCCTCATCATTCTTGCTTTCGAAGAGCACTCCAGCTGCACCCTCATCAAGACAGATTTGTCTGTTCTCGTAGCCATCCATGGGATGTCCAGTGTTCTTCTCCAACATCACAGCTCAAAGACATCAATTCTTCTCATCCTTATTCTTTGTTCAGCTCCTAGATGCATAACAAGTGATTGGAAAGTCTATGGCCTGAATCAGATGCACCTTAGTCCTCACACTGACATCGTTACTCCTCAATAATTTGGAAAGGTTCCTAGTTGCAGATTTCCCCAGTGTAATGTTCTTGTTGGAACAACCTTCTTATTTCCTGACTGCTGGTACCAAGGGGGTTAATTGTGGATCCAAGCAAGTTAAAGCTACTGACAGTTTCAATCTCTTCTTCATCCATCATGATGTTGCCTATCGGTTCACTGGTAAGAATCTTTGTTTTCTTGACACTGAGATGCAATCCATACTGAAGGCTTCATTCCTTGATCTTCTGCAACAAGTGCTTCAAATCCTCCTCACTTTTAGCAACTAAAGTTGTGTCATCGTCATAATGCAAATTATTGATAAATCTCCCTCCAATCCTGATGCCACACAACTCTTCATAGAGTCCAGCTTCTCAAATAATTTGCTCAGCGTACAGATTGAATAGGTATGGAAAGAGACAACAACCTTGACACACTTCCTTCTCAATTTTAAACCATGCAGTATTCCCCTGCCCTATTCACACAACAGTCTTCTATTGAGAAGACTATGGCTTAAGTCAGACACACCTTAATCTTCAGACTGATATTGTTCTTCAGTATTTTGGAGAGGTCTCTGACAGCAGACTTGTTTAATGTAATACATCTCTTGATTTCCTAGCAGCTAGTACCAATAGTGTTGATTATTGATCCAAGCAATATTAAATCTTTTTTAAAAAATTTATTCTTATTTCTTCACAAGGTTTGAATCCATTGTTTTTCATAAAAGATCCTTCCCATTTCCTTCACCTTACCCATGTATCAAATTGTGTAACCCTATGATTAACACTCTATCCACCCACCCATCCTCACCCCTCTATTTCCACCCTCCTCCAGCCTTGGATCCTCATCCTCATCCTACAATAATGGCTTTATACAATATTTGTCCTTGTGGGACTGAGTTATTTCACTCAGCATAATGCTCTTCAATTCCTCCCAAATTAGGTAGTAATTTACAAAATTATTGCTCCTGAGTGCTTCGTAGTATTCCCTTGTATGAATGTACCACAACTTCCCAATCCATTCATTTGGGCTTGGATATCTGGGCTGTTTCCATGTTCTTGCAATGGTGGATAATGCTGCTATGAACATTGGTGTACAAATTTCCGTCTGAGCCTCAGTTCCCATTTTCCTGAAGCCATGGTCTATGGTATAAAGAGATTGACAAATACAACCAGAAACTTACAATCTGAAGAGGATAAAATTGATGATTGGACCTTCTAAAGATTAAATCCCTATGTTTATAAAAAACTTTTTCCAGCAGGGTGAAAAGAAAACCTACTGATGGGGAACAAATATTTTACAATACCATTTCTGACAAGAGTCTCATAATGAAAGTTTATAGAATACTCCTGGACCTCCACAAGAAAAAGACTGATAACCTAATTACAAAATGGGCAAAAGACATGGAAAGAATTTTAACAGAGGAATATATTCAAATGGTCAACAGACACATGAAGAAATGCTCCAAATCACTGACAAAAAGAGAGATGCACATCAAAACCACAATAAGATACCACCTCACTCCAGTAACAGTGGCAAAGTTTAACAGGACAGCAAGTAATAAATGTTGGACAGGATGGTAAGATAAGAACTCTTTTACATTGTTGTTGGGGTTTACAATGGTATAACCACTCTGAAAGACAGTTTGGCACTTCCTCAAAAAGCCAAACATAGAATTTCCATAAGATCCAGCTATTCCATTGCTTGGAAGATTAAATCATTGACAGCTTCAATTCTTTATTCATATATCATGACATTGGCTATGGGACTTGTGGTGAGGAACTTTGTTTGCTTTATGTTGAAATGTACCAAAAGCTTTAGTTCTTGATAATCTACATCAAGTGTTTCACATTCTCTTCACTTTCAGCAGGCAAGGTTGTGTCATCTGCATAACATAGGTTGTTGATAAGTCTTCCTCTGATCATGATATCACATTCTCTTTACAGAGTCCAGCTTCCCAAATTATTTGCTCAGCATATAGATTTAATAAGTATGGAGAAAATATATACTCCTGACACATACCTTCCTGATTTTAAACCATGCAGTGTTCCCCTCCTCCATTCAGTCAATAGCTTCTTGATCTAGATCTAGAGTTCTCATGAGTACACCTGAGAGTTCTGGGATTCCCATTCTTTTCAATGGTCTGGGATTCCCAATTCTTCTTAATGCCATAATTGGTTATGATCCACATAGTCAAATGCTTTTGCATAGTCAATAAAACACAAATAGACATTCTTCTGGTATTCTCTGCTTTCAGCCAGGATCCACTTGATACCAGAAATGACATTCCTGGTGCTACAGCCTCTTCTAAATCCCACTTGAATTTCTGGCAGTTCCCTGTCAATGTACTTTCTAGTCAGTTTTGGATGCTCTTTAGCAATATTTTGCTTGCAAGTGATATTAATAAGGTTGTTGAATAATTTCCACATTCTGTTGGATTATGTTTTTTTGGAATGGGAACAACTATATAACTCTTCCAGTCAGTGGAGCAGACAATTGTCCTCCAAATTTCCTCACATACATTAGTAAACACACCTAGGGCTACATCTGTTAGTTGAAACATGCCAATTGCTATTCTATTGATTCTCAGGGCCTTTTTTTTTGCAAATGCCTTCAGGGCAGCTTTAACATTTCTTTCATTACAATTAGTACTTGCTCCTATTGTACTTCATGAAACTTTTCATTGTTAACTAATTTCTTTTGGTACAGTGACTCCGTGTATTCCTTCTATCTTCTTTTGATGTTTCTTGGATCATTGGAGATTTTGCCCATAGCACCTCTCAGTGCTGCAACTTGAGGCTTGATTTGGTTTTTAAGTGTTTTCAGCTTCAGAAATGCCAAGCAAGTTTTTCTTTTTTAATTCTCTGACTCCAGCTCTCTGTACTTTTCTTTATACTATTTTATTTTGTCTTTTTGAGCTAGTCTTTACAATCTTCCGTTCAGGTCTTTTACTTTGGCATCTCATCCTTTTGTTTTTTAGCTTCTCAATGCTCTAATGCTATTTTCATAGTCTCTTCTTACATCCATTCAGAGGTTTTCTTTCTCCTCTGTCTTTGGAATGACATTTTGCTATTTTCATGGATGATATCTCCTTGGAATCCTCCCACAGTTCCTTTGATCTTTGATTATTGGTGTTCAATGCCTAAAATTTATTGAGATGATCCTTAAATACAAGTGGGTAGACTCATGATCATATTTTGGATTTTGTGGACTTGTTTTCATTTTCTTCAGTGTCAGTTTGAACTTGCAATTATATGAATGATTGTCCATTCCATAATCTGCACTTGGTCTGGTTTTGACCGCTATTATGACACTTTTCCAATGATTATTTCCACAAATATCATCAGTCGTTTTTGGATAATCTTCAGTAGAATCTTGCTTGCATGTGATATCAATGATATTGTTTGATAATTTCCACACTCTGTTGGATCTCCTTTCTTTGGAATGAGGACAAATATAAATATCTTCCATTCAGTTGGCCAAATGGGTATCATCCAGGTTTCTTGACACAACTAGGTGAGCACATCTAGGGCAGTATCTGCTAGTTGAAATACGTCAGTTAGTATACCATCTATTCCTGGGGTCTTATTTTTTGCCAATTCCTTCCAAGCAGCTAAAATTTCTTCCTTCATCACCATAGGCTCTTGCTCATATGTTATTTTATTAAATTCTTCTGTGTCTGCCATTTCCTTTT
>NW_006399801.1:11119024-11129549 GCF_000299155.1 Elephantulus edwardii
GGAGGGACCAGTCCTTGGAGAAAGACGTCATGCTTGGGAGGGTAGAGGGGCAATGCAGAAGAGGAAGACTCTCTATGAGGTGGATTGATTCAGTGACTCAGGTAATCAGGGTGGATGTGTTGGAGACAGTGAGATTGAGCAGGATAGAGCAGGGTTTAGGGCCGTTGTGCATAGGGTTGCTATGAGTCACAGGTGACTTGATGGCACATAACAACGACAACATCAGTCGATCCCAAGCAGTCGGTCCATCAGGTGAGGTCTATCAACAACCTGTGTAAAGTCACATTTTGTGGTTTTTTTAGGAAATATATTTATAGTGAATAAATCACCAAGTGTACAAAATTCAATCAGGCACCACCTGGGGACCAAAGCAGAGACTTGAGGGCAAGGAAGAAGTCAGACAAGATAAATAGAATCTCCCAAAATATCATATCCATCTGTGAATAACTTTATTTAGAAATAGAATCTTTGCAGTAATCATACAAGATGAGTCTTACTGAGTTATAGTAGGTCCTAAATCTAATACAACTGATGCTATTACCTCAAAAAGGAGATTTTGAAATAAAAACCACACCACAAAAGATGGCTAGTTGAAGATGCAGACAGAAAGTTAAGTGATGCAGCTATAAGTCATGGAATACCAGGGATTTGCTGTCAAGGAAGGATTATTCCCTAAGGTCTTCAGTTGTTGTTATGTGCCATAGAGTCAACTACAACTCATAGCAATCCTATGTACAATAGCTCTAAACCCTGCTCTATCCTAAACCAATCTTACTGTCTCTGACACACCTACCCTCATTAACCCAGTTATTGTGTCAATCCATCTCATCTAAGGTCTTCCTGCTGTCCTTTCACCCTTCCACACATGATAATCCTTCTCCAAAGACTGGTCCCTCCTGGATACATGCCCAAAGTATGTGAGATGAAGTCTCAAAATCTTTGCCACCAAGGGGAAGCTTGTTCGTACCCTCTCCCGGACAGACCTGTTGGTTTTCTTGGCAATTCATGGTATGTTCAATACTCTTGTCCAGTACCACAACCATCAATTCTTCTTCTGTCATCTTTGGTCATTGTCCAGCTCTCTGATGCATAGCAAATAACTGTAAAGATCATGTCCTAAATCAGGAGCACCTTAGGACTCTAGGCTAACATCCTTGCTCTTCAGCACTCTGGTGAAGTCTCTGACAGAAGATTTTCCAATGCAATTTGTCCTTTGACTTCCTGATTGCTGGTGCCAAGAGTGTTAATTGTTAAGCAAACTGAAACTGTTAACAATCTCCTCATCTCCATGTACCATGATGCTGCCAGTTGGCCCAGGGGTGAGAATCTTCATTTTCTTGATGTTGAGCTTCAAATCCATATTGCAAACTACAGTCCTTGATCCTCTGCAGCAAATGCTTCAGGGTTTCCTCAGTTTAGCAAGTATGGTTGTGTCATCTGCATAAAGAAGGTTATTGATGGGTCTTCTTCAAATTCTGATGCTACATTCTCCTCATAAAATCCAGCCTCTTGAGTGATCTGTTCTGCATACAGATTGAAAAAGCATGTAGAAAGGACACATTCCTGATGCACACCTTTCCTGATTTTGAACCATACAATGTTCCCTTGCCTTGTTCTGATGACTGCCTCCTGGTCCTAATATAGGTTTTCTATGAGCATAATCAGGTGTTCTGGGATTCCCATTTCTCTCAGAGTCAGCCACAGTTTGTTGTGATCTAAACAGTCAAATGCCTTTGCATAGTCAATGAGACATATATAGACATTCTTTTGGTACTCTCTTCTTTCAGCCGAGATCCATACGACATTGGCAATAATGTCTATTGTGCTACAGCCCCTTCTAAACCTAGCTTGTATTTCTGTTCCAGTAACTTTTGGATAATCATTAGCAGGATTCTGCTTATGTGTGATATTAGTGACATCATTTGATAATTTCCACACTCTGACGGGTCACCTTTTTTTGGAATGGAAATAAATATGGATCTCTTCCAGTCATTGATTGTCCTCCAGATTTCTTGGCACAGCCTGGTGAGCACATTCAGGAAACATCTGTCTCCTGAAATGTTTCAATTGGTATTCCATCAATTCCTGGGGCTTTGGCCAATTCCTTCAGAGCAGCTTAGACTTCCTCCTTCATGACCACTGTTTTTGAACATAAGTTGTTTTATGAAATATGTCTCTGTCAGCCAACTCTTTCTGGTATAATGATGTATACTCCTTCCATCTTCTTTTAATGCTTCCTGAATCATTCCATATTCATCCTCAAGTATTGCAGCTCAAGGCTTGAATTTGTTCCTCAGTTCCTTCACCCACACCCATGGAGTTTATTTCCACTCACAAACACCCTCCATCAAGTTTCCAAGATTGTAAATCTTCATAGAAGAGGGTTGTCTATCTTTCTTCCAAGAAGCAGCTTGTAGGTTTGAACCATCAACCTTTCAGTTAGCAGCCTAATATATAATGCACTATACCACTACCAATTGTAGCACAGCTTATTATACCACTAGGTCACCAGACCTCACACCTTTCGTGGCCTACTGCTAAAAAAGCTGTGCCACAACCTCAAAGGCACGTGGTTCAAATCCTCCAGCTGCTCTGTAGGAGAAGGGCTGATAATCTCTTTCTGTGCAATTACTGCCTTGAAAATCCACTGGAGGGTCAGCTAGGTGTTGGTTCTGAGTAGACAACACACATTAACAACATACCATTAGACGGGATGAATATACAAATGCATTCATTTCAGATTTTTCTCTTTTAGCTCAATGAGAGAATAAATATCTACTGTTTCGACAAACTAGTTTATGGTACTTTTTGTTATGATAATCCTAGGAAACACATAGATTTCTCTTTTGGGTCATTAACCACACTCTTTATTATAATCTTCTGCCACAGTAACAGAAAGGAAAAGTGACTTGTGTAGAATGTCGCCCTAAAGTCAACCTATTGCTGTCAAATCTATTGCGACTCATAATGACCATAAAGGACACAGTACATGGGCCCCATAAGGTTTCCAAGTCTGTAAATCTTTACCAAAATAGACTGACACTTCTTTCTTTTTGAGAGTAGTCAATGGGTTTAAACCGACAATCTTTCAGTTAGAAGGTAAGGGCTTAACCACTGTGGCACGGTACTCCTTAGCATACCATAATGCTTTGGTAATTGTTAAATTACTCCAAGCAGGGAAAAGTCGATGTCTGTAAATGCAGTCACTGACTCATGAAGCATTGCTAGCTTAGGTGAAAAGAAAGTCTAGGATAGAAACTATCCATCTTACAAAACATATAAATAAGTGTGCATCACTCAGTTCTTTCCACCTGATATTATAATATATTTTTACACTGCTTTCACCCATTTCTCCATTCATTGTGCCCCATAGCCTTCTAAGAAGGGGGAGGAATGCAGAGGAAGGGTGGAGTTTGTAGTTTCGAGAATCTTCTGTCTCAACACAGCATATCTCATTTTATTTCTCTTCTGAGACACTGCATTTTTCATGAAGTTAAAGTTTGTGACAACTATGAGTCAAGCAAGTCTATGCATTAACTATCTCTGTGGCCTGTTCTAGTAATTCCCACATTTTAAGCATTTGCATAACACTATCTCACACTTAATAGACTATTCAAACTAAAAACACTCATTACCACTGAATCAGAACTGACTTATAACTGATCTACCACCAGGTTTCTGAGACTGTAATTCACCTGGAGGAACATAATCCATCTTTCTCTCAAGAAGCTCCTGGTGGATTCAAACTGTTACAGAGAAGTAGATCCTTTCCGTTATCAGCACAACTCCCTACAAAGGATGCCACCAGAGGTCCCTTAATGGAGTATAGTATAAACATAACTTTATATTCACTGAGCAACTAAAAATATTCATGTAACTCACATTACTGAAATGTATGCTTTATTGCCGTGGTCTAGAATGACACAGAAAGTTTGACACAGAATGTATGCCTGCATTCACTACAAAGTTGTTGTACTGTTAACATACTTGGCTGCTAAAAATAAGAGTAGGGTTTGAATCCACCCAGGTGTCTTGGAAAAAAAAGCCTGAAGGGCCAGTTCCAAAAAGTCAGCCATTAAAAATCCTATGGGGCAGTTATGGGGTCATGAGTCAAAGACAAGTCAATAGTAACTGGTCAACAAATCCTGTGGTGCAAACAGTTAATATGCTGAGCTGTTAAATGAAAGGTTGGACGTCTAGGTGCACCCTTAAGATTCTCACAGGGAAGGCCTGGTGACCTGCTTCAGACAAATCAGCCATTGAAAACCTATGGAGTACAAATCTGCTCTGAAACACTTAGGGTGGCCAGGAGCTGGAATTAACCCAATGGCAACTGGTGAAAATGTTGTTAGCCAGTCAGCCACCCTGTTTTCCCACTCCACACTGGGCTCCTTCCTCACGCTGAATTATGACTGCTTGCAGACTTCTTTGTCTGTTCAAATCCACAAGTTGCTCGGCAGGAGAAGGACAAACACTCTCTTTCCATGCAATCTATAGCCTCTGCAAACCACTGGAGGGTCAGCTACTAGTCAGTTCTGACTCGATGGCATTAAGTTTTGATTGTGAAAATAAATTTCTAGATGGAAATTCTGAGAAAAGCAGAGGGTGTGTTTTTATCAATTACCATTGCCGCCCATCCCCAAGCACTTGTATGACAAGTATGGCATTTGGAAGGTACTCAATAAATATTTGCCTTAAATATCTACATGCGTCCCAAATGACACTTGGTAGCTAGGAAGAATGAAAAACTGCATTTCAGCTCATCTACCTATGGTCAACTGATTTTTGACAAGGAGATGAAATCAGTTAAATGAGAAAACTACAGTCGCTTTAACAAATGGTATTGGCAAAATTGGAAAATCATCTGTAGAAAACTCAAGCAAGATCCACAGCACACACCATACACAAAAATCAACTCAAGGTAGATCAAGGATCTAGGAGTAAAACCAAGTTTTTCTCTCCATCAGAGAAAAGCTTGGAAGAACGTTAGAAGACTTTATCCACAATATGAGCAGTCTTCCCAGCATAATGAAAAACCTACAATTGGAGAGAATAAAACAGACTAGTGAGACCTTCTAAGAATCAAGTCCCTAGACATATCAAATACTTTCTCCAACAGGGTAAAAAACCAGTAGATTGGGAAAAAATATTTAACAATGACAGAACTGATAAGGGGCTAATCTCTAAAATTTATAGAATACTCCAGCACCTCAAAAGTCAAAGGTGAACAATCCAATCACAAAATGGGCACAGGATATGAATACACTTCACCAAAGAAGACATTCGGATAACAAACGAACATGAACAAAAGTTCAAAATCCCTAGCTATCAGAGAACTGCAAATCAAACAACTCTGAGATATCATCTCAACTCAGCAACAATAGCAAAGTTCAACAGAGCGGCAAGCAACAAATACTAGAAAGGTTGTGGAGAGATTGGAACCCTTATTCAGTGCTGGTCAGAGTGTAAAATGGTACAACCATTATGGAAGGTGGTTTGGAGTTTCCTCAGAAAGCTGGAAATAGAAATACTATTTAACCCAGAATTCCACTACTGGGAATATTGTTGCTGTTGCTGATTGTCTTATGTCGAGTACAAATCATAGTGACCCTATGAAGAAAGGACTGAAGCCTTTCTATAACTATCGATATTAATCAAAGTTCATAGAGTTTCTGGAGACATGTTTTTTAGAAATTGGATCTTAAAGAAACCAGAGTCACCACCTAAACAAATCCATGTTTATTGCTGCATTGTTTACAATAGCAAAGATGAAGGCATCCAAACTGCTCAACAACAAATAAATAAAAAACGATGGTATATTCACACAATGGACTACTACACAGCACTGGAAAACATGGAACTCATAAAAACATTATACAATATGGATCACCCTGGAGGATATTATGCTGAGTGAAATATCTCAGTCACAAATGGACAAATACTGTATAACATCACTATTCTAAAACAGGACTGACATGGGGGTTTGGGGAAAACTAAGAAAAGAGGGAATAATGAACACTGTATTGGAACAGACGAAGGAAAGAACTGTTTAAAAGGAATATATGATTAGGCATCATTTGTAGAAAAATAGTCCAGGATAAGGTATATTGCAAAGTGGAGGAGGGCAAAAGGAGGGAGGAAAATGTGCCCAATGAATGAATGAATGAATGAAAAAAATCCAACTTTTCTGTAAATTTCCACTAAAATCACAATGTTGTTGTTGTTATGTGCTGTCGAGTCACTTGCAACCCATACTGACCCTATGTACAAGAGCCCTAAACTTTGCTCTATCTTGTCCCAACCTCACTGTCTCTGACACACCTTACACCCATTACCCCAATCACTGAAACGATCCGTCTCATCGAGGGTCTTCCTCTCTTGCACTGGTCCCTCCAGTCTCTATTTAAAAAAGAAACGCTACATTTCCTTCTTCCAACATCAAAAGCCTCAATTTTCATGTGGACAGCCAAGAACAGCTAGGGACAGAAGTCCTTAAACTTAGTTGTGAGGTGTTGTTATGTACTGTCGAGTCGGAACCAACCCATAGCTGACCCTCTGGTGGGTTTTCAGAGGCAGTTAATCACATGGGAGGAGACTGCCCATCCTTCTCCTGCAGAGCGGATAATGGCCTCAAACCGTGGCCTCGAACGTGTGCCTTCAGGATTGTAGTGCAGTTTCTTGCCGTTAGACCACCAAAGCCCCCTTAGTCATGAGTAATCTAGAATTAAAAACTATTTTGAACCTGATGGTTTCTTACACATGTGTATTAGATTAAACATAGCCCTTGCAGATTGAGTAACATCTATCAACACACCTTGAATAACATATATCGATACAGTCTGTTTTTCAAGGGAGTTACCTTCTCAAAAACTCTGAACTAATATTTCTTAGTAATCTTGTTGTTCTTCTTGTCTGTAGAGATCTTTATTGAAAAAAGTGAGGTTAAGTGGGATGCTGAAATCTACAATTATAACAAAAACTCCAAAAAACAACACACACACCCATTGTCTCCACATATCACTAGTATACAAAGAAGTAGTATATGGAAATAAGGAAGAATTAGGATATGTCGTGGGTAAGGCAAATGAATTACCATCTTCCAATTACTCTAAAAATTTTGAAAAAAACAAAAAAATTATTATAATTTCTCAGTAATCTTTAATTTCCATTTTTTCACCCATGCTTATCATCAACTTTCTAGCATTAGGAATTTCTACTTCCCCACATTTGACTAAAACTCCACAAATAGGTTTTATTATTATTCTCAGTAGAGTTCAGTCAACTTTTTTGACAAAAAAAAGAGCACAAAATAGGATGCCTACCTAGAAGACATAACCTATGACAAAACATTTTAAAAAATTATTTTGACACAACCTTTATATGTCACTAGATCATGGATGACAGTTCCACACTGGCTTTTCCTTGCAGTATTTTAACTCATTTCAGTCAAATCATACACTAACATCAAGGGAACAAGTCTCAAAAGTCAGGTAGAGTAGTTAATCGACATCCTGTGCTATACAGATGACACAACTTTGCCTGCTGAGGCGGACTTGAAATGCTTGCTACAGAAGATTAAAGTTTATAGCCTTCAATATGGATTATATCTCAACATAAAGAAGACAAAAACCCTCATTACTGGACTGATAAGCAACACAGTGATAGATGGAGAGAAAAGATTTATATTGTCAACAATTTCATCTTACTTTGATCCACAATCAACACTCTTGGTACCGGGAGTCAGAAGATCAGAAGACATACTGCATTGGGCCAGTCTGCTGTCAAGAACCTTTTCAAATTACTGAGGAACCATAATATTAGCCTGAAGACTAAGGTTCATCTAATTCAGGCCATAGTCTTCTCAATCACTTGCTATGCATCTTACAGCTGGACAATGTATAAGGATAACAGAAGAAGACTTGATGCCTTTGAGCTATGGTATGGGGAAGAGTATTGAATATCCCATGGACTGCCAAAACAATAAGAATATATGTCTTGGAGAAATGCAGCCAGAATACTCCTTTAATGAACGATAACAAAGCTTCGTCTCACATACTTTGGGCATGATGCTAGGAGAGACTATTCCCTGGAAAGGGACATCATGCTTGGAAAGGTGCAGGGTTAGTGAAGTAGAGGAAGATCCTTTATGAGAAAGACTGACACAGGGACTGCAGCCAGGAGTGCATGTCTGCCAGAGATGATAATGATGGCACAGGACAGGACAGGGTTCACATCTGTTGTTCATAAGTTCACTATGAGTTGTATTTCACTTGATGGCACTTAACAAGAAGTTGTTGCTATGATTGGGCACCAAGTAAGCTATTTGTTAGTCACCCTGTTAGGTAACTACATGTTGTTGCCATCAGCACCCATGGATTTGTTACTAGATGTCATCAAATACATTTCAGGTTCTTAGTGACACATGAAACAATCAAGCTTGTCCCTTAATAGGTTTCTAGGCTGCAATCTTTGTGGGAGGAACTCTGGAAGTGTCATGTATAGTAAGTTGTACAGTCCATCAAAAAGCCATATGTCTCTCATGGTTTGAATCCACAAGCAGTTATGCAAGAGAGCAATGGATGTCTCCCCCTATTAAGATTTACAGCCTCAGAAACTCAATGAAGGAAGAGTCAGAATTGACTCACAGGCAGTAGGTTTAATCTTTCTAAGAGTAGACGGCCAGGACTTTCTCCTAGGAGATTGCTAGGTGGGTCTGAGCCACCAACATTTTGGTAAATAATCAAGGTACCACATTACCACAAGCTTGGAAGCAGGAGTGGCGTCCACTTCCATGATAGCTTGCCTCCAGAAACCCCATGAACCTGGAGAGAGGATGAAAGGCACCCAAGCTTCGAGGATTCTCCATCATAGGGTTGCTATGAGTCGCCTGCAACTCAACGGCACTTAACAACAACCACCACCACCACATTATCAGGGAGTCTTTGATGGAGACATCACCACCACCACCGTCATCATCATTGCTATTGAGTCAGAACAGCTAACACTTGAGTGCATTTTGAAAGGTTATAAATCAAACAAGAAGAGAACTGATCCACAGCTGACCCTCCAGTGGGTTTTCAGAGGCAGTAAATCTCCTGGAAGGAGATTGTCCATCCTTTTCTCATGGAACAGCTGGTGGATTCGAAGCTCATTTTAGGATTGCAGCGCAGTTTCTTGCCACCAGAGCACTCTTGTTGCCGTTGTGTACCATCGAGTTGGAACCAACCTATAAGTGAGCGCTCCCGGCCCCACCCCTGGCAGGTTTTCAGAGGCAGGTAATCGCAGGAGGAGAAAGCCCATCCTTCTCCTGCGGAGTAGCTGGTGGATTCAAACCATGTGCCTTAGGGATTGCAGCACAGCTTCTTGCCACTACGCCATCAGAACTCTCTCAGTGGATCCAAATCACCAAAAAAATGTGCTGTCTTTGAGCTAGCAGTGAGCTTTTCTAAAGACTGTGGTTTTAAGAACCCTGATATCTAAAATGTTAAACTTTTGAATAAAAATTCTTCAACTGTAAGGTAGTGTTTCATTTTAAAAGGATATGTGCTTGATAAAATGTCACGAATGAAAAAATAAATTGACAACAGGAAAATTGAAAATATCTAGTTCCTTAAGACTTAAGAAGTCATAAAATAGAAAGTGAAACAGAATTCTAAAGATTCTAATATACGAAACTTACGATTCCAAGAGGGCTATCATATTCTATATATGTCTTCCCATGCGTAAATTATAAGACCTTACAAAGAAAACAAGATAAATGATGCCAATAGAAATAGTTACAAGAATTTCATCAAAATCCATTCAACCTTTATGACAGATAATGACTTAATTTCCTTAATACGGAAATCAGGAAGAATAAGGACAAAACACCATTTGAAAAATGGACAAAAGATGTGTATCAGTTCACATATTCTTCTCTTTGGTGTGGTAAATGGTTAGGCATTCAACTCTTAACTAAAAGGTTGGAGGTTTGAGTCTACCCAGAGGTAGAATGAAATGTCTGGAAATCTACTTCCAAAAAAAATAAACATGGAACACAGTTCTACTCACAAATGAGGTCACCATCAGTCAGAGTCTACTTGATGACAACTAGTTGGTTTTGTTGATTTCCCTAAAAGTATGATTTCTAAGACTTGAGCATTCATATTCATATGCATATTCATATACATACATTTGTGGAGAGATATTCATTGTAGAACCACTTAATGTATCAAAAGAGTGGAAATCACCGAAACACCTATCCATGGAGAACTTACTGTAGAATGCATCCATTACTAGAATATTTTGAAGCTTTTAACAAGAATACAGGAGTGTTCTAGATCCCAGCAGGAAATTATTTCTAAGATGTATTATGAAGCCAAGATGTAAAGTGTGTGTGTGTGTGTGTGTGTGTGTGTGTGTGTGTGTGTGTAAGAGAGGGAGGGAGAGAGAGAGAGAGAGAGAGAGAGAGAGAGAGAGAGAGCAACCACTGTGGAAGGTGGTATGGCGCTTTCTCAAAAAGTTGCAAATAGAGATACCATTTGAC
>NW_006399801.1:11130779-11132227 GCF_000299155.1 Elephantulus edwardii
TGTGTGTGTGTGTGTGTGTGTGTGTGTACCGTCAAATCAGATCTGACTGGTACAGGAGGAGATTGCCCCTCCTTCTCCAGCAGAGCATCTGGTATGGATTTGAACTGCGTACCTCTGGGATTGCAGTGCAGCTTCTTGCCACTAGGCCACCAGAGCTCCCGTTAACTAATTTATAGTGAAGATTTTTGCTTCTGAAGTATAAATTATGGGAAAACTGTTCATTAAGCAAGCAAGCAGAAGTCAGTGTATGCTTACCTTACACACGGAGTACTCCATTTTTATCACCGATTGCAAATTTGAAAAAGAGGCTTTGATTGTATAGGAAAAGTGCTGTGGGGTTAAGAGAGAGACCAATGCCAGCCATGTTTAGAAACAGAAAAAAATGTAGTGAAAATGTGTAACTGTTATGTACACAGATCAGCTCACACTTACCTTACTTTTTGAGAAATCTGACACAGCTCTAAAGGGGAGAACTTGAGACTGTTAGAAAAAGAGTTGAGGGCAGGAGAAAGAAAGAAACTTGGCTCAAAAAACGAACAGGCCCTTTAGCGCATGGTCTGAGACGGACACCAAGTGACCACGAGCTGAGACGGTCAAAATGGTGCCCCTGGTGGTCTAGGGCAGCCTATTTTTACAAGGGTTCTGGGAGGGGGGCTAGGGAAGATGATATTTGCTTGGCATTTGGGGGTGTTAATTAACCTGGGTTTGGCCTTTTGTGATCGGGCCCAGAGCCTTATCAGGATCCATTGTCTGGTCTGATACCAGATCTGGCTGCCCAGGATGTCATCAAGTTTTTCAAGGAGTGATCAGTCCTGGGGGCAACTGCAACATTCTTGACATTCTTCCTCCAGAGGCCAACAGGCACATAAGTCAGCCTTCCTGGGAGTGGACATTCTAGCCCCAGCCAAGGTGCAGGTGAAAACCCTTCCCTTGACTGCAGTCTCATGAACCAAAAACAACCCAGCTATGTTACTCCTACTCTTCCAACCCCCAGAAACTGTGACTAATAAATGTTTTAGGTTTCAAGGCACTAGGTTTTGAAATAATTTGTTACACAGTAACATAGAGTTATAACAATTAGGATATTTGCATAAATGCATGAATGTGCAGGGAATGTTGTTGTTGTTGTTGTTGTTATGTGCTATAGAAATGCTTGCCACTCCTAGTGACCCTATGTACAACGGCCCTGAACTCTGCTCTGTCCTGTGCCAATCACACTGTCTCCAACACACCCATCCTGATTATCCCAGTCACTGAATCAATCCACTTCACAGAGGGCCTTCCCCTCCTACGCCGTCCTTCCACCCTCCCAAGCATGATGTCCCTCTCCAAGGACCAGTCCCGCCTAACAACATGTCCAAAGTATGTTAGATGGAGCCTCAGAATCCTTGCCTCCAAGGAGCCACCCAGTTTAACCCTTTCCAGGATGAATCTGTTTGTTTTCCTAG
>NW_006399801.1:11132732-11134885 GCF_000299155.1 Elephantulus edwardii
GTGTGATTGGCACAGGACAGAGCGGAGTTTAGGGCTGTTGTACATAGGGTCGCTATGAGTCGCAGGCGACTCGATGGCACATAACAACAACAACTGGTGCCAAGACTGTGGAGCCAACCAAACAAAAGCTGTGAACAATCTCAATCTTTTTACCATCCATCCTGCTCTGAAAAATGCTTTGGTTTTGTCTTTAAGGAGAAAATCTTGGAAGGTGAACATCAGTAGTGGAAGAAAACATAACTTTTCATTGTATCAGCTCTTTTTTGTGTTTATCTTCTTCTAAGTTGTATTTCGTTTTTGTTACTGAGTAGATAAACAGCAAAACATACACCAAGTCAGCAATCTCTACATGTACAATTTGATGATGCTGATTACACTCTTCAAGTGCTGCCATCCTCTTGCTATATTTCCAAGTTATTTCGCCCACAGTAACATAAATCCGCTTGCCTCCTAAAATTACTATTTAATCTTTGAAATTGTTTTCATCAATGTGATCTCATACAGACAGCTATAAAGAGCACATTGCTCTAAACATTTTTTCCGCTAGTTAAGTTAAACTGCTTTTTATTTTGAGATTATTTTTAGGGAATATTTTTGGTTTAATGTTTAAAAATTATCTCAGGGCAATAGTTTTAGAGTTTGATTCAATATCCATGGCTACAGAAAGTTTAGAGTTCACCAAAATGTTAAATTATGTTCCTCATTTCCCCCTTTTGATGAAGATTCATCAGTGGAATCTTTGATCAAAATGTCCAGTATCTAGATACCAGCCAGTTATTCTGGTCTCATTTGTAAGTTGTTGTTGTTGTTATTGTTGGGTACCTTCAAGTCGCATAATATTCATAGCAATTCTATGAACAACAGATCTGAACCCCTGTTCTGTCGTTTGCTATCCTCACAATTTCTGACACACCTGAGCCCATTGCTACAGTCACTGGGTTAATACACATGGTTGAGGGTCTTCCTCTCTTCCATCATCCCTCCACCTTTCCAAGCACGATCTCCCTCTCCAAGGAGTAGCCTCTTCTAGCAACATGCCCCAAATATGTGAGACAATACTTCACCATCCTTTCCTCCAGGGAGTACTCTGGCTTGTACCTTCTCCAAGACACACCTGTTTGTTCCTATGGGATATTCAGTTCTCTTCTCTAACATCACAATTCAAAGGCATCAATTCTTCTTTTGTCATCCTTATGAATAAGGATGTTCAGCTCTCAGCAGCAAAACAAGTAATTGAAAAGACTATGGCCTGAATCAGATACATCTTATTCCTCAAATTGATAGTATTGTTCCTCAATAATTTGGAGAGGTCGCTGACTGCAGACTTTCCAAGTGCAGTACGTCTCCTGATCTCATGAATGCTGGGTACCAAGTGTACTGATTGTGGATCCAAGTAAGATAAAGTCATTGACAGAGTCAATCTTTTTTCCAGTTGTTTATGGAGGGGTCAGGCACATATTGCATGTATTACTTCAATTCTTGACTCTCCTTCCTCCTCTTTTGCTCCAGGTGAATAAAGGCCCATTTTTGTACATTGGAAGACTCCAGAACATGCAATGAATAGGAGATATAACAAAGGCACTAATCACATTATTAGATCTAATTAACTGATGTCCCATAAAACCTCCTAAGTAAAGAACTAAATACATAAGCAACTTCCACAGCTATTCTTCTTTTGTCATTGCTGAAAATTATTTCAGTTTTGTCATGGTTGTATATTTCTATCAAAAGACTTTTAGCTATTCAACTTTATATAAGTGTAAAATTGGTTGAGAACAATTACAATAATCACACAACTCTACTCTTACTGCAGTCTTTCTATAACTGTTAACATTTCTTTCCCTCTCCCTATTACTCATGGTCATCACTAATATACTTTGGTTTCTGCACATTCACTGTTTCTTGATGTTTTATATGTTGTTGTTAAGTGTCTTTGAGTGGATTATGAATCATAGCACATCGTGACGCTAACAGCAGATATGAACCTTGCTCTATCCTGCACCGTCCTCATGATATCTGATATGCTCGAGCCCTGTTGGAGTCAATACGTCAGTCCATCTTGTTGAGGATTTATTCCTTTTTCTTTACCCTCTACCTTTCCCAGCACAGTGTTTTTGTCTAAGAAGTAGCTCCTCTTTTTTTTTTTTTTTTAA
>NW_006399801.1:11135555-11174998 GCF_000299155.1 Elephantulus edwardii
GACTGGTACAGGAGACTGCCCCTCCTTCTCCAGCAGAGCATGAAGTAGAGTCTGGGTTCCTGGGTGCCTGTCGGGGCCTGTTTCAGCTGTCCACACCACAGCAGTGGGCAATGAGCTTAAAGCCCCTGATGGCTCTGGGCGCTGACTCTCACCAGTGGCTATGGATGAAGTCACAGGTGATTTTCAGCCAGCGCCGAGAAGTAGCTCCTCTTGATATCATGCCCAAAGCAAGTGAGATGAAATTGAACCATCATTGCCTCTAAAGAGCACCTCAGTTACACTTCCTGTAAGATAGGCTTGCTTGTTCTTTTGATAATCTGTGAAATATTTACTACTCTTCTCCAACACCACAATTCAAAGGCATCATTTCTTCCGTCACCCCTATTTACTGTCCAACTTTTAGATGTATAGGAAAAGACTGGTAGTAAGAGTGGAGACACCTTAACCTTTAAACTGACATCCTTGCTTTTTAGCACTTTAGGTAAGTCTTTGACAGCAGATTTTCCCAATGCACCACATGTTTTGATTTCTTGACTACTTTTACCATGGGTATTAATTTCAAATTCAAGTAAAAATAACTTGTTGACAACCTCAATTATTTCTCTATCATGATATTGCCTATTGGTTCTTGGATGGTACAAAAATTTGAAGGGTTTTTTTGTTGTTGAGGAGTGTGTGTGTGTCTGTGAGTCTGTGTCTGTGTGTGTGCTTGAATAATAGGGGCAAAGAACTGTGAGTTTGATTTGGTTTTTTAGGGGAGCAGTTTTGGGGTTTTTGTTTGTGTTTATTTTTACATTTCTGGGTTGTAATGTTTACAAACCTGATGACAAATTTAAGTTGCTTTAGTTCAGCAGTATCTATGTGAAGACTGTCTCTATGCAAAAATCAATGGAAGTTTCTAGAAATGAGTAATGTAATGAGAAGAACTCATAACAATTATGTGCTTATTATCTCCTTAGCAGGACCACCGTGGGTTGGCACAATGAATTAGGAGCCAGCTGCTAACCAGAAGGTCAGGGGTTCAAGGCTACCATTTGTTTTGCAGAGGTACTTCTGTGTTTTATTCTTTTTTTTTTTTACTGTTGTGTTTTATTCTTATATAAACTAATTCATGAATCTCCACAAGTTGTGAAATAGGCACTATCGCACACTCCTTTATCAATGAGACAACAAGGACACAGAAGGTTAAGTAACATGCCCAAGGTCGTCCAACAAGAAAATAGTTTGTTGTTGTTGTTGTTTTTATGTGCCATCGAGTCGTTTCCGACTCATAGCGACCCTATGCACAACAAGAAAATAATCCAAGATGGTTCTGGGCCTCACGTCTCAACTCAATGACATTATTATACAACCTCACGTAGCGTGCCTCCCACCTCCACATTCTTCAGGTTCCAGTCCTGGGTTCTACACTGGAGCGAGACTGATGAATTTCACACAGCCAAATGGTCCATAAAAAGTGCAAAAAAGGCCACTCTGTGTGAGAGTGGTACCTCCGCAGAGGGCCACCTGACTCGAGACTCAGGCTGGAAAAGGCTCCCTAGAGGAGGCGATGCTCACTCCCAAACTTCCTGAAGGGTATGTATCAAATAACCAGGCATGGGAGTAAGGGGAGTGGCACAGAGGATGAAAGGAAATTTGGGTAGAGGCAAATTCAGGCATGGGCAAAATTTCAAGGCAGGAAAAAAAAATACAGCTTCATCAAGGAACAGCATGTAGTTAGATAGTGTTGGTGTTGTAGTATGGTGGGTGACAGACTCAAGAATTAGATTGTATAAAATACCGACACCAGTGCCTTGCTTAAACACAATATTGACGTGAATGCTTACCAGAACCCCTACAGAGCTCCAAAAATATGCACTGATTTTGCAATTTCTACATCTATCCAACTCTTTCTCTTTTTAAAAATTACAAATAACCTTGTGTTGTTGTTGTGCACCATGGAGTCAGAACTGGCCTATAGTTGAGCCTCCAGCAGGTTTTTAGAGGCAGTAAATCCCACAAGAGTGGCTGGTAGCCTCAAACCTCGAGCCTTTGGGATTGCAGCACAGCTTCTTGACACTAGGCCATCAGAGCTAGGTAACCTAATTACCAACAACATCTTGATGTAACTTCTGATGGTCACTTGCCATAGTTGTCTAAATCCCTCTTGTGGTGGTGGTAATATTGTTAGGGGCTGTTGAGACTCATAGTAGTGACCCTGTGAACAAATCCCCCTAGGTACCTAAACGCCAAGGAATTTGGATTTATCAAAATCTCTCAAATAAAGGACTGAAGAATTCGATATTAACTAGAAGAATGATCAGGTATTGCCAACCACTCCCCCCCTTCCCCATACACAATCACCAGCTCACCAATTAATGTACAAGGACTACATTAGTAGGGGCCAAGAATAGAAGCAGGAAACCCAGTAAGGAAGTTATTACTGTATTTCAACTCTGAAATAGGAGACCTTTTGCTGGAATCGTGGAGCCATGGGAAATACCTTAAAACAAGGTGCCAGTGCCAGACAGGGCAGATTTGGGTGCATACAGCTCTGTGCTCCCACATCCCTCACCCACCTGCCATCTTTAAGGTTCTTGGAGTATGTTCCTCAGTCCCAGGGTCTAAAAGTCTCTACACAATTAGATGTTGAACAGCACCTTCTCACTTAATGATGAAAAGCATCCTGTCTGATTCCTCTTTACTTCTTTACCACCTAAAGTATTTTCAATATTCTAATACTAATAATTTTTGGAATATTCCTTTGACTATTAGGATTTACTTACATTCCAGCCAAGGAAGTTTAGGCTGTAACTGGGTTCTATAAGCCTGCAAGTATTTCAGAAGGATTATGATTCAACCTGCAGCAAGCATTCTTGACCTTATTATCTCCAGCTTCCCAGGGGCTGGCCAAAGGGTTTTGGAACCTTTGGGAATGCATTTTGTTAACAAAGATTCTCATGTAAGAGATTGTTGGGTTGTCTATGTCCCTAGGTTGTGGATGGCTTGCAAAAATGCCTATGTAAACGCAGAACTTTCTCAGTGGTTCCTCTATTCACTGTTTGTTATAGGAATTTCTGAGTATAATCTTATTGAAACAGAACCCCAGGCCTTCCTTTTACAGTGCCTCGGTGCCACTCTTTCCAAGGGGGGAGGGCGCATGCGCACAAGTATTTCAGAAGATTTTCCCCCCCCCAAAGATATCTTATTAATTTCACAATAATAGATGCCTCTGCCTTCCTCATGGAATTCTGGTGGTGCAGTCCATAGAGTAGTTGCGCTGTTAACCCAACGGCCAAGTCTCTCCAGCTATAATTCGACTTACAAGTCTCAGACACACGTTGGAGGATCCGCTGCGAGATGGTTCTGGTTCTGACTCAATGGTGCTGAGTTTGTGTTTTGAGCTCTCTTTCTGGAGCAGAAAACACTTACCAACTCTGAGCCCCCAAGACTTGAACTCGGGCACACTTCTCAAATAACAACCTACCTGCTTATGGGTTGTTTTTTTTTTTTATTTCAAGTATTAGAACTTTGGAGAGATTCCTTTGAATATTAACAGAGAGAATTGCTTTTGTGGCAATGAAAGTGACATGGGAACTAAATGGGGTTGTTTTAAATTTTTAATTAAAATCTCTTAACTAGAAGGAATAGATGGGAATTTTAGGACAAAGGGCAGAGAGATGTCTGACTAGCAGCTCAAACCCTTTTCCCTCCATTTGGTCTCCCACCTCCCCCCTCACTGTTCTCCGTGAACCTCAGGGCTGTTCCATCTCTTTCCAGACGATGGATGTGCCTGGTGACACTTAGGGTACATGGGGCACCACGAGCGCCATCACTACCCGTGCCTCGCTGATGTGCGAAGACCTAGACCGAGGGTGGGCGAGGAGCTGGCAGAGCAGTGTTACCTTGATGAAGAGGGTAATGTCGTGCTCCCGCGCCGGGGCCCCTTCCCCCGGGACCTCGCCGTCCTCCCCGCCGCCGCCGTTGACTGGCGCCGCCTCGCCGCTGTGCTCCTCCGCCAGGTGGTTGCTGAGCTGGTCCTCCGCCTCCCCGGCGCCCCCGGGCTCAGCCTCAGCCTCGGGGCTGCCGTCGGGGGCCTCCACCTCGCTTCTGGCCACTTCTTCCTCTCTCTTTCCCTCGGATCCTGAGCCCAACTCTTCCTTCTCCGCCTTCTCGTCTACCTGTATTTCCCCCTCAGGCCCAGTTGGGTCCCCGTTCTCGCCTGTGTCTGTGCTCGCGACCCCTGGGACCTGATCCTCGGGGCCCTCTCCTCCCGACCCCTCTCCTCCCGGGCTCCCCATGTCCTCCTCCTCGGCAACGCCCAGAGCCTCCTCCGAGCTTTCCTTGGCCGCCACCGCCTCAGCCTGGGGCTGGGGGCTGCGATCCCCTACGTCCTGGGGCTCGCCCTCCGCCCCGGGCGCTTCTCCTGCCGGCCCCGCGGCGGCGTCCACTCTGTCCCCAACTGGCTCCCCCACATCCATGCCGTCCCCCACCACCTCGGGAGCGCTGCCTCCCTGCTCCTCTAGTTCGTGATCCGCCTTCTCCTCCTCTTCTTCGGGGGCCGCGGGCCCCTCCAGGGGCTCCCCCGGGGCCTGACCCTGCGCGCCACTCCCCGGGCTCTCCTCCTCCGCCGGCAGCGCACCCGCCTCCTCTGCCCCCGGGGGCTGCGCGGCGCTGTCCCCAGCGCTGTCCCCAGCCTCGCCCTCCGATCTCTGCACCTCGGCCTCAGGGTCACTGCCCGTGCCCGGCGGCGACTCGTTCGAAGACCCCATGTCCCGCGGGGCGCCGTCGTCCCCGCTCACCGCTTCCCCCGCCAGCTCGTCCCTCGGCTCCTCCGCTGTGGCCTCGCCTGCTTCCACTCCCTCCGCCTCCAAGCTAGTGACCCCCGGCTCGCCAGGACCCTCTGCCAGAAGCGCAGGACTTTCGGGGGAGCCCTGCGGGGCTTGGGCTCCCTGCTCTGCTTCTTCGGCCTCTGCCATAGCCACAGACCCCTGCCCTTGACCAGAGACCCTCACCACCTATATGCCCCCAGCGGGAGGTCGACACACTCTGAGTTTAGGCTGTTTGCCTGGGAAGCCTGACTGTGCCCTGGACCCTCAGACCACCCCCTCTGGGCCCTGCCCCGCTGCACACTTCCCCTTGGTTTAAACTCTGGGCTATTCCTCTGCTAGTACTACTTCTCTAATTCTGCAACTATTTCCCACTCAGGTTCTGACCTGAGATGCCTTGGTCCTGAAGGTAACTATACAAAAGCGCCAGGCCACCTTCTCTGAGGTTGACCAGAAGTCCTTGGTGCCAACTCCATCCCCCTGAGATTTGGGCGGGATCTGTCTACTTTCCTACCCCTTAACTTTCAGTTTACTTGGGAGCCCAACCAATGACAGCCTTTCTTGCCAGCCTTGTGGATTTTAGAGAAAAGATCCCGGTCCTGAAAGTGCTGGTCACTGGCTATTTTCTGGAACGGTTTCAAATTCCAGAAACCTTTAAATGAGCCCTCAAGCACATGGTGGAGGTCAAACACCTAACTTTCAGCGCCAGCTGCTTCCAGAAACTAGCTGTGTTCCGTCTAAGGGCCCTGCCTTCCAACATGACATGCGCTAAACGCTGGGGAGTCTATGCTGAGAGAGTAGCCCACCTCTTTTCTTTCTGATCCCTGAATACTCTTAGTCTATGTATCTCCAAGAGTCTCTCAGATTTTCTAAACCCAACTTAAGTGCAGAGGCTGCAAAGATGTGTGCAAGGATGAAGGGGAAATGAAAATAGAAGATGTGGAGAAGTTACGGGATACACTGGGTTAGGAATCGCCCATGAAAACAAACCAGATGCATTTTCCTTTGAAAACTAAGTGACAATGAAAAAATCATGTAGTCAGTGGGATGCTGGATCCTGTGGGTTGCAATACGAGCGAGAGTGCTCAATATGTTAGAGTTTAAACTGAGTAAAGCAGAGATCTCAACTCAAGACCAGATTTGAATTGTAAGATCTTAATGGATAAAAGATTGAGGTAATCAATGATTTAATCTTGCACAGATCCACACTCAACACATTTGGTACCATGAATTGCATTGGATAAATCTGTCAGGGACCTATCCAGAATGCTAAAAAAGTTAATTATGTCAGGCTAGAGACTTAGATGTGCCTAATCCATGTCATAGTCTTCTCAATGGTTTGCTATGAATTTGAGAGTTAGACAATAACTAAAGGTGAAAGAAAAAGAAGTTAATGCCTTAGAATTGTGGTTCCAGAGAAGAGTACTGAACTTACCATGGACTGTCAAGAGAACAAACAGGCTTGTCCTGCAAACAAGATGCTCATTGAAGGCAAGGATTTTGAAGCTGTATCGTACATATTTTGAGAATGTTTCCAGGAAAGACATGTCTTTGGAGAAGGGCATCATTCTTGGAAGGCTAGAGGGTGAGGACAGGAGAAGAAAAGATGGATTGATACAGTGACTGTGACAATGGGGTCAGGTGTGTCAGAGACAGCAAGATTGGCTCAAGATAGGCAAGGTTCATAGTCATTGTTCATATGGTTGCTATGAGTTGTAGCTGACTCCGCATACGTAACAACAACAACAATGACAAGGGAGTTCTAGTGACCAAAGTAGTAAGGCAATCCAAAGGTATATGGTTCAAATTTACCAGGTGCTTTTTGGGAGAAAGAAGATAAACCTCTTGTGTAATTCATTGACTTTGAAAACCCATTGGAAGATGAGCTGTGAGTTGGTTCTGACATAATAGTACCTAACAACAGCACAACAATGGCACATGTTGGAGGGGACCAGTCCTTTGTAAAAGGCGTCATGCTTGGAAAGATAAAGGGTCAGCAGCAAAGGAGGGGAAGACCTTCAACAAAATAGATTGACAAGGGACTATGATAATGAGCTCAAGTGTGTCAGCATGAGGATGGCACAGAATAGGAATAAGGTACAATTCCTTTGTTCATGTTGTTGATTTTCATCAAGTCAAGCAGAACTCATAGCGACCCTGTGAACAAAAGATCTGAACCGTCTTCTATAAATATCGTTGTGTCTCTAAGTTCATAGAGTTTCCAGAGGCATGTTGTTTACGTTTGTAGGGTCACTATTAGTCCTAGTCCTCTGGAATGAATGCACCTAACAACAACAAGAAAGGCTCCAATATTATCCAGAGTCACTTTACCTCACCATAGTCACAGAGGGTTCTTATTAAAAGAGTCAGCAGTGTCTTTGATGTGGCTGAAAGTCACACATGTGAGCATGATCAGAATAGCCCTTTTTGTTTGTCATTGCCCATCACTGATAGAAGACAGATATCTACAATTGAAATACAGCATGTGGGTGTCCTTAAAGAATACAGCTATTAGATTATTTACCTTTATCTCGTTGTGGTGCTTAAGTATTTTATAAATTCTGGAAATAAGTTCCTTATCTGATATGTCATTACCAAATACTTGTTCCCAGTCTGTGGCTTCCCTTTTTACCCTGTTGGAAAAGTTTTTGGATGTGCATAGGGATTTGCTTCTTAGAAGTTCCCATTCATCTGTTTTATCTTCTCCTGGTTGTAGATTTTTCAGGATACTTGGAAGATGGTTTATGTTGTGAATTAGAACTTCTAGTGTTCTTCCAAGCTTTTCTTTAATGAAGCTTATAGTCCTTGGTTTTAGTCCTAGGTCCATGATCCACCTTGAGTTAGTTTTTGTATATGGAGTGAGGTGTGGATCTTGCTTGAGTCTTTCACAGATTCTTTTCCAATTTTGCCAACACCATTTGTTAAAAAGGCTGTCATTTCCCCACTTAACTGGTGGGCACAGGATATGAACAGACACTTCACCAAAGAAGACATTCAGATGGCTAACAAGCCCATGAAGAAATGTTCAAAATCCCTAGCTCTAAGAGAGATGCAAATTAAAACAACTATGAGATATCATCTCAACCCGGCCAGAATAGCAAAATTTAACAGAACAGCAAGCAACAAATGCTGGCGAGGTTGTGGAGAAACTGGAACCCTCATTCACTGTTGGTGGAAGTGTAAAGTGGTGCAACCACTGTAGAAGGCAGTATGGCCTTTCTCAAAAAGCTGCAAATAGAGATACTATTTGACCCAGGAATTCCACTACTGGGAATATACCCCAAAGAGACCATAACTGACATCCAAGCAGATATATGCACAGCCATGTTTATCGTGGCTTTGTTCACAATAGCAAGGAGTTGGAAACAACCTAAGTGCCCATCAACAAACGAATGGATAGAGAAGCTGTGGTATATTCACACAATGGAATACTATGCTGCATTGAAAAATAAGGAACTCATGCAATATTATTCAAAATGGTTGACTCTGGAGAACATTATGCTGAGTGAAATAGCTCAGGCAGAAAAGGACAAATACTGCATGGTGCCACTGTTGTAAAACAGGACTGACCTTGGGCTTGGGGGGAGACTGAGAAAGATGTGTTCAATAATGTATATTGCATTGAAACTGATGAGGGAGAAAACTGTTTAAAAGGAACATGTAATTAGGTATTTTTGTCATGACAGGAGTCTAGAGCGAAGGCTGCATAGTGGAATGGACCTGGGGGAAGGGATTGTAAAACAATGAAAGAATTTTTCTTTGACTTTTCCAAGAGGGTAGTGTACTATGGGGGAGGGTTGGGAGGGAGAAAAGTGCAACAATAAATGAATAGAAATCCAAAAACTCTGTAAATTTTCATTGAAATTAATAATAATTTAAAAAAGAAAAAAACCACAAAAACAAAAAAAGAACAGAACTTTATTTTCTCACAGTTTTGAAGCAAGAACTCCAAATCAGAGAGCCTCTGGTCTCTTTCTGTACGCCTTTCTCACACTGGTGTATGCCAAGGATCCTTGCTTTTTGCTTTCCTTCCAGACAATCCTTATTAGTATTAGTCTTTCCTTTTAATAAGTTAGAAATGATTAGGTTTATGATCTATCTGACACTACTAGGATTTCAATTGCTTGGTTAATATGGCATTAGATTACATTTTGGAACATAATTATGTTTCAATTGCATTTGATGTAGTTGCCTTATATGGGACAATAGTGTTTCAGTGATATAATTTTGCCCTTCCATACAGGGCCAAAGGAAAACCCAAAAACCACTACCACTGAGTCAGTTTCAACTCATGGCAAAGCTCCATCAGGTTTCTGAGGCTGTATTTGAGGAAGATACTGTTCATATTTTCCCCATAGAGCATCTGGTGAGTTTGAACCACTGATCTTTTAGTTAGCAGTGTAGTGCATAACAGACTGCATCACCAAGAGCTCCATGCAGGGCACTAAGGCTCAGTTCCCAGTCAGTGCACCTCATGCATAGCCACCATACTTTTGTCATTGGAGGCTTGTATGTTTCTATGATGCTGGACAGGTTTTATTGGCTTATAGACCAGGAAGACAGAATAGGAAGATAGATTAAGTGTGCTACTTCCGGTAAGTGGCAACAGTCCAGCCTCCAACCAATCATGGAGATGGTGCAGGACCATGGAGCTTTTCATTTCATCATGCAGGGAGTTGTGAAGTTTTAGAATCCAACTCATCAGCAGCTAACAACAAATCACATTATGGAATCAAAGACTACAGTCTTCAGTACATAATATGCTTCAGCATAAAGAAAACAAAATCCAACTGGTCGAATAAGTAACATCATGCTAAATGAACAAAGTACTGAAAATGTCAAGCATTACCCTTTACTTGGATCTGTTATTAATGAAAGAAAACTCAAGAAACTTCAGATTAATTAGGTGATAATCCAACAGACTTCAGAGGTTATATATCATATAGGAAGAGATTGTTCATCTTTCTCCTGGGAAGCACTGGTGGACTTGAACCATATGCCTTCAAGATGGCAGTGTAACTCTTTACTACTAAACCACCAGAGTTCCCTCACTACAGTCAAGTACATTCCAACTCATGGAGACCCTCTATCAGGTTCCTAAGAATATGCCTCAAAGGGTCTCATCCCATGAAAACTGCAGTCAAGAAATCAAATGGCACACTGCGTAGGTCAAACCTGCTGTAAAGATGCCACTTTGGAGGACTGAGATGTGACTGATCTGGGACATGGCAGATGAATGAAAAAGCTGGACAATAAATAGGGAATACCAAATAATTGTTGCCTTTGAATTATGATGCTGGCAAAGCATACTGAATATACCAGGGATTATCAGAAGAACTAAGGAGCTTTCTTGGGAGAATTGTCTATCAGGAATTGTGCTGCTGTTCTAAACGCTGTGCCTCTCTCTTGCTTCAAATCCACCAGAGGCTCTGTGGGAGGAAGATAGACAATCTCCTACTGAGAGATTTACAATCTTGGGAAACCCATGAAGCTATGAGTTAGTTCTAACTAGTTGACAATAAGTTTGGGGCTTTGGTTTTATCTAGAAGAATTTAGGATCCCTGGTGGTATCGTACTTAAAGAATTTGGCTGCTAAGCAAAAATATTGCCAATTCCAGCAGTTGAATCACAGGTGAAAGATCTGACAGTCTCCTTTCAGAAATATTGACAACCGTATAGAAACCCTCTGGGAACTCCTAATCTATCCTTCAGGAGTACCATCAGTCAGAATGGACTTGTTGGCTGTGGGCTTTTACTAGAAAAAGGAACAAATCTGTCTTGAAAGAAATGCCATAAAAATACTCCTTAGAAGAGAGACTAGTGAGACTTAATTTCACGTATTTTGAACAGCTTGTTAGGGATGGTCACTCCCTGTAGAAAAGTGGAAGGCTAGTGAAAAAGCACAATGGCTTCAACAATGTTTTCAGACACAGCAACAGTTGTAACAACGGCACAGGTATGGGCCTGTCTCTGCAGCTTATGAGGTCTCTGTTAGCTGGAGCAAACTCGTAACACCTAAACAACTTAACAAATAGAAGATAATCTTATCTACCCAAGTCCAACTGAAGTAATCACATGTAACTACCCCATGAGAGCAACTAGACTATAACATTTGACATACAACTCGTAAACATAGCCAAGGCAAATGAAATTAACCATTAGAACAGGAGAGTATCTTAGTCACTTCCAGGTTTGTGGTAACTTTCTAGGTGTGCCTTCTAGGAAGACGTCAGATAGAGGCTGACACCATGAAGCAGCATCTGTCCAAATCATGTCACTCACACATAAGCTACATGCACGTGTTGGCCACAGGCCCTGCTCTGCAGAAGCTCTGGGTCCTAGAAAAGGAATCTTGCTGCATTCGTCAATGCAGGCCAGCAGGGTCCTTATTTATTAAAGGAAGGTGAAGCCAGGCCACTCAGTATCAACTAGACAAACAGGGTGAAACCAGGCTGCTCCTTGGAGGCAAGGATTTTGAAGCTCTGACGAACATACTTTGGGCATGTTGCACAGAGGGAGCAGGCATTGGAAAGGGACATCATGCTTGTAAGGGCGGAGGGACAGCACAGGAGAGGAGAGGAAGATTCTGGATGAGATGGATTGGCTCAGTTATCGGGGTAAAGGGATTAGAAGTGTTGGAAACAATGACGTTGGTTCAAGATAGAGCAGAGTTCAGAGCTGTTGTACACAGGGTCGCTCTAAGTCACGAGTAACTCGATGGCACAACAACAATAACATGGAAATCCAGGCCCAGATGTTTCAGAAAACTGAATGCTTAACTGAGTGCTCACACCGTATATATAGTATTAAGGAGCTCTGGTGGCAGAGTCCATAGCATGTTTTGTTTAGAAAAATGCTACTCATCTCCCATGCTGGTTTGATCCAAAGAAGAAAGATGGTCAGTTTCCTTTTATGAGGATGTCTAGCCTTGGAAACCTGATATGCTATGACTCAGAACCCCCTCAGCAGCAAGGGATGGCTGAGTATCTCTAGAAAAACCTGTTGTGGAATTGAGGCAAGAAATGCCCAACTAATTTTACAAGAGTAGTGTCCTTATAAAAAGGCAAAGATACCTAAATGAGGGGACAGCCGAAGGATATCACTTACACCGTAGCTCTAAGCCATGCAACGCTTGGAGCTGCCGGGATTCAGTAGAAAGTCACGGGCAAGATTCCCCTTAACTATTCAGAATAAATCAGTGTAGCAGACGCTGTGATTTTTGAGCTCTCAGCCTGCAGAACCAGAAGACCATTAATTGTTGTTGTTTAAAGCCACCCACTTTGTGGCATTTTGTCAGATCAATCCTAGGGAAATCAAATCAGTAAAAATTACAAACCTGTTGCTGTTATGCAGACTCTGACTCCTGGCAACCCCATGAGTTATAGCACACAACTGCTCCATAGGATGTTCTTGGTCGTGATCTTATGAAAACATACTGTCAAGTCTCTTGCCATGGCATCGCTGGGTAGATTTGAACCCACCAACCTTCTGGTTGTTTTGTTAGCACAAACAACCCCACATTTTGTTAGGGCAATTGTAAGAAAGTAAAATATTCATGGCTTGCTTGCCCACTTTCCTTGTTTAGGGCTTTGATTTAATCTGGTTTTTCTAAGAACTTGTTTTTACAATAGGGAGCTCTGATGGCCAAGTGGGTAAGATGCTGCGCTGCCAACCTAAAGGAATGGGTTTTGAATCTGCCAGCTGTTTTGCAGACAGAAGACGGGCCATCTCCTCTCATGGGATTTACTGGCTCTGGAAACCTGCTGGAGGGCCAGTTAGGAATCAGTCTGACTCGATGGTACATAAGAACAACAGTGTTTACACCACCACCCTTTCTCTGACATCCTACTTGCCTTATTCCCTCCAGTTGACATGTTACATAGTTGCCTGCTTTTTTACATTTTATGTCAGCACTAAGGTTCCAGGAAAACAGGAATTTTTATTTGTCACTTCTCAAAACAGACCAGGACACAGCAAAACTCAAGAGATATTTGATGGATGAATGACTATGCATCTGCTTGCATGTACACATAAAGCCAATGAACCAATTAAAAAAATAATTTGCCGTTTTACTCTTTGAAGGACAAGCTGTAAGTTCCAAGACACACTATTCACAGACATTCTTATCTAGTGACTTTGGTGAATACTTCAGTGAAGATGTTTAATTATTAGCAAGGACGGAGTCAGTTCTCTAAAGGAGCAACACAAAGGGAAACAGCAAATAAAGAGAGCAGTGAAGGTCACTGTGAAGTCACTTGGGGATTTACGCAGCGTTAACTCACAAACTAACACTAGATTAGCTATTTAAATGCCAGGGAAGGCTAAAGGGTGGTGGAAAACGCAGGAATGGGAAATAAGAGGCTAACTTGAGTAGCTTTAAATAATTTGTTTCTTACCACATATTTTGAGAATTGTATGTTATAGTTATTAAAGGAGTATTTATTAATAAACCAGAAGATGAGATACATCACATTTTAATATATAATATACTCTGTTTTGCCATTTATAATTATGCACATTGTACTCAAGAATCAGGAAGTAGGATAACTGAAATTAGAAAGAACATTTTAAGAGTTTACAAACAATTGAAAAACTATTATTTTTACAGTGTTTCCAGAATGAATGAGCTCCTTTCCACAGATGCCCTTTCTCCTCTAGCAGGTCTTCATTCAGAAAGGCCTTAGCCCATCATGTGTCTATGACATTCAGGTCACATGATACACGTAGTGTTGAACAAAAGTCTCCCAGCACTGATTTCTCTTCCAAAAGCTCCTAAAGAATGTCTGTGCTGAGCTCTTTGCAGATCTGGGTTCTCAGATCAGATTTCCTGATTCAAATCTCCACCTTCGCTGGTTTTAACTGTGTGATCTTAATTAAATTTTTTCATCTGAAAAGCCTACAGAATCAAATCCACTGCCATCAAGTCAATTTCAACTCACAGAAACACTGGAAGACAGGATAGTGCTTCCTTCCGAGAGTTCTCAAGTTCATAAATCCTTTACTGGAGCAGACTACCATGCCTGTGTCCAGCAGAGCAGATGGTGAGTTTGAATGACCAGCTTTGAGGCTAGTTTTAACCACTATGCCATCACGGCTCCTCTCATCAGGGTAAGTAGGTTTTAAATCAGATAATGTACATATCATGCTTGGCACAGTGTTTGCTACTGCTAACTGGTTGTTAGGTGTTCCACTCATAGCAACACCTCGTAGATCTGTGGTGATGGATAACGACCTAAGTCAAGAATTCCATGGTCCTGAGTTTGAGGGATGAGTCTCAACTGGGGGCAATGCTGCCGTTAGAGGGAAATTTGGAATTTTCTGGACACATCTTTGGTCATCTCATGTAGATGCCAAGAATGCTGCTAACCCTCTTAGAATGTACAGAACAGTATGTCACAACAAAGATTTATCCATCCTCAAATGTTATTAGTGCCAGGTCTGAGAAACCCTGTGTTAGAAGGTCATTCTCCTACAGAAACCATAACTGCCACCCAAGCAGATATATGCACACCCATGTTTATTGTGGCTTTGTTCACTATAGCAAAGAGCTGAAAACAACCCGAGTGCCCAGCAACAAACAAATGGATAGAGATGCTGTGGTATATTCACACAATGGATTACTACACCACATTGAAAAACAAGGAACTCATCAAATACTGTGCAAAATGGATGACCCTGGAGGACATTATGCTGAGTGAAATATCTCAGTCACAAAAGGACAAATATTGCATAGGGCCATTGTTGTAAAATGAGACTGACATCAGGGTTGGGGGAAGACAGAAAAGGAGGGGAGAAATGATGTGTATTGCATTGAAACAGATGAGGGAGAGAACTGTTTAAAAGGGATATATGAATGACTATTCTTGTCATTACAGAAGTCCAAAGCGAAGGCTGCATAGTGGAATGGACTTGGGGAAGGGATTACATAACAATGAAAGAGTTTTTCTTTTTCTTTTCAAAGAGAAGAGCGAATGGGGTGGGGGGGAGTGGGCAGGGAGAAGAGTGCAACAATGAATAAGTGGAAATCCTAAGTCTCTGTAAACTTTCATTAAAATTAATAAAAATTTTTTAAAAAGAAGGTCATTCTCACTCCTGTTCCCTCAGAACAGGGTCTTCCACTGAAAACGCCTTCATTCAGGTGTTACTTCTCCCAGATCTTTGAAGCAGTGGTTAAGGAGAAGACCTTTATATAGAGAGGGACTTGTTATTTCTTAAAACATTTCCTGCAGATTACTAATGATTTTTGATGAGAAAACCCAAGGAATGATGAAAACACAATGATATTTCTATCTAAAAATCTAAGTTCAGATCTTAAAATTGCTATTTACTGGATATGTTATATTGAGCAATCTACTTCTGCATCAAGAACCGATTACACTTAATTTTTCAAAGCAATGAAAGATAGCATGTGAAACAAGAGTCCAGAATAAAGTCTGCAAATGGAGTGTACTGGGGGGAGGGGAGGATTGTATACCAATGAAAGAATGTTTCTCTACTTTTCAAAGAGAAGAGTGAACTAGGGGGGAAGGGTGAACAGGGAGAAAAATACAACAATGAATGAATGGAAATATAAAATCTCTGTAAACATTCATTAAAATTAATAAAATAAAATTTTTAAAAAGTTATACACAACTCCAAAGAATATTATCAATTTGCATGCAATGTTTGGTCTTATTTTTTTTTCACTGACTGGATTTAACTTCCCTTCTGTGTACAAAAAAAATCATCTAAAATATTAATCCCTTGATGTACATCAAAACCCAGCTTCCATGACCCTGTTGTTGTTATGTCTCATCGAGTCCCTTGTGATTCAAAGTGACCCTGTGTACAACAGCTCTGAACCTGGCTCTATCTCAAACCATGTTATCGTCTTTGACACACCAACCCCCATTACTTTAGTCACTAAGTCAATCCATCTTATCCAGGCTTGTCTTCTCCTGTTTCAGCCACATATTAAATATAAATGTTTTGAAACTGAAATGCCATACACTTTTATTTCTTATAAGCAGCACTGGAAAATTCTGTCTCTTAGAAAGAAACAAGAGCTGAGGATGAACCCAAAGGATGACCTAGTGCAGCCTACCAATCAATTCCAGCTAATAGTGACTGTATGGAGCAGAATAGAACTGCCCCATAGGGTTTCTTAGGTTGTCATTTTTATGCAAGAGGATGACCAGATCTTTCTTCTTAGAGCCACTAGTGCGTTCCAGCCACCAACCTTCTAGTTAGCATCCAAATACTTAAGCAATGAAACACCAGTGCTCACTTGTCTTGTCCCAGTAGGTTAAAAAATAACAGCTCTACAGGGAGCTCTGGTGACCTAGTGGGAAGAAGCTGCACTACACTCCCAAAGACACAGGGTTCGAGGCCACCAGCTGCTCCACGGCTTCGTGGGAAAATGAGGCACAACCTCCTCTCGTGTGATAAACTGCCTCTGAACACTCACCCCAAGGGTCAGCTATGGGTCGGTTCCAACTCTATGGTAAACAATAGCAACAACAGCATACTAGAAGCTAAGTAAGCTTTGAGTGACTAGGATATGTACAAGCTGGCCACTGTGAGATTTGGCAACCTTGGTTTCTATCAGTCTACCTTTGAATGAAAAAGGGCATGCCACAAAACAATACTAAACTAGTATCTTTTGAAGAATTTATCATCTGCAAAAGTTATTTCCCTCCTACTCATAGAAGTGAGATGACTCATTCATCCTTCCATGCACCATTCCATCTATCCAACTACCTACCCACCAATCCAACCACATGCCTTTTACCTATCCATTCATCCATCTACCACATCCATTTATTCTACGTTCCACAAATTATTTCTGAAAACTCTTCACATGACATAGACTCATCTAGCATTAGAGGAATAAAGATGTAACTCCAGAGAACAGAAACCCCACCCCCCCCAAAAAAAACCTAGCTAAACTATAATTTCCAGTAAATTCATGTTGATGTACTATGCTATGTGTCATCCAAAACTTCAATCTATAGATTATAAAACCTAAACTTTTTATTATGGGTAAAATAAAAAAATAAGACACTCACCAATTCAATATGCCTACATTTTAAAATGTGTCAAGATCATTTATATATATAAATACATAAACCTTGACACATAATATATATATTTATATATATATATATATATAAATTATCTTGACACATTTTAAATGTAGACATAGTTGAATATATATAGGAATATGAAAGGAGTGAGCAAGATATAAGTCTGTTGTACACAGGATCACTTTGAGTTGGCGTTGACGCCAAACCACCTGTTGTTGCTTTGTATGGTCAAGTCATAACTGACTTATACAGACCCTCCAGTGAATTATCAGAGGCAGTAATTCACACAGGAGGAGATTTCCCCTCTTTTTTCCTCAGAGTAGGTGGTGGGTTTGAAGTATGTACCTTTGGGGTGACAGCACAATTCCTAACACTAAGCCACCAGAGCACCAGTAGTACCTACACAACAGTATTTTAGATGGTGATATTCCTGAATTAGTGAATGTTTTGTCGTCTAAATTTTAATCACAATTAAAATCTCATGCTTTTTATATATATACTACCTACACAGCAATAACATATGTATACATAAAGTACAGGAATCTCTGGGGGCTTCTTGTTGTCGTTATGCACTTTCAAGTTGAGATGACTCATAACAACCTTATGAGCAACAGATCTCAACCCTATTCTATCCTGTGACATCTTCATCATCTCTGACACATTTGAGCCCACTGCTTCAGTCACTGAGTCAATCCATCTAAGGGTCTTCTCTTCCTTCACCTTTCCAAGCAAGATGTCCTTTTCCAAGAAATGGCCTTTCCTAGCAACATGCCCAATGTATATTTCACCATCCTTGCTTCCAAGAAACATTCTGGCTGCACTTTTTCTAAGACATATATGTTCTTTTGCCATATTCAGCACTCATGGGATATTCAGCACTCTTCTCCAACATCATAGCTCAAAGGCATCCATTCTTGTCTCATCCTTATTCACTGTCCAGCTCTCAGAGGCATAGCAAGTGATTGAAAAGATTGTGGCCAGAATCAGGTGCACCTTAGTCTTCAAACTAAAATCACTGTTAAGGAATTGCACTGCCAAGACACCTGGCTTAAATCCACCAGCTGCTCCAAGGGAGAAAGATGGACAATCTGCTCCCAGGCAATTTACTGTCTCTGAAAACCCTCTAGAGGATCAGCTCTAAGTTGGCTGTAACTTAACAACATAGAAAATGTGAGCTTTTTATTGTGATGAGCATATAGATAGCAAAACATTCACCAATTCAACATCTCCTTCTAAAAATTGTCTGCCTTCAGGCTTTCTGGGGCCATTAAGACTGACTGAGCTTTCAAAAGTATTGCCTTGAAATTTTAAAAATCTTAAACCCTAAACCAAAAATATGCCCTAGAATCTTCTTTATATCGAACAATAAATAGTTTAAGCTTGACTAGTACGATTGTCCGTCTTGAACACTGTGATTTTTTCAATCTATATTTATGGAATTAAACTGGTAACATCAACTAGAAAGATTCTTACTCAAAAACTCATTGCTGTCAAGTTGGAACCGATTCAGTGCTGTTCCTCCAGCAGATTTCCAAGGCTGAGAGTCGAATGGTAAAGCTTTGTACATGTAGCTAGGTGAGGCTATTTTTTGAAAAGGGATATCATGCTTGGAAAGATAAACAGTCATGGAAGGAAAGGAAGCCTCCCAATAAGGGCTTGAGTGTGTCAGAGCAGGTGAGGATGGCACAGAATAGGGCAGGCACTGGATAAGGCAGAGTTCAGGTCAGCAGTTCATAGGGTCACCAAAAGTCATACTCAACTTGGTGGCACCTGACAGCAACAGCAAGGTCAAGTGGGAGGAGACTGATAGACTTTCTTCCACAGAGCTACTGGTAGATTTGAACCATTGTTCAAATGCACTTTAAGAAATGCTGTCTTTAAGTTAGCAGTGCTGGAAAGATTGGTGTTGTTGTTTACTGTGGACTCAGAACCCACTCTTACCTGACCCTCCAGTAGGTTTTCAGAGGCAGTTTAATCACACAGGAGGAGATTACCCATCTTTCTCCCACAGAGCATCTGGTGGATTTGAACCATGTACCTTTGGGATTGCAGCACAGCTCTTAACTACTAAACCACCAGCGCAGAAGTAGTAAGTTTATGTTAATGAGTGAGGGGCCACTCGTGAAGGAGAGTAAGAATGATTCTACAGCTTAAAGAATGTGATTAATGCCACTGAAACATAAATTAATTTTTGAATTAGTGTATAGTCTATGTATATTCTCAACAACAAAATAAATTTTTAATGTTATTTTGCTGCTTATAACTTGAAGCGCATTTCTTAAAAGCTTGAAGCCAAATGTGTTAAAACCACTCAGTACACTCAGAATGAAAGAATTCAGCCCAAAATTTGTTCTCCAATGTCTACTGAAATTCAGATTATTATTTTTTTTTTATTCTGATTGGGTTTAATCTGATGGGACCAGGGAGAGACATAAGCTGAGCAGGAGGGCATGTTTGTGAGTGTCTGTCTCCACTTTGCACTTTCCCCTGAGAAGCACCTGTGTTTGCTGCCTGAGTCCGGTGACCTTGAGAAGTTCTTTGTGTTTTTTCAGCTTAAGAAAAGAGCCTTGGATCCCGGGGTTCCATTAGCTGTCAAATTCCATAATCCATGATCTAACACCTCACATATTTAGAAGTCGCTACTCAGAGCGGAACAAAGATCAGAATAAAAAAGCGAGTGAGAAGTGGCTTCCATGAGCCAAAAACAATACAACTGAGTTGGCCTTTTAAAGTGCAAGCATCATACTAAAAAATGAACTTGGCAATCCCACTACTAAGCATATATACTAAAGAAGTAAGAGCTGAGACACAAACAGATATACACACATCTGTGTTCACTGTAACATTCTTTACAATAGCAAAGAGATGGAAATAACCCAAGATGCTTGAGTGGGTATGGATGGTTTTAAAAACTCAACTATGGTGCATTCACACAGTGAAGGATCATGCATTAGTAAAGAATGATAAAGAATTTGAGAAGTACTGCATGTCATAGAATGATCTAGAGGACACTGCTGAGAGACGTGGTCAGTCACAAAAGGGAAAATATTTCCTAATATCATTATTATATAAAGTTAAGGAATGGTTTACACACAGAATAATTCTTGAGTGGTTACCAGGAATGGGAAAGGAGGGAGAAGGAAATAAAAATTAACAAATAGAGAAAGGCAATACACAATAAAGAGCTGATCAGACATTGTACTTAATTCATGACATTGATTCACTAAAGTAACAAAGTGAAGTATGTACAAAAGAGTGAATGAAAAATCAATATAAGTTTTAAATTTTCTGGGGAAAGGGCAGAAAATGGGAAAATGGATGGAAACTCTGAATCACTGGTATAGCAGAACTTAGTGGGCAGATGTCGGGTCCCAGGATACAGCCTTAGGCTTTGTCCTATTACATCTTAACCAGGCGTGTTTAACCAGACAAGCATCACATCATACACATAATTGTTGTTGTTGTTGTTATGTGCCATTGAGTTGCTTGCGACTCATAGCGTCCCTATGTACAAGAGCCCTAAACGCCATTCTATCCTGTGCCAACCTCACCGTCTCAAACACACTCATTCCCACCACTCCACTCACAGAATCAATCCATCTCTTCGAAGGTCTTCCTCTCCTGCAGTGTCCCTCCACTCTTCCAAACATGACGTCCCTCTCCAAGGACCAGTCCCTCCTTGCAACATGCCCAGAGTATGTCCGACAAAGCTTCAGAATCCTTGACTCCAAGGAGCATTCTGGATTCACCCTCTCCAGGACAAACCTGGTTGTTCTAGCAGTCCATGGTCTATTCAACACTCTTCTCCAGCACCACAGCTCAAAGGCATCAATTCTCTTTCCATCATCCCTATTCACTGTCTTACATGTAATAGGTTTTCAATAAATATCTCACATTCTCTTCAGTTTTAAAACTTGAAAGATCTTACACATGGTTCTGTCTAGCTCGGGGTGGGGGTGGGGCAGAGGTAGGTCCTTGTCTCTTCAGTTTCTTTTTCCTAGTCCCTTAGAGATCTCCATGAGACCTGACATCTGTGTTCATTCATTTTTCCTTTTGCTTTTATAGATACCATTATTTGTATTTGTAAATACATAAAAATACATATATCAATATGTATGTGTATATGTGCGCATATATATGTTGTTGTTGTTGTTGTTGTTATGTGCCGTCAAGTCACTTGTCACTCGTAGCAACCTTATATACAACAGCCCTAAACTCTGCTCTATCCTGTGCCAATCGCATTGCCTCTGACACACCCATCCCGATTGCCCCAGTCACTGAATCAATCCACCTCATAGAGGGCCTTCCCCTGCTGCACCGTCCCTCCACCCTCCCAAGCGTGATGTCCCTCTCCAAGGAACACACACACGCACACATACATATATGGGCTGGTTCTATGTACCTCAGAGTTGAAGCCAACCCATAGCTGACCCTCCAGCAAATTTTCAGAGGTAGAGGTTCAGGAGGAGAGTTCATATCTTGCTCCCACAGAGCAGCTGGTGGTACATTCAAAACAAGTAACTTTGGGTTGACACTGCAACTTATTACTAAACTACCAGAGTTTATTAATATATGTGTGCTGTTGTGTACCGTTGAGTCAGAACTGACCCATAGCTGACCCTCAAGAGGGTGTTCAGAGGCAGTTAATCCTATGGGATGAGATTGTCCATCCTTCTCCTGGGAAGCAGCTGGTGGCCATGAACCTCATGCCTTCGAGATTGCAGCGCAGCTTCTAGCCACTAGACCACCAGAGGCTCTAGTATACATACATATACATATATATACATATATGTTGTGTTGTTGTTGATTGCCTTCAAGTTGAGCATGACTCATAGCGACCTTATGAACAAAAAAGGCTTGAAGTCTCTCTACAACTACTGACATTTATCAAAGTTCATATGGTTTCTAGAGGCATGTTATTAGGGAAGTGGACCCATATATATTATTATTGTTGTTGTTGTTGTTGTTAGATGTCATCTAGTATAAGTCATAGAGACACAACAAATAACATATCTCAACTCTGACATATCTCTGACACACTTGAGCCCATTGCAGAAGTCACTATGTCAATCCGTTTGTTGAGGGCCTTCATCTCTTTCATAGACCCTCCACCTTCCAAAGTTGGATAGCCCTCTCCAAGGAATAGGCCCTCCTAGCAACATGCCCAAAGATGAAGTTTTATCATCTTTGCCTCAACAGAGCACTCTGGCTACACTTTCTCCAAATCATATCTGTTCGTGGGAAGTATGCTTCTTCAACACCACAGTTCAAAGGCATAAATTTTTCTTCTGTCATCCAGAACACCTGATTGTGCTTATGTGAAACCTATACTTGGACCAGGAGGTAGTCATCAGAACAGCGCAAGGAAACACTGTATGGTTTAAAATCGGGAAGGGTGTACATCCAGGATGTGTCCTATCTCCATATATTTTCAATCTATATGCAGAACAGATTATCCAGGAGGCTGGGCTCTATGAGGAGGAATGTGGCATCAGAATTGAAGGAAAACTCATCAACAATCTGTGTTATGCAGATGACACAACCCTGCTTGCTGAAACTGAGGAGGACCTGAAGCACTTCTGTAGAGGGTCAAGGACTGCAGCCTTCAATATGGATTGAGGCTCAATATCAAGAAGACAGATTCTCACCACTGGACCAATTGGCAGCATCAAGATGGATGGTGAAGAGATTGAGATTGTTCACAGCTTTAGTTTGCTTGGTTCCACAATCAACACTCTTGGTACTGGCAGCCAGGAAAACAAAAGATTAATTGCATTGGGAAAATCTGCTGTCAGGAACATTTCCAGAGTACTGAAGAGCACCAATATCAGTCTGGAGACCAAAGTGCACTGGATCCAGGCCATGGTCTTCACAATTATGTGCTATGCATCAGAAAGCTGGATAACGACTAGGGATGATAGAAGAAGAATTGGTGTCTTTGAGCCGTGGTGTTGGAGAAGAATATTCAACATACTATAGACTACTCAGAAAACAAGTAAGTTCCTCCTGGAGAGGGTGAGACCAGGCTGCTCCTTGGAGGCAAAGATTCTGAAGTTCCATCTGACATACTTTGGACATGTTGCAAGGAGGGACCAGTCCTTAGAGAGGGACAGCTCAAGGAGGGAAAGACCCTCGATGAGATGGATTGACACAGTGACTGGAGTAATGGGAGCAGGTGTGTTGAAAATGATAAGCTTGGCTCAGGATAGAGTAGAATTTAGAGCTGTTATACATAGGGTTGCTATGAACCACAAGCAACTCGATGACACAGAAAAACAATATTCTTATTCATTGGTCAGCTCTAAGTAGTATAGGAAGTATATAATACTCTTCTCTAGCATCACAGCTCAAAGGCATCAATTCTTCTTGAATCATCTCTAGTTATTGTCCAGCTTTCTGATGCATAGCATGTAATTGGGAAGCACATAATTGGATACACACACACACACACACACACACACACACACACTGTAGTCCATAAAGAGTTGTTTTGATAACCCAAAAGCCATTTCTCTCTGCTGTTTTGAATCCTCCAGTTGTTCTGTGGCAGAAAGATGAGCAATCTCTTCCTATGAGATTATTGCATACCAAAATCCCTCTGGACGATCAGTTATGTACCAGCTCCGGTCTGATGGCAATGAATGAGTGGGTGAGTGATACAGATATTTCAAGATTGGTTCAAGATATCCTCTACACTAATCTTGTCTCTTTAACATAACAGGGAATCCATTCCTAAATAATTTTATAACCTCAAAAATAAAGATACGTTTTACAGCACTTAATTTGATGGGATACAACTCAGTCTAATAACAGTGGAAATCATCCTCTTGACACCCTTCTGAAGGCTTCCCACTGCATTTATAGATAAAAGACAACCTTAAAAAACTCTGCTTCAGATTTCAAGACTCTCATTAAGCTGCCCTCAAACCAGCTCGTGACATATAATAGTGACCTCAAGCAAAATAGAATCAGATTGTTCTGCTCCATAGCATTCTCACTGGCTGATTTTCAGACACGAATCTCCAGGCTGTTCTTCCTAGTCTCTCTTAGTCTAGAAGCTCCTCTCAGACCTGTTCAGTAAGAGAACCTCCACTAACAAACGGGTGGCAACTGCATGTGAGGCGCATTGACTGGGAACCAAATCTGGTCTCATGAAAGCATAGAGTCCTACCATTGAGCCACCACAGACTTCATAGACATTTCTGAACTTCACAGATGACACTCTCGGCCTTTATTAACAAAATTTCAAAATAAACCAAAGACAGGCTGAGCCGTTACTTCTTCCTTTTTTTCTTTCACTGGAACTTGCCATCCAAGTGTGTCCAGGAGTCACTTAACATCTCCCACTACCCTCACTTTTCCAGGCTGTGCTGCTAGGAAATCTTCACCCTGCAGATTTCACAGAATTGTGGAGAACCAAAGGAGATGTCTGATGAACAAATCCATCATCTGCGGGCATGTGAGGGTGAGATACTCTTCACGAGACTTGCAGGGCACAAAGGCTGACCTTTAAAACTCACAGAAACAAGAAAATAAGACCTCTTGCTATTGAGTCAATCATGACTCAAGATTACACTATGGATTACAGAGGAGAACTAATCTATTCCATTTTCTTGACTGTAATCTTTTGGAAGCAAATTAGGCTTCTCTTCCACAATGCCGCTGAGCGGGTTGAAAGTACAACCATTTTCCCCTCTCAGGGGCGTTTTCTTCCAGGCTGTGGTGTCTACACCCAACTGTGCATCAGAATTGACTATGCAGTTCACCAGAAGGGAGGATGCCTGGGCTTGTCTGGAAATTGTTTATGCCACTGATTGGACTCTGCCCTTGTGTCTGTCTTCACAGGCTCCACAAAAGTGTCTGAGGTGCTCCAGGATTAGGAAGACTGATTTTAGTCTCCACTCTCAAACATCTTTACCTCCATATGAACTTAGTTCAACAAGCTACTACATCAGAAGGATTTTGCCATTTGAGACATATCACTATGTGAGAAATAAAAGCCTTTTCATTAAGAAAATTACAGATTAAAATCTCTAAGACATTACTGATCAAACAAAAAACATTCTTCTTTTTAGGTTTAAGGAGAGAAAAAAAACATCCAAAAATAAAACAACAAAAAAAAAACCCAAAAGCATACCACTGCCATTAAGTCAATTCTGATTTATGGTGACCCTCCATCAAGTTTCGAATCTTAGCAGAAGCAGATTGCTTCATATTTTACTTAAGAAGCAGATGATGAATTTGAACCACTGAGCTTTTGGTTTACAACCCAATGTGCAGCCCACTAAGCTATAGGGGTCCTTCCTTTCCAGGTGTGAAAGTTCCTTGCAATTACACCAGGCAAGATCTTGGATGAAAGACCATGAGTCAGGTGTATTCTAGCCATATAGATTGTTAGAATAAGAAACATAGCAACTCTCAAAGCAATTTAAGCATAAGATAAGGAGAAAAGTGCTGGAATTTTTGAATGGGGAGAGACAATGAGTTTATACTTAATGAACAACTCTTTTTGGCAGATTTGTATTGTTTGGGGAATATTTACTAGTATTTGTTTATGCTAGTAAATAAAAATAGTTGGGTTTTTTTTAAGATCTGAAAAGATGGGGTAATGGTGGGAGTAGTTTAATAGTGATTAAGTTTCTAAAATATAATGCATAAAATGATTGTATGAAACACAATGTGACTGATGGAAAGTGTGAAACACAATATATATGACTTGTGTATGTAAACCAATATAAAATAAAAAGGTTTTTTAAGTAATTTTTAAGGCACTGCTCATCTGCGTGTCTCTGGTGTGCTTACACCCATGACAGCTGAAAAACAATCTTGTTGGGCGAGTGCAGCAACATTTGATATACACTAAACTTGAGAGCCTTCTTCTAAGCCTGCCTTCAAACCGGGAAGTTGAATTTTCCCAGAATCAAAGGGGCTCCTGTTTCAACAGAAGCTGAGAGTTCACAAAGTACAGGTTGCATTTTCATATCTCTTAGTTCAACTTCTCTTGCACTTCCCGCCCCCCACCTTTTTTTTTTAAAGTGCACACTGCTGCTATAAATTCAGGTGGCAGGTCTCCTTAGAGAAGATAAAATTAGATGTCTCACTATCAGAGGACTTGGAGGGCTTTGTTAGCTTCTCTTTCATAGGATTTGAAGGCACAATTGTTAGATAGATGTAAACTGAGCCATTTCTGAAGTCACAGAAATGGCCTGGGATTATGTATCTGCTTGAAATCAGTGGGTTATGTGCAGACCTAGAGAAGTGAGTCAGCAGAGAGCAGGACCTGAGCTCTTTCTGGACCTCTGCCAAACAATGAGGGCACAAGGTTTGCATCCCTTCCCCTTTTTAAAGTTGCAGCAACAAATTCAAACGAATGGTCAAATTTAAGCAAGGCTTTATGATGAGACGTTCCCACAGTCTAAAAACTGAGCAAGTCTGTGTATTCACTAAGGATGAACATCATGACAGATGGTAAAGAGATTGAGATTGATGACAATTTCAGTTTGCTTGGCTCTACAATCAACACTCTTGGCCCCAGCAGGCAGGAAATTATAAGATTAATTTCATTGGGAAAGTCTGCTGGCGAGACCGCTCCAAAGTACTGAAGAGCAATGATGTCAGTCTGGAGACTACGGTGCGCCTCATACAGGCCAGGGTCTTTGCTATTACTTGCTATGCATCAGAGAGCTGGACAATGACTAGGGATGATAGAAGGAGAGTTGATGCCTTTGAGCTTTGGTGCTGGAGAAGAGAATTGAATATACCAGGGACTGCTAGGAGAACAAACAAGTTTGTCCTGGAGAGGGTGAAGCCAGGCTGCTTCTTGGAGGCAAGAATTCTGAAGCTCCATCTGACATACTTTGGACATGTTGCAAGGCAGGATCAGTACTTGGAGAGGGACATCATGCTTGGCAGGGCGGAGGGACAGCATAGGAGAGAAAGACCCTTGATGAGATGGATTGATTCCATCACTGGGGTAATGGGGATAGGTGTGTCAGAGACAATAAGATTGGACAGAGATAGATCAGGGTTTGGCGCTGTTGTACATAGGGTCACTATGAGTCACAAGCGGCTCAACGGCACATAACAACAACAACAAGGATGAACAGGTATGTCTTGGAAAAGGTACAGCCAGAGTGCTCCTTGGAAACCAGGATGGCGAAGCTTGGTCTCTCATACTTTGACCATGTCGCTAGGAGAGGCTATTCCTTGGAAAGGATGTCATGCCCAGAAAGGTAGAAGAAGGTCAGTAAAGAGAGGAAGATTCCCATCGAGATGGACTAATACAGTGACTGCAGCAATGGGCTCAAGTGTGTCAGAGATGGTAAAGATGGCAAAGGATAGGATGGGATTCAGATCTGTTGTTCATAAAGTCACTATGGGTCCTCCTCAGCTTGACAGTACCTAACAACAACAACAACAAAAACAAGAGTTCTTGTGGCATCGTCCAAACTGTTGTGTTGATAACCAAAAAGTCAATCATCTTCAAGGGTTCAAATCTACCAGCAGCTCTTCAGGAGAGAGATGGACAGATGGAGGCTCGCTGTGAATTGGAAAGAATGTGATGACAGTGAATTCCATTTGGTTTTGACTTTAAAATTATGAAGCCCAGTTGGTGCAGTGTTTATTCAGTTGCTAACCCCAAAGCCAGCTATTTAAATCCAACTGCTGTTTCACAGACGAAAGATGTGGCATTAGGCTTCCATAAAGATTACAGCTTTGGAAATCCTATAGAGGAGTTCTCATGTGCCCTACAGGGTTGGTACAAGTTGAATAGACTCATAGTGGGTATGGTTTGGGTTTAATCCCGAATGTAAATGCAGGAAACAAATAACAATAATAACAATTGTCTCTGTTCCTTTGTCTCTAGTAAAAAAAATTTAAAAAAAATCCCAGACTTTTAAAATGTCATTAGAGTTGGTAACCCAGCCAGAGGAGTCTCAGCAGAAATATTTATTTGTCATTCAGCTTTCAGAAAGTCACAGACATGGAAAATCCAGTGGCCCGAAGTCCTAACGGCAACCTAGGAGTCATCATGACCTAGAATCAACTGAGTGCCAATTGATTTCTGATTTCCAGACATGAGTGACTTTGTGCTCAGCACTACTTTACATCGGCCTCTAGGCTTTATTTAAAGTTGTAAGTTTTTCTCCAAAGAACTTGATCTTTGGCCTTGGTTCTGTGAGAAAGAATCTCCCTAAGAAACCTGGAATTTCTGTAGAGGCTTAAGCACCCTCAATAAAGACTCCAAAACTGACAGATTATGCTGGAGAACTCCCCAAGGTAAAGGATGGCTGAGCCAGAGAGCTTCACCTAGGGGTGTCTTTATATCACTTTACACTGACTGACTTCAGGGGATAGAGGTTGGAGTTTGTATTGTTGTTAGGTGTTATCGAGTCAACTATGTCATACTGAAGCTGGTCCTATTCTCTGCCATCCTCACCACCTCTGATATGCTGGAACCCATTTTGACAATCACTGGGGGGGGGTGTCAATTCATTTTGTTGAGGGTCTTCCTCTCTTCTTCTGACCCACCTCCTTTCCTAGAATGAAGTCTTTTCCCCAAGACTGGTTTCTCCTGACAACATGCCCAAAGTATGTGAGATGGAAGTTCACCATCTTTGTATCTAAGGAGCATGTAAACAAACAAACAAAACTCCTCAAACTCGAACTTGCTGCTATCGTGTTGGAACCAACTCATGGCTGACCCTCCTGTGATCTTCAGAGGCTGCAAATTCTACAGGAGAATGTTGTCTATCTTTTCTCGGAGCTGCTGGTAGATTAGATTTGAAATGAGAGAAGAGGCACCACATTTGGGTTAGCAGTGCCACTCCCTCCAGACTGGGTACTGCTGCTCCTTGGGTTTCCTGGTGGGTGAAAGACATCAGTGCACGTGGAAGGTGCCCTCAGTGTCCCTTTGTGACATGGAAGTGCTGCATTAGAAACCTTCCGAGACGTAGAGATAGAGATAGAGATATGGATATGGATATGGATATAGATGATAGATAGAGATAGAGATAGAGATAGAGATAGAGATGAGAGAGAGAGAGAGAGAGAGAGAGAAATAATAGGTGATAGAGATAGAGATAGATATATAGATGTATCTTTGTTCCCATTCTTTTGTCCTACTACAAAATGATAATCATAAGTATAGCACTTTGTGGGGGGGTTTTGAGTAATTTTAGCAAACTATCAATCCCATGGGAGCTCTGGTGGCACAATCGGTAAGGAGTTGCATTGCCAACTCAAAGGTCATGCCTCTCTAGCCCTTCAAATTCACCAGCACCCCTTTGGGAGAAAAGTGGACAATCTCCTCCCATACAATTTACAGCTCTAGGAAACCCAGTGGAGGGTCAGTGATGAGCAGGTTCTGACCCAAAAGCAATGAGAACATGTAGAAAAGAAGGAAGCAGTGGATGGGTCAGCAGGTGAGAAGTCAGGAAACTGAGAACCCTTACGTATACGGCTAATATCCAAATGACGTAAAGGGGAACCCCTAACTTTCTAGCCTTGGGTGGCAGAGATCATGAGGATGGTACAAGATAAAACAAGACTTCAATCTTTTGTTCACAGGGTCAAAATGAGTTATGGTCGACTCCTTGACATCTAACAACAACACTAACTTACCAAGCCCAAACCACCAAAGCAGAAAATAGATCAATGGCTTGCTGGGGAGTGGGGGGAAGGGGGGCGGGGGGAGAGAGATGAACTGACAGTAAAGGAGCATGGGAAAAGGGGAGGGGATGATGAAATGTTCATATATCAACTTATGTTTTTATGTAAAAATACTGTTAGCTATAACCCATATCCTAATTGCCTGAATATTTCCAGCTTTCCAGTCCTCCACCAAGATGTGTATGGTCAGAAGCCTTATCCAGATAACAACGCTCAGCCCAGCTCTGCACCCTTCCTGTGGCTCTAACATTCCTCCGCCGTACAACACTCCCTACCTACTGCTCTCTCCTTTCTCCTTCCTAACAAACATCCAGCTCACAGATCACAAACTAAAGGCATAATTTGTAGTTCAAACATGAACACTTTTGAGAGTGAAAGTCATTATGATATGTTTGAAACAAATACGTCTATAATGGGAATTCTCCTTAGAAGAGTGGATGGTGGAACTTAATTTTGCTCATTTTGGATAAGTCTTCAAGGAAAACATGCTGAAAAGGGCATTTTGACTTCTAAAATCGAGGGTCAGCCCAAATTAGGAGAGTGCTCTGTAAGATGGATTGATACAACAATGGGCTCAAACATACAAACAATGGTACAGATCACTTAGTGTTGTTACACATAAAGGTTATTGTGGGTTAAAACTCACTCAACAGCGACTAACAAGTGTAAGCCACAAAAGAAGGGTGTGAATGGATTAGAGTAACTGTGGTACACATACCCAATTGAATGCATGCAGCACTAAGGAACGATTTTGTAAAATACTATATAACTTGGGATAGTCTAGATGCATTATGCTGAGTGAAATAGCTCAGTCACTTAAGGACAAATATTGCATAAGAGCACTATTGTGAAAATAGGAGGATAATTGAACAAGATATGTGTAAATGTTCAAAAGGGGGAGGAAAAAAAGGGGATCAGAAAAAGAGTAAGGGGGGAAAGGTCACAGGGATAGCAGAGGTTAGTGGGCCAGACAAAGTAATGGGAAATGTTCAAAGGGGGCTTGAAAAGATATTGTAATACAGTCACATATATGCACATCCATGTTTACCATGGCTTTGTTCACAATAGCAAAAAGTTGGAAACAACTTATGTGCCCATCAACAAATGAATGGATAGAGAAGCTGTGGTATATTCACACAATGGAATACTATGCTGTATTGAAAAACAAGGAACTCATGCAATATTATTCAAAATGGGTGACCTTGGAGGACATTATGCTGGGCGAAATATCTCAGTCACAAAAGCACAGGTGCTGCATGGTGCCACTATTGTAGAATGGGACTGACATCAGGGTTGGGGTGAGATTGAGAAAAATTGGATAAATTATGTATACTGCATTGAAACAGATGAGGGAGAGAACTGTTTGAAAGCAATATATGATTGAGTATTATGGTTATGACAAGAGTCTAGAACGAAGGTTGCATAGTTGAGTGTACTCGGGGCGGGAGGTGGGGGGATTCTTTACCAATGAAATAATTTTTCTTTTACTTTTCAAAGAGAAGAGCGAACTGGGGGGAGGGGTGGGCAGGGAGAAAAATGCAACAATGAATGTATAGAAATCCAAAATCTCTGTAAACATTCATTAAAATTAATTTTTAAAAAGATGGGGTAATAATAGGCATAGAGCTATGGTAATTAATTACATAAAATATAATATATATATGAATGTCTAAAATAAAATTACATGTACAAAACACAAGGTATATGAATGATTATACACAAGCTAATAAAACATTTTTTTAAAAAGAGAAAGATGCATGGCTTCATGTCACAACAGATTTTGACCAAAAATTTGAGTAATAAAAGAGATTACATCAGAGTTACACAGGGTGGCTGGGGATGCTTTCAAATTCAGTATTACACATTCTCACAGGCCCTACACTGTTTCAGCCTTCAGAGACTGTTCACAGGCTTACATCTTCTCCTTGTGACCATTCTCAATTCCTTCTCCTCCTCACCTCAAATCTTCGCTTAGCTTGCTCACATTCATGTTCATTAATTTATTATGCAAAACAATTTAGCCATCTCTCTGGTCTACTCCTCATCCAACCTGCCTGTGTGCTGACAGCCATCATTCCAAAAATGGCCGGCCAAGGGGTTTTGCTAATATGATTCCTCCAATTCCAAAGTAGAGTTTTAAATACTAATGGTCAATGCATAATGAGCCTTTGGTGTACATGTGGATTATCTCATTCCATTCTATCAATTCTCAAAGAGAGGAGTAAAATTACTATCTCCATTTGAGTAGACTGAGGTTCAAAAGCATCAAGTGTTGCTAATTGTCATAGTCAAGCCTGACTGTGCTGACTCAATTCATGCAAAATACAGCCTGACTCCCCCGGGTTTGATAATTAATAGTTAACCATTTGCCCCATTATTCTCATTTCAAAGATGAGTAGACTGAGCTTCAGAGATAATCAAATAACACTCCCAAAGACTCTGGAAAGTAGCAGAGCCAAGAATCCAACCCAGGTCTCAGAGGGGACTCAGGTCACATGGAGAGGCCTTCCTCCACCAGGCTGGTGCCGCCCTTGGTCTTGACAGGACCGCCAAACACAGCTATCAGGTAAATGTTTGCAATCTACTGATAGACCTGACTTAATGTTTAAGCAACCAAAGTAGCCCAAGAGTTGCCAAATAATTGCTTTGCTTCCATTGTGTTGGTAACTGTGCGAACACAAATAATCAGTAATAAGAGCTACAGAAGGTCAGCATGGGTTTATGAACGTTGACGTAAACCCAAGAACCAGGAAAATGCTCTAATTTTGTTGCTCCTCTATGTTATGATAACCTTGCTCAGAAGTTTGAGTCACTTCTCTTCCACACATTAAGACTCAGACTTGACAGCCCACCGAAGGCAAGTGAGCAAAAACCTGTAGAGCTTGAAAGGCCTGTATGACACATGTCATTTTTTTCGTTTTAATCCAAGTGCTTGACAAGAACATAGCATTGTGATTTTAAGCTGTATGTTGTGCCCTCCATCCCAATGGATTTCTCTGTGATAAGGAGAAGGGTTGTTGTTGTTGACTGCTGTTGAGGTGGGCCCCTGACTCACGCCAACCTTCAGCACCATGGAAGGAAAAACCACCTGGTCTCGTGCCTTTCGCATTATTGTTTGGGATCAGACCATTCTGACTCCACCCACTTTCTGCTTTTCTCTCTCAACTTCTAATATTTATTCTGAAAATTCAAGGCTCCAGCCTAATCTGTTTCCTCTTATCCTAATCACCTGTTATTAGCCTCAGTTGAGATGACCTCTGACTCATGAGACCCCATGCACAGTAGGATGGGATGTCGTCAAGTCTTGCACTGTGACATTTAAGTTGGAGAGAATAAAAAGGAATTAGACTTGGGAAAATATTGTCCTGAAATGTAGTCACCACAAATGTTTCACTCAGCCTTGGTCACAGGGAGCTCAGGAGCTGAGATGAGTCTGTAGTTTTGACTTACACTTAATAGAAGGACTGGATCCTTACACCATTTATCAATAGCCATTGGATGTAGCATAGCCCAGGAAGAGGATGAAGTCATGTTTTGCCTTCTACATGAATGACTAATTTCTGGAGAGGGCCTCTGCTGATAGGTGGGGTTTTTTAAAAAAAATCTTATTTTACAATGGTTTATTTACAAAGTTAGATACATTGTTTTTTACAAAAGATTATTCCTATTTCCTTCACCACCACCTCAATCAAACTGTACAACTCTATGATTAATACCCCAACTCCTGCCCATCCTTACCCCTCTGCTTCCACCCTCTCCAATCTCCCTTGGATCTTCATACTCATTCTACAATAATGAATTTATACAGTATTTAACCTTGTTAGTATGTTCACTCAGCATAATGCCTTCCAGTCCCTCCCAAGTTAGGTAGTAATTTATAAAATCATTGCTCATATGTGCTATGTAGTATTCCATTGTATGAATGTACTACAACTTCTCAATCCATTTGTTTGTGGCTGGACATCTAGGCTGTTTCCATGTTCTTGTGATGGTGAATAACACTGTTATGAACATTGGTGTATAAGTCTCTGTTTGAATTTCAGTTCTTATTTTCTTGGGATATATTCCAAGCAATGGAATAGCATGATCCAAAGAATTTTCATTGGCTGTTGTCAGAGGTAGATCACCAGGCTTTCCTTATAGTCTGTGTTAGTATGGAAACTGCTGGAACCTATTCATCATCTTAGCAGCACATGAGGTGGATTAGCCTCTAACTTGGGTATCCCACATAGAAGGTAAGAATTTGATCATTAAACTATCAATGCTCTCACACATTAGCCTTTGTTGTTTTTGTCATGTGCTATCAATTTTATTTAACCTCATAGTCAACCTATAGAACAGAATAGATGAGCCCCCTAGGTTTTCAAAGGCTCTAAGTCTTTATCTGAATTATCATTCTCTTGGGGAATGGCTAGTAGGTTAGAATTGCTGAGATTTTAGTCATCACTTGAATTCTTAAACAACTATGCTGCCAGAGCTCTTTTTTTATTCTCTTGTTGTTAGGTGCTGTTGAGTCGTAGCATGCAGATGTGAACCCTGCCCGATCGTGTGGCATCCTCATAACCTCTGACACACTTGTGCTCATTTCTGCAGTCACTGCGTCAATCTATCTGGTTGAGGGTCCTCCTTTCTTGTTGATCCTTCACCTTTCCAAGCATGGTGTCCTTTTCTAAGGAATAGCCCCTCCTAAGAACATGCTCAAAGCATGTGAGATGAAGCTTTGCCATCTTTGACTCTCAAGGAGAACTTTGGTTGCACCTTCTCTAAGACATATCTGTTCTTTCTATTAAGTATTTGGAAATAATTTGACTTTCTACTTAAAATAGCAAACTCTTGTATCAAGCTGTGCACCTGGCACTGTTTTAAGCACATGGCATTTAAAAACTCACATGATTCCTCTAACAATCCTTGGGGTAATTACTATTATTATTGCTGTAGCTAGATGAAGAGACTGTAGAAATGGAGGGTAAGTAATTTGCTTAAGGGCACCTCACTGTACAGCAGCAGAGCCCAGTTAAGTACCTAGACAGACTAGCTCCAGTTGTGAACTCAGTCCTATAACCATACCACGTGGGAAGCACTCACCTCATCCAGGCCCCAGACAAGATGGGAAATGCACTGAGCAGAGATGCACAGAAACCTGCTAGTCAACATGCTCTGGACTGGGAAAGTGGTGGCAAGGCCACATAACCCGTGTCCTCACAGAGTCACACTGCAAGGACTCCAGGCAAACCCACAAGCAATTATAGCATAGCAGCGAGAAGGAAGTTCTCTGGTAGGGGAATGTCTCAGACCTAAGAGCTTAGGGGAGTGTTCAACCCTCCTGTGGGGACTGGGCAAGGGGGGACTGAGAGGTGGCAGGTCTAAGTTTACAACTGAAGGGTGGATGAAAGTTTATCTGACCAAATAAACATAGGAGACTGCATTCCGGGCAGGAAAGAGCAGAAGAAAAACTCAGAGCAAGAAGAGTTTTAGAAACTATCACCTCCTTGAGGACAGATTATGAATGTGCAGTGGGAGAGGGTCAGAAAGGGCAGAGAATGTATTAATGCGTTACAGAGTAGAACTATCCCTTAGAGTTTTATCGTGTGTAAGCTTCACAGATACAGTGCACTAGGCTATCCTCAAGAAAACCACTGGGTGGATTCAAACTACCAACTTTTGGGTTCAGAGCCAATTGCAAACTGTACTACCCACTCTTCTATGGTTTTACTAGATAATGTCCAATCTCTCTCTGTAGGTCATTCTATTTGATTCACAAGTTTTTATTTCTATTTCTTTTTCACTGTTGAGCCAGAAATTTTATTGGTACAGTGGTCCAGTAAAATTTATTGGCACAGTGGTCTGGCCAAGAGACAAATTAAGTTGACATATTAAAGTTATTGTTCTATTACATGTTTTAGTCAATATGACCATAAAATGAAGGTTTTATTTTATTTTATTTTATTATTTTTGTGTGCGTGTACCGTCAAATCAGATCTGACTGGTACAGGAGGAGATTGCCCCTCCTTCCCCAGCAGAGCATCTGGTGGATTCGAACCGTGCACCTCTGAGATTGTAGTTGCAGCTTCTTGCCACTAGGCCACCAGAGCTCCCCTAAAATGAAGGTTTTAATATACCATATTCGAGCCCCCATCTGTCAGTTTCTTATACTGTCGTGGCTTGTGTGTTGCTGTGATGCTGGGTGCTCTGCCACAGATATTCTATGTATCTGCAATGTGACAGGTTCCAGCAGAGTGCAAATTAACTAGGGAGAAAAGCCTGATGATTACTTCCAAAAAGCAGCCATTGAAAATAGATAGCATGCTGGAAAAAAGAGCCCTCTGGCTACTCAAGAAGGCACTTGAAATACAGTGGCCGCCACAATGAACTTGAGTAAAAAGATCCTGAAGGTGGCACAGGAAAAACAGCCTTCCTTTTTGTTGTACATGAGGCTGCCTTGACTTGGAGCGGACTTTACCACAATGAACAACAAGAGCAGCAATGCATTTATGTATGTATGTATGTATGTATGTATGTATGTATGCATTTATTTATTAAAAGTCTTATAAATGCAATATAGAGAGCTCTGTTGGCCTCATGGGTATGGAGTTGCTCTGCCAACTCAAAGGCTGACAGTTTGAACCCACCAGCTGCTCCAAAAGAGGAAGATGGATGATCTCTTCCCATGTAATTTACCTCTAAAAACCCACTGAAGGATCAGCTATGGGTTGGTTCTGACTTGACAGCAATGAGTTTGTTATTTAAATGCACTCTAATGCTAGCTTTCCAGGGCTGATTCCTGGCTATACAATATTATTAAAACTTTGCAATATCAGACTATTATAGTAAAATTCTTACTGTTCTCAGGGGAAAGAATGCTAATGCTAATGTATTCTACGGCTGCATGACATATATCTCTACTTCTATAGGAAAAGAGGATTCTCCCTCCTGTACATGACGTTAAACCTTCTTCTCCATAAAGCCCCCTCTGCTTACTCCCACAGGTCCAGCAAAAACTCAGGATGCTTTTTGCTTTACATGTTCCCCAAAGAGAGCCAGCCAGATCCTGGACACAGAGAGAGTTTTGACTTCACTTATCTGAGCCAAATAGAGGCCCATCAGCCTGTGTCATAAATTACATGGGCTGTCCCCAAAATCAGGGAGTCTGGGCCCCAAGATTGAAAGCTTTGGTTAGCAACCCAGGCTTCAAATTCCTGGCAGTTGATCACCTGCCAAAAACTCCTTCCCAGGTGAACACATCCTAAAGGGGACTAACACACTTCAGATATGTGATCTGTGCTCCAAATGAGCTAAGTGGGAATTGAAAGAGGCATTAAAGGAGGGGCCAAAGCAGTGGAAGAAAACAGGAGCACTGACCTCTGAGAGCCTATAGGTTCCAAGCAGGCATCAGGTAACCCATTCATTCCACCGCTTCCCTCTAGAGAGAAATGCCCCTTCACAGGTAAGAGCTGGGACAAAACAAGGCTCTCTGAAACCAGATCTTTGTTGTCTTAAGGGAAGTTTAAAGGAAGGCTGAGCCTTCTTTTTTTAATAGATTTTTGGGGGGTATAACTTTCACAGGAAGGGAATATCGGTGGGTGTGACATTTTGATAAAGACACTACAGACTCCTTAAGAAGACGCGGTACAGTTGAGTTTACGAATAGAATTAAGAGTGTATAGATGTTTGGAAATTTAAATTGTTAACCTCTTTCTTACAAAATTAACTACTATTTTTAAGTTGGTAATAAGTGGGCAGGGTTCAAGCGTCAAAACTATAATAAAAAGATAACTGCTGGTATATAGAATAAAAAGACATACTTGGCAGTTCCCATAGATAGTGACTTTTATTAAGTTTTTCATTGTTCATCCAACATTTCGTTAGGTACATATACCACCTCCAAACCAGCTCACTGCTGTCAAACTGATTATTATTATCCTATAGGATAGAGTAAAATTGCTGTAATCTTAATGTAAGTGGGCTAGCTCTTCTTTTTTCCCTTAGGCTGCTGGGTTTGAACCATTGATATTCTGATGAGTAGCCCAATGATTAACCTCCTAGGCATTAGCCAAATAGATATTAACCAAATATATATTCCTTTTCCCCCCTTCTTGATCCACCAGCCAGCCCTGGCAGTCAGTACCTGTAGCCTTTGGGAGAATGTGGGAAAGGAGATAAAGTCTTGATAAACACAAAGGTTTGGCCAGAAGCGGTGCCTTTAATCCAGGATCCTTTTCACCAACAAGGGGCTGGGTGCTGTACGGTTATCCTTTCAGCAAGGCAAAGCACCATCTCATGGTACAGGAGGGTGAAGCCAAGGACTGTGCTTGAAAATCAACCAGCCAACCGTTAAAAACTGGAATCATCTGCACAATTGTGTCAAGTCTACATTTGCTGCAAATGGAAAAAGTTCTTTCAAATGAAGAGAGAAGCTAGACGTCAACCCTAGCAGAATAATCTTAGACACTTTGGGTTTAAAAAAACGTAAAGCATTGGAATAAATACAACAGATCTTCAAGTCAAGTCACCAGAACTTCCTATATAGCATTTATAAGATTTTTTTTAAAGCATTACTGCTTGTTGTTCACAGGGGTCAAGCTAGCTCCAAGTAATGGCCATATCACGGTTAACAGAAAGGAAGATTGACTTCACTGTTCCATCCTTAGAATCTTTGGTGTACTCAAGTCTTCGGTGTCAGCCACTGTATTTTAAGTATCTTCTAAGCCAAAGGGCTCCTTTTCCACTATGAAATCTGTTGTGATCCATAAGGTTTTCACTGGCTACTTTTTGAGAGTAGATCACCAAGCTTTTCTCTCTAGTCTATCTTAATCTGTTCTCCTGTTGTTGGCTTGGTTGGTTTGTTGTTGGGTGGTTTGGTTTGGTTTTTTTTTTTTTAACATTATGTTATTATGAGTGTTTCACTCAAGTACTTTTTTTCCCCCTTCCTCTACCCACCAAACTCTTTTAATTGTGATTTTCCCTTCTGCTTCCTCCCCTTTCCCCTTTATATATCCATACACATCTTATTGGTTAGCTTTCTGTCTTTACAATATTTGCCTTATACTGTATTTGTTCTTATGTGCCTGAGTTAGTTCACACAACATAATGCTCTCTAGCCTCTCCCATGCTATATAGTATTTTTTTTAAATGGTTGCTCCTGAGTGCTGTATAGTATTCCATCATGTGAATGTACCATAGTTTCTCAATCCAGTCATTTGTTGATAGACTTTTGGATTGTTTACATGTTCTTGCAATGATGAACAATGCTGCTCTGAATATTGGTGTACAAATCTCCATTTGTATCTCAGCTCTGCTTTCCTTGGGGAATATTCCTAGTCATGGTATAGCTGAGTCATATGGAATCTCTATGTTCAGCTGTTTGAGGACATATACACAACACTTTCCAGAGTATTTGTAGCTTTTTAAAATCCTACCAACAGTATATGAGAATTCCACACCCTAACATTTATAAACTTTGCTACTGCTATTAGGGGTGAGATGGTATCTCATTGTAGCTTTTATTTGCATCTCTCTTACAATGATTTTGAGCCCATGCAAATGTCTTCCTCCGTGAAGAGTCTTAACATATATTTTACCAATTTTGTAATTGGGTTATCAGACTTTTTTTTGTAGGGATACTATAGCATTGTATAAATTTTCATTATGAGACCCTTGTCTGAGATGATATTGGCAAATATTTTTTCCCAATCAGTAGGTTTTTGATGCACACAGGGACTTAATCTTTAGAAAATCCCAGAGTGTGAAACAGGAGAGCAACGCAGCGCCAGCGAGAGCGACGCAGGGTGAGAACGCCGCCGCCAGACAGGAGAACGCTGCCGCCAGACGGGGTTCCACCGCGAGAGGGGCCTGCAAGAGACCCAGGAAGAACAACAGCCAGCCACCTACTGCGGAACTC
>NW_006399801.1:11181370-11190031 GCF_000299155.1 Elephantulus edwardii
AATAATAAAAAGAAAATCCCACTCATTGATGTTATTCTTTCCTGGTTGTGCATTTATGGCTGTATTTGCCAGCCTCTTTATACCATAGGCTAGGCCCCTTCTAAGTTTTATCCCATTTTGTCTTTTATGTTCTTTATGATTCTAGGATACAACCCTAGGTCTCTGATCATCCTTAACTTGATTATATGTGTATGATGTGAGATGCGCATTCTGTTCCAGCTTTCTATAGGTAGAAGTTCCATTTTGCCAACATCATTTGTTGATGATGTTCTCTACTATTCATAGGCCTATTGTTGAAGAAGTGAATGATCAATCTTGCTTCCTAGTTTGTTTTAATCTGGGAGTTGTATTAAAACAAGTCTACCGTGAGTAACCCTTGTGGCATTTGACATACCTGTGGCATAGTTTTCAGCATCACAGCAACCTTCAAGTTATCTTAGTACAGCAAGCTGACAGACAAGTGCTTTACCAACTAGAACAATGCCTTCTTGAAATAAAAAAAAAACTGACAATTTAGTGTTGTACCTCTAATAGTAAATCACCAGACCAAATTTACACCACCTGTTTATCATGAAGTCTCATTTTCTGGGTCCTAATTTCTTTAAACAGTAGGCTCCCAGCCCCCAATTGACTGTTAATCAAATAAAAAGACCTACCTTCACCTCACATACTTCAGGCATGTTTCTAGAAGAGGCTATTCCTTGGAGAGGGGCATCGTGCTTGGAAAGGCAAAGGGTCAGTGAAGGAGAGGAAGACCCTCAGCCAGGTGGATTGACACAGCAGCTGTCAAATGGGCTCTAGCGTGTCAGGGAGTGTGAGGATGGCACAGGATAGGACGGTGTTCAGATCTGTGTTCATAGGGTCTCTATGGGTCATAATCAACTTGACAGCACCTAACAACAAAAACATCCTAATCTGGAAGCTCTGCTGAAACTTATCCACCACAGGTAACCTTCCATGTATTTGAAATATCTGTGGCCTAGCTTCTAGCATCACAGCAAAACACACACCACCACAATATGAGAAGCTGAAAGATGGGGACTGTCATGTTGTATATTAAAGCTTCATTTTATGGTCATAGTGATTAAAACTTGTTACAAAACTAAAACTTTGGTATGTCAACATAATTTTTCTTTTAACTGGAATGCTGTGTCAATGAATTTGACTTGACCACTGTGCCAATGAAATTTCTGACTTAACAGCGAAAGAGAGATAGACATAAAAACTTATGAATCAAATAATATGACATACAGTGGGAGATTTTACAGTATTTAGTAAAATTATAGAAGCTGGGTAGTTCAAGCTGTTTCCAAATAGCTATTAACCCAAAAGTTGGTAGTTCAAATCCACCGAGTGGATTTATTGAAGACAGCCTAGTGAGCTGCTTCTGTGAAGATTACCCCCAAGAAAACTCCATGGGGTAGCTCTACTCTGTAGTACATCAGGTCACTGTGGGTCAGGATGGCAGATAACAACAATAATGAGAGCAAAACTACATATGTGTTCGCCCTTGTCTCTGAGTGCTGGTGACACAATGGTTAAGTGCTTAGCTAATAACCAGACAGTTAATGATTCAAACCCACAGTTAATGATTCCACAGGAGAAAGATCTGATGATCTTCTTCCATAAAGATTGGAGCCTAGAAAACTTGTGCAACAGTTCAATCAGGCCACAAGGGGTCACTAGGAGTTGGAATCTACTCAACAGCACCCAACAATGACAACATGTAGACCTAGAAAGCTCATTTCCAGGAATTTTCCCAAAATTTGTACCAGTAAGAACCCAAAAAGTCTATTCATAGAAGCACTACTTTTAATTGCAAAAGATAAGAAACAATTCAAATGTCCATCAGTAGAGGATTTGTTGAGTAAATTAGAAACTACTTGGATAAACTATATATGCAATGATGGGATATAGAAATAAATGAGAACTAAGGAATGATGTTCAGAAAAATAAGTGACAATTTTAAAACAGAAAAAAAGAATAAGAAGGTTTCTATCAGTGGTTGGGGACATACACATGCACAGAAATATTATTGATAGATGTTACTTATTATTAGGTGCTGTTGAGTCAAGTGTGATCCATAGTGACCTGATGAACAACAGATCTGAACCTTGTCCTATCCTGTGCCATCCCCACAAACTCTGACACACTCAACCCCATTGCAGCAGTCTCTATGTCGATCCACCTGGTTAAGGGTCTTCCTCTCTTTTGCTAATCCTCTACATTTCCAAGCAGGATGTACCTCTCCAAGCAATTATCTCTCCTAGCAACATGCCCAGAGCATGTGAGATAAAGCTCAATCATCTTTGCCTCCAAGGAGCCACTCTGGCTGCACCTTCTCTAAGACATATTTGTTTGTTGTTTTGGCAGTCCATGAAAAAACCTTTAACAAACGTTCATCACTAAAGTGAAGAGACTACTTAGAAATTGAGAGAAAAATTCGGGAATTATATACCAGATAAGTATTCAATATCCATAATATATTAAAAATACTTAAAACTGCACAGCAAAAAGAACAGCATAAAAAATTTGAGCAAAGGACCTGAGTAAACATTTCATTAAAGAGGATATTCAGGTGGTTAACAAGCATGTTCAGCACAACTAGCCATTTGCTGTAGTTACTGTTTGCCATTATAGTGATGCAAATCAGAACGACAATGAAATATACCATTTTTGTCCTCAATGCAATTTAAAAAACAAAGAGGAATTCTTGGCAAGGATGCTGAGAAACTGGAACTCACATACATTGCTAATGGGAATGCAAAATGGTATGGTTTGGTGGTCCCTCAACAAAGTTAAACATAGAAATACCATGTGACCCAGCAATTCCACTCCAGAGATTTATAAGTAGTGACAAAAATAGCTATTCACAATTGCCCACAAATGGAAATAACCCTTCTCCATCAAACTTGAGTGGATATACATAATGCAGTGTAGCGGGAAAGGAGTATTGCTGTTAGTGTTATGTGAGGGAGAGTTCATTCTCACTCATAGAGACCCTGTGCTCAAGAGAATGGGCCTGTGTTTAACAAAGGGAACCCTCCAGTATCCTCACAATCACTGCTTGGCTTGAGCCCAAGGTAGCAGACATTACATCAAGTCTAGGGACAACATGGAAGAAATTTAAAAATGTTATGTTGAAAGTAATATTAGACACACCAGAACAGGAGACAAATTTTATGATCCCACTTATAGGAAATAGGCTCAAGTACACGAATTCAAATGTATTGGTGCTTACCAAGGTATAGGGGAGGGAGGAAGGAAAAGGGGATGACTGCTTAGGGGACACTGAGTTTCTGTTAGTGATGGTGGAATGATTTGGAAAAAAGGATAGCAACAATGCTTACCCAACGTGGAGAATGTGATCAACGTCACTGAATTATACATGTAACAGTTGTTGAATTAAAATTGCTTTCTTCTTTATGCTTACACCAAAATGAAACATTTTAAAAATGCCATTTCTTTAAAAAAAATGCCATTCCTGAGATAATTATGACAAATTAAAGCTACCCTGAAGAGCCCAAGAGAAAATATAGGATTCACACCAAACATTGCTTGGTCCCACGCACAACAGGCAGCTTTCACTGATGTCAACTGAATCTCCTTAGTTCCTTGTCTGCAGAGAGGCACATTTATCAGCCTTTGGAGGAGGGGTTAAGGGGATATCAGTGAAGGTGTTTGGGAATCTGAGGAAACTGTTGCAGACCAAGGGTAAAGTATACTAATAATTAACGAGACAAAACATCAAGAATGAGATAAAACAGAGAGCATAAAAACAGGGGCCAGCAGTTCAAATCAACTGAAGCACCACAAGCTACGCTCCTCTGTATATGTATTGAGAATCAGGGAAAGCAAATCTTAAAGAGAATTCACTGAATTTTTCTCTATTGTCAACCTAATGCTTAGCTCAGGAAGGAAGTATTTCCTTATGCTCCCTCTGCCAGGGATCTAGCTACCTCTTGTCTGTGGGAAGCAGCTCATTTCCTGTGATCTGTCACAAGAGAAATTCCAACTTACGTGATTCCTTCAATTCCTGAATAAGTATATGGTTTTCATATAATATTTGGTATGAAATTTGACTTCCCATAGGAAACCATATTTGCAAAGATTCGGTGGGAAGAGACAATGGCACATTCAAAAACCTGCAAGCAGTTCAATCAGGTTAGGAATATGGAGTTAGAGGAGGAAGATACAAGGACTCATACTTGAGAGGTGTACTGATTACACGGGGTAGACTACTTACAAGGACTTATGGAAAACCCCAGAGGGTGTGATAAGGCTTTAATAAAGGTGAAGGTGAGACAAAAAATGGAGATAATCTCAGAAGGATCTAGAAATTTCCAGGTGTGACTCCTCCTTCCTCCTCACCTCTGCTGTCCTTTATAATGCATACAATTTAGTATTCAAGAAAATCCCATGGAGAACAGTTCTGTTTTGATACACATGGAATCTCTATGAGTTGTATGGGTGTTATTCCACTTGAATTAATTAGCAACAGTTAAGAAATCAAATGACACATTGCAGTGGGTACATCTGCTGTAAAATGCTTCAACATTTTTAAAAAGTAAGATATAACTTTGGTGACCAAGCTGTGTCTGGCCTCAGCCCATGGTCTTTCTTTCCATTCACTACCGATCTGGAAAGTAGAAAAATAAGACCAAAGAAGAACTGATGTAGTCAAACTGTGGCATTGGTAAAGAACATGGAATATACTAGGAGCATAAACAAACAGGTCTTAGAAGTAAAACCAACTGCTCCTTAGAAATGAGAATGGTGAATGTTTTACTTGCTTCCTATGACACATCATGAGGAAAGACCAACCCCTAAACAATGACATCATAGTTTGTGAAGGGCCATAGAAAAGCAGGCAAACTCTCAGCGATGTGGAATAACCCTATAGTAACAACAAAGGACTCAAATATATCAGAGATCATGGAAATGGTATGGGATGAAAGCGATTTCATTCTGTTCTACATAGTACACGAGGTGAGTGTGAATCACACAGCAGCTCAGCTCATAACAACATGGGAAGTCCTACATGAGAAGCAAACGGATCTTGGCGTGTCTTTAAAATTACTCTTTTCTATGTAGCCTCAAAACTGTCGGGGAGTTCTTGTGGTATAGTCCCTGGGGAGTGGCGCCGCTAACACAAAAACCATATTCTATGGGAGAAAGATGAGCAATTTCCTCCTGTGTTATTTACAGCCTCTGAAAACCCGCTGGAGAGGGTCAGCTACGAGTTGATTCCAACTCAACGGCAATGTGCGTTATCTGTGTAATAGCCTCTGAGCCCTTCAGATCTGAGTGTCCTCTGTGGATTAGTCTGTTTTATGGAAAATATTGTGTACCTGACCACTTAAGCACCCATCCTCTCCTTTTCCTTCCTGTTTGGATCTCTCTCTTTTCCTCATTCTTCTTCTCACGAGGTTTTAGAAAAGACTGAGCACTTCCACAGCATGATGAAAAATAACGTTGTGCAAAGCAAGACAGACCCTGGTGCAGAATTTTTTCAAAGTCTATATTTGTCCATTAGGTGGTGCTGTTTCCACAGCTCACGACCTATGTTTAATTTGCTCCTGTCGTGTGCCATGCAGTTGGATCTGACCTATAGTGGACCCTCTAGTGGGTTTTCAGAGGCAGTGAGCCATGCAGGGAGTAACTGGTGGATTTGTACCACATACCTTTGGGCTGGCAGTGCAATTCCTTACTACTAAGCCACCAGAGCTCCCTACTATTTTCCTGGAGAAAAACAACTTACACCAAATTTTTTCCTGGTGGGTTTATCCACCTTTAAATCAAGTGTCTCATGAATGTTATTTCTAGGTGATTTTTATTGAGAGTGTTGGATAACAATGAGAAGTGCAAACAAAAATGTCTTGGAGAAAGTATAACCAGGGTACTCCTTAGAGGAAAGGATAGTGAGTCAATCTTCTCTCACATACTTTGGGGATGTTATTAGGAGCCAGTGCTTGAATGAAGACCATGCTTGGAAAGGTGGAGGATCAGTGAAGGGGAGGAAGGCCCTCAGCAAGGTAGATTGACACAGTTAATTTTAACAAAGGGCTCAAGTGTATCAGGGATAGTGAGGATGAAACAGGATAGGGCCAGGTTCACAGGGTCACTATGAATCATACTCTACTCAACAGCCCCTAACAACAATAATCTCAACACAATCTAAAATACTAGAGTTCTAGCTGTTTTCTGAAGAGAATTTTTATTCTTCCTGAAATAGAAGCCATGTGGCCTTAGGAGTCCTGTTGAGAAAATTTCTATCTGGTTTTCACATGAGTTAGGATCAATTTGACTACCTGAGTTAGAAAAGATAAAGAGGTACTTTGCAGTAGAATTATCCAAAGTAATGAAATGCATCATTTGATTTCCTGAAACCTGCTTCCATGGATGTTAAGTATTGAACAAAACTGTTGACAATTTCAATTTTTTTCTGTTGTTAATGACATGTAATTGAGTCCAACTCTCCCTGTCTCAACTGACCAAACAAATGTGTCTGCTTTTGGTGAACCACATAGAGCCAATATTCAGAGTAGAAAGTAACCCCCAACTCTCTGGCCAAGTCTAGTAAAAACTCAGAAGAAAGTATATCACAGTAAAACATATAGTAGGAGAACAGCAACTGTACCTCCATATTATAGAAGCCACCTTAGCCCCAAAGGTGGCTCACAATTGCCTAAATGGATCTCCTTCAAAGCCTGGTTAAGAGCTCAACCTGCCACCCCAGCAAAAACAATGCCAAAGTGGATTACGATCGCCAGAGTCAAAGCCCCTGAGAGAACCTCATAAAGGCCTTAAGGATAAGTAGAGGAATGGGTTTATAGGCACGTGTCGATTACCATTCACCATACAATTTGTGAAATAGAAGTATGACATCATGTGATTTGCATATTACATGAGGATGAGCCATCTCCTCCCACGTGATTAATTGCCTCTGAAAACCCATCAGAGGGTCAGCTATGGGTCAGTCCCGACTCTATGGTATCCAACAACAACAAACAACTATTAAAACTTCATGGAAACTGAAAGAATCTGTTCTCAAAAACAATGCATTCGAATTTTGTAAATAAACTAGTATAAAAAAGCCAACTTGGGGAGAGGCAAGGGAGAGAGAGTAAAATATGAAATAATGACTGCATTAAAATCTAACTTTTCTGTAAACTTTTGTTAAAATTACAATTAAAATTAAGAAATTATATTAAAAAATCCCCAAACTTTATGGAAGTCCATTTCTGATCATTATTGTTCCTCCTGCTGCTGGAGCTGTAAAAGGAGGCTGGAAACATGGCCCTGGCAGCAGCACAGATTGAGAGTGCATACATATGAACACACATGCACACACATATACACACACATATGCGCAGACATGCACATGAACAGTAGCAAACATGCATAGTATATATTTGTTGATACTTACACACATAAATGTACACACTATACTCACACACACACACATCGCACGTATACAAGCACATCTATTCATATTCACATACACATGTATGCATGTAGGCTGCACACATACTCATACAAATATACACAAACAGGCACTCATAAGTACATAGATACATGCACACTCACATGTGTACTCAAATATACACACATAGCACACAAAATAGTGCAAGAACCCAGATGGCTCTTTTAGAAAATTTTGAGAGAAGCCATGACTTGTCAATAGTGGCATCCTGAGCTAAGTCCATTCCTTCTGGCATTTGGGGTTCTGGAAGCTGGCAACTGGTTGGCTCCCTAGTTTACAATTCAATAATTATCTCACCTATGACCTTGTCCCACTTCACAGGGAGTTTTGACTCAGAATTCCCACTTGGGGGAGAGACCTCCAGGAAATTATAGCTGAAGAAATGCTTGCTAGCTACCTAATCATCTTTTGTTAAATAAAAGTATGGCTTCCCAAACATGAAAAGGGGCAGTAAATGGAAAGATAAATACCAAAAGAAATAAACAAGGAAAAACTGCTATGGAACTTACAGAAATAACTCAATAGACCAAAATCAAACACCAATTTTAAAAAAAACAACCACAAACAAACGACTAACCAAAACACTGACAAAGAGAAGAAAACAAGGAATCTCAGGGATTATTTGCTCAAATAAGCCATAGAGAAAGGAAGTCAAGGGTATTTTGGGGGTGGAGGTAGAAAGTACAAAGAAGCAGGAGGAAATTTGGCAGGAAGGGATGGACTTGTTTACTGCTTTGATGGTGGTGATGGCTTTACCATATGTCAAAACATATCACATTGTACAGTTTAAATATATTGTAATTTAGTGAATGTCAATGATGCCTCCACAAAGTAATTTTTAAAATATGCTTAACATGTTACCCCTTCTTAGTTATGGGTGGCTTCAACAAAAAGAAATGTACTTCCATGCAATTTATGAGAAAAGAGGTTAAGAACAGATAGATGGCTCCAACTGTAGGGAAAAGCTTTTTCTCTATCAACCCTGGGGGAAGGTCTTTACCTCTTCAGCTTCTATTTCCTGAGTCCTAGGCTACATTCATGTGTCTTGGCATCAATTTTACCACATATAATTCTCTGTTCACTTGTTGAATATCTTTTGTATTTTAAAAGAGATTGTCGTTGTTGTTGTTATGTGCCATCAAGTCGCCTGCGACTCATAACGACCCTATGTACAA
>NW_006399801.1:11191452-11200566 GCF_000299155.1 Elephantulus edwardii
ATACCATCAACTCAAGATATTTGTAATCAGACACTGTCAAGATGGCTCTGACTCATAGCAATCCCTTGCTATTCCTGTCTCATCTTCACAATCTCTGCTGTGCAGCGTCTATTGCTGCAACCTCTGAATCAATTAATCTCGTTGGGGTTCTTCTTCTCTTTAATTGACCCTGTACTTCACCATGTATAGAGTCTTTCTTCAGAGACTAGCTGCTTCTGATTATATGCCCAAGGAAAGTGAGATGAGGTTTCACTATCCTTGCTTCTAAGGAGCATTTTGTCTGTGCTTCTTTCAAAACAGATTTGCAAACACACAGGAAAAAACAGCCTAATACATACCAAGGAAAACTTCACATAATGTCAAGAAAGCAGCAGACAGCCTCAAATCTGAAAAAACCCAAAACAAGCCTTCTCCTAAAAAAAGCAGAGTATCAGAGACAGAGAGAAAGAAAATATATATCAATGTGGAGTATGGGAACAGTTGTAGAAGAAGGTACAAATGAAGGAAGAAAAAAGGGAACCATAATAAGCAAACACTCCAGAGACAGGGAACCAGAAGAAACATATCAACATGAAAGAACATGGAAAAACTACTGAAGAAATTGTGAAGGAAAGAAATAATTGAAACTATAGATAAAAAGGCAAAAGAAATTTCAAACTCATCACAAGTCAGAAAAGGTACAGTCAACACAGTTGTTGTTGTTGTTAAGTGCCGTTGAGTCAGAGCAAGCCTATGAACAAAAGTTCTCAACACTTGCGTGCGTGACTTTCATCCTTTCTCCAGGTTCATAGGGTTTCTGGAGGCAAGCTATTTAGGAAGTGGATGCAGCCTAGGGCTGCCACCACCTGCCTGCAGCCAAAGTCTGAGAACCATAACTACCCAGAACCACGTCCTCTGCCTCATCCTTCCTGTCACCCAGTGCTGCAAGAACCGGGTTTGAGAACTATTCTCTCTCTTCCGTAGCTTCCAAGTCAGAACTGAGTTGTAGCAGACTCTCCAGTGGGTTTTCAGAGGCTGTAAATTGCATTTTTAGGGAGGAGATTGCTCACCTTTCTCCTGTGGAGTTCATGATGGATTCAAACTGCCTGCCTTTGTGTTGGCAGCACAACTTCTCAATCACTATGCCACCAGCTATAAGAAAAAATGGAAACCTTCTTTTGCTTAAAATAATAATAATAATAACAACAACAACAACAACAACAACAATAACAACTTATAGAACCAGGGACAGTTTGGATGGAACCATGCAATTGGATGTTGTCCAGATGTTAAACAACACATACCTGTACCAAATAGTATTTAGACTGGTTACCAGCTTTCACAAAAGGATCAGCCTTTTAAAATTTGCTATTATAGTTCTTGGAAAGATGTTGTCAATGATCCATTTATATGTTCATTCAGCCACTCATCAAGTGCCTGAAGGTGGAGCTTGCTAAAGCTTGAATTATGTTTCAACAAAATTGTTATTGCTACTATTGTAAGGCACCATCTAGTCATCTCCAAGGGAGCACTGGTGATTTAGTCTGTAGAGATGAGCCACTAATCTAAAGGTGACACTTCTCTGGTGGTTCAAATCCACTAAATGGCTCTGAGGGGAAAAAAATAGGCAATCTCTTCTTGGTCATTTTATAGCCTCAGAAAGCCAATAACAGGCCAGTTATGAGCCTATTCTGATTTGATAGTAATGAGGGTTGGTTTTAAGTTAATTCTAACTCATAGTGACCTTAAATGACACAGTATAACTGGACCACAGAGTTTCATAGGCTTTAATCGTTATAAAAGGGATTTAATCAAGTGGCATCACATTCAAAGGACATGGGTGCTAACCAATAGGCCAGTGATTCAAACCTACAGAGAAGCTGGTGAGAAAGATGGGCAGTCTGTTCCTATAAAGATTATAGCCTTGGAAACCTTACAAGGCAAATTTCCTCTATTATACAGGGTTCACTATGGCTTGGGGTCAACCTGACGGCAATGGGCTTGATTAGAGTTTAATTTTCCCAGAAACTGATCATTAGTTCTTCCTTCCTTGGAGTCCATAGGTAGGCTCAAACCATCAACTGTTTCGTTGGAATTAAATAAGTGTTTAATCATTAATCAACCAGAAGTGCTTCATCCCCCAAATTGTATGTAAGTCCTCACCCCATACCTGTGAGTGGGATCTCTTTGGTGAGTAAACATGTCTTTGCTGTTAGTGAGGTCATAGCAGTGTCAGGTGTATCATGATCATGTTTTGTGCTATCAAAAGAGAAGAATACATATAGAAGCAAGCAAGCACAGATAAGGAAGATAGATGTCAGCATGAAGCTCGCCAAGGAAGCCAGGAACAGAAGCTGTGAAGAAACAAGGGTCTTTCCCCAGAGTGAAGGGAGAGAGAACTTTCCCTTGGAATCAGTGTTATGAGTTTGGACTTCTAGCTTCCTAAATAGTGAGAAAATAAATTTCTATTTGTTAAAGTAATCTACCTATGGTAAGAAATAAAGAAAGGGACACAGAGATAATTGTATGAAGATGTCTACCCGCAAGTAGACATTTAGACAGACATATATAACAAAGAATGAACAATAGAAATGGCTATGGCATAGAGCCTGTTGTGTGTCTGGTATTGAGCTGTATACAGGATTGCCATGCATCACAATCAGCTCAATGGCAGTGGGTTTATCCTTCACAGCTACCCCAATAAACAATATCATGTTAAGTATAGAAGAACTTGAAAGGTCAAATACTTCATTTTACTTGCATCATCAGCCAACACTCATGGAAGGAACAGTCAACAAATCACATGGCAGGGAGCTTGGTAGCACAGATTGCAGGAAGTTGAACTGTCTTGGGGACTACAGTGTGCTGTGTACCCCTGTCCATGTACACCTCATAAGCAGCTTTAGACAGATTGAAGCCATGTCTGAGCGAGCACAGTAGTATTGTACATCATTGTTTTTAGTATAATTACACAGGTCCGTAGAGATAAGAGTAGTAGTCCATGTGCATTGTTTTGAGTGTAACCACATGGTATGAGTACAGAATGTGGCAGGGAGTCACCTCTGTTCTGAGCACTGTGAGAACTTGGTGGTAAAGTTCCCATGCAGCTGGTTGTAATGCCTACAGTAAGGCTCAAAGTCATAGCCCATGTCCTTGCAGTTAGTGTGATAAGGCTCAGAGGCTCAGGGGCAAGGCCTGCCTCCTCTCTTTAGTCTGTGTGGATCCAAATAAAAAGAGGTGTAAGCTTCTTGCAACTCCTTAGCTCTTTGTGTTTATTTTCCAGTGACCACTAAACCTGAGCATCTGGCGTTGGGTGATTGTCATGGACCCATGGACCTGACAGTTAAGATAATGAGCAAGATAGACAAGATAGATACCTGACCAGACATGACATATGGCACTATGAGCAGGATTTATATGTGACAGGCTGCTAACACAAAAAAATCACATGCCATGGGGATTTCGGACCATAATCTCAGAGGATGTCTAGATCAGTTAGCATAACCTAGTCCACAAAGATGATGCTCTACATTCTACTTTGGTGAGTAATGACAGGAGTCATAAAAGCTTTCAAATGGCTAGTGTTCACTCTCCACTTGAAGCAAGTAGGAGTGAAGAAGATTAAAAAACACGCAAGAAAACAAATCCAAAAGACTAATAGAGCATTTGAACCTCAGCCTCTACTATCTTGAAGCCAGACAAACTAGACAGTGCCCAGCAATCCTGATGGGGTCATAATTAAGATTCTTGGATAGAATGGGTAATAAAAAAAAGATATGGAACAAATTCAAAATAATAGGGGGGAAAAGGCTAGACATGCTGGTCTGCTGTGGACTAGTGTTGTTATTGTTATGCTCAGCTGAGATGGAACTCACTCATTCATAACTGATCCTCCAATACGTTTTCAGAGGCAGTAAATGACAAAGGAGGAGATTGCCCATCTTTCTACTGTGGAACAACTGGTAGATTCAAACCATGTGCCTTTGTGTTGGCAGCGTGGCTCCTTACTACTAAGCCACCAGGCTCCCTAGTATGGATTGGTGTAACCCCCCCAAAATCATGACCCTTAATGACTCTTTGACTCTGTAAGTGAACTCACCTCCATGAATTGCCTTTTAGCCAGATAAGAGGCCTATGAAGTGAAGAGGCATCAATGAGGAACCCACTCCTTACAACAGTAAACTACAGGAGATAAAAGGGGTAGCATTTGCACAAAAGCAAAGCTTAAAAAAAACAACAAAAAGCAAAGCTCAAAAGGAAGAAAAGGGGAGGGACACAGGGGGATGGAGGGGTGTGTGTGTGTGTGTGTGTGTGTGAGAGAGAGAGAGAGAGAGAGAGAGAGAGAGAAATCACGAGATTGTAGAGTTTGGTGGACAGAAGGAGAGGGTGAAGGAATTAGGATAGGTTTAGTGGGGACTTGAAGAGACAGGGTGATAGTGAGCATAGATTAATGGTGATTCATTTTATAAAAACAATATATGGGAATTATCATGTGAAACACAACATGAATGAAGGAAAAGCGAAACACAGTGTATACAAATCTTGTATGCAAATCAACATAAAACTTTAAAAAAAAAACAAAGTAGGAAAGGGCAAGAAGAGCAAATAGAAACTTGGTGGGAATGTGAAAAGAATGCTGTTAAACTATGAGAATTGTGATTAATGCCAAAACCCAAAATACATGCAAATTGTTCAATGGAAAACTAATTGACTCTGTAAACTTTCACTCAAACCACGATAAGAAACAAAATCAAATAGCAGCAGATAAATCTGCTGAAAAAGACCTCTTTAAAGTGTTAAAAACAAAGATGTCATTTGATGGCAAAGGTGCACCTTTGCTCGTGCATGATCTTTTCAATAACCTTCTAGATGTGTGAAAGCTTGACAATGTCTAAAGCAGGAGGGGCATCCACTTCCTAAACAACTTGCCTCTGGAACCTCTATGAACTTTGAGAAACAACAATAGTTGTAGAAAGGCTTCAGGTCTTTTGTTCATAAGGTAATTATGAGTCGTGCTTGACTCTACAGCAATCATCAACAACAAAGAAGAGTTGACACATTCAGATTGTAGTGTTAATGATAAATATTGAATAGACCTGATTCAATATGGAATACTGAAATGCCAAACTGTGAGATAATATTCTTTGTTGTTGTTAGGTGGTACCAGTTAGTCCTAAAGAATGTAGCTCCATGTACAATTGCTGCTATGTTTGAAACCAGTGTTGCAAACACTATGTCAATCCATCATTGAGGGTCTTCCTCTTTTTATACTGAAATAGAATTTACCAAATATTAAGAAATAGAATTTGAAATAGAATTTACCAAATATTAAGTCACAGAGGATTGCATATATTTCTACGTGCTATGACTCAAAAGGAACAGATAAGTCATATTCTTCAATCTTTGCAGAACCCTAAAGATCGGTCTCAACAAAATATTCTAAGTGTGTATCCAGTAAGTCTCATTTATGGCTCCATACTTCAGAGATGGAAATAGCATAAATAATTTACCTTAAAATTCCTTGTGGCTGAGGAGAGAGCGTGATGGTAAGTTATTACTTAATGGGAACTGGGTTTCTATATGTTTTTGTTAGATATCATTGATTTGGTTCTACCTCAGTGACTTATAAAGCAGAACAAAATATTTCCCAGTCCTGAGCCATTCTCACAATCTTGACTATATTTTTTTAATTAATTTTAATGAGCGTTTATGGAAACTTAGGGTTTCCAGTCATTCATTGTTGCACTTTTCTCCCTGCCCACCCCTTCCCTCCAATTCACTCGCCTCCTTGAAAAGAAAAAGAAAAACTCTTTCATTGTTATGCAATCCCTCCCCCGAAGTCCACTCCACTATGCAGGCTTCACTCTGGACTTCTGTAATGACAAGAATACCCATTCATATATCCCTTTTAAACAGTTCTTTTCCTATCTATTTCAATGCAATATACATCATTTCTCCTCTCCTTTTCTGTCTTCCCTCAACCCTGATGTCAGTGCCATTTCATAGTAGTGACAATATTTGTCCTTTTGTGACTGAGATATTTCCCTCAGCATAATGTCCTCCAGGGTCATCCATTTTGCATAATATTTCATGAATTCCTTGTTTTTCAATGCTGCATAGTATTCCATTTTGTGAATATACCAGAGCTTCTCTATCCATTTGTTTGTTGCTGGGCACTTACGTTGTTTCCAGCTCTTTGCTATTGTGAACAAAGCCACAATAAACATGGGTGTGCATATATCTGCTTGGGTGGCAGTTATGGTTTCTTTAGGGTAAATTCATAGTAGTAGAATTGGTCAAATGGTATTTCTATTTGCAACTTTTTGAGAAAGTGCCATATAGCATTCAATAGTGGTTGCACCATTTTACACTCCCACCCACAGGGACTAAAGGGTTCCAGTTTCTCCACAATCTTGCCAGCATTTGACATTTGCTGTTCTGTTAAATTTTGCTATTCTTACAGGGGTGAGATTATATCTCATAGTTGTTTTGTCTTTACTGTATTTAAGCCCACTGTTGCAGCCACTGTACTAAACCATCCCATCTTTTCTACTGACTCTCTGCCAAGCAAGATGTCTTTCTCCAGGGACTGGTCCCTGCTGATAACATGAACTCTCACCATTCTCACTTCAAGCAGCATTCCAACTGTATTTGTAAGACAGTTTTGCTGGTTCCTCTGAAAGCCTGTAGCATATTTAATATCCTTCATCAACATCACAATTCAAAAGCAATAATTTTTCAGATTTCCTCATTCATTGTCTGGTTCTTGTCTGCATATGAGGGGACTGAAAATATAATAGCATGGACCAGGTACACCTTAGTTTTCAAAGTGATACCTTTGCATGTCAATACTTTAAAGATATCCTTTGCAGCAGATATTTCCAGTGAAAATTCCATATGATGTTTAGACTTCTGCTTCATGGGTGTTGATTATGGGTTCAAATAATATGAAATCCTTAACAATGTCAATTTTCCTGTTCATCAGGATCTTGCTTATTGGTCCGCTTATTGTTGTTTTGGTTTTTTAATGCTGTGATATAATCCATACTGAAGACTGCAGTCTTTGATCTTCATCAGTAAGTCCTTCAAGTTTTCATCACTTTCAACAAACAAGGTTGTGTCATCTGTATATACATCAGATTGTGGGTGAGTCTTCCTCTATCCCTGATAACATGTTTTAAACTTCGTGTAGTATATAACTTCTCCGATTATTTGTCCAGTATACTAAAAAACAGGTTTAGTGAAAAGATACAATCCTGAATGATATTTTTTTTCTGATTTTAAATCATGTCTGTTTAAGCTATGTGCTTGCAGGCTGACAGCACAGCTCCTTACCGCTAGGTCACCAGAGCTCCCCTCTGATGGCTTTGTGGTCAGTAATTGTGCTGCTGATCCAAAGCTATGAGGTTAAATCATCAGCTGCTTTGAAGAAGACAGATAATCTCCTCCTTCATGATTTAGTGCCTCTGAAAATCAGCTGGAGAGTCAATTAAGTGGTGGTTTTGACTCACTGATAGACAATATCAAAACAATTATATTAATGAGAAAGGAATAGAAGTGGTTCTGTCAAGATATGATCAGTCTTACTAATGTAAAGTCTCTTCAGGGGCATGACCTGCACTGGATACATGACTGGACTTGCTGGCAAATAGTTATAGGGTGTTTTGTTTGAACTACATACGCCTATCTGGCTCATGGCCTCCAAACTTAAAGCAGTGGCCTGCAATACTTGCTGACTTTGGATATGTCCGTCTCTATCTGTGTTTTACTGACTAAGCAAAGACATTTGACTGTATGGATCACGATAAATTATGGCTAACCTTGAGGAAATGGGAATCTCAGAGCACTTGATCGTACTTATAAGAAACCTATATGTGAACCAATAAACAGTCTTCAGAACAGAGCAAGGAAATACTGCATGGTTCAAAATAGGGAAAGGAGTGCGTCAGGGATACATCCTGTCCCCGTACCTTTTCAACCTGTATGCAAAACCAATCATTAGGGAAGCAAGGCTTTATGAGGAGGATGTGGCATCAGGATTGGAGGAAGACTCATTAACAACCTGCGATATGTACATGACACAACTTTGCTAGCTGAAACTGAGGAGGACCTGAAGCATTTGCTGAAAAATGTCAAAGCCTATAGTCTTCAATATGGATTGAAGTTCAACATCACAAAGATAAAGATTCTCCACTATGGAAGGCTACCTGGCATTTTTCAAAAGGTCACAAATAGAAATACCATTTGACCCAGCAATTCCTCTACTGGGAATATAACCTACAAAAACCGTAACTGCCACCTAGGTAGATATATACACACCCATGTTTATGGAGGCTTTGTTCACAATAGCAAAGAGTTGGAAACAACCTAAGCTTCCCATCAACAAATGAATGGGAATTACACACAGTGGAATACTATGCTGCATTGAAAAACAAGGAACTCCTGCAACATTATTCAAAATGGATGATGCTGCAGGACATTATGCTGAGTAAAATATCTCAGTCACAAAAGGACAAATATGGCATAATGCCACTGTTGTAGAATGGGACTGACATCAGGGTTGGGGTGAGAATGAGAAAAATTGGATAAATTATGTATACTGCATTGAAACAGATGAGGGAGAGAACAGTTTAAAGGCGATATATGATTGGTTATCATGGCTATGACGCAAGTCTAGAGTGAAGGTTGTATATTGAAGTGTACTGGGAGGGGGGAGATTGTACACCAATGAAGGAATTTTTCTTTTACTTTTCAGAGAGAGGAGCAAATGTGGGGAAGGTTGGGCAAGGAGAAAAATGCAACAATGAATGAATGAAAATCTAAAATTTCTGTAAATGTTCATTAAAATGAATAAAATTTAAAAAAAAGAAGACAAAGATTCTCAACACTGGGCCAATTGACAGCACCATGATAAATGGAGAAGAGATTGAGGTTGTTAACAATTACAGCTTATTCGGATCCACAATCAGCACTCTTAACACCAGCAGTCAGGAAATCAAAAGACAAATTTTGTTGGAAAATCTGCTGTCATGGACCTCTCCAGAGTACTGAAGATCAACGATGTCAGTCTAGATACAAAGGTGTGCCTAATCCAGGTCATGGTCTTCTTAATTATCATTTATTTATATATTCTTT
>NW_006399801.1:11201466-11203400 GCF_000299155.1 Elephantulus edwardii
TTGTTTAAAATGGCATTTGCAATGAATAGGTCTTTCATTTTACAAAATTCTATCTATCTAGTGATCTCTGGCCACTGTTTATCACCAAGGCCTTATTTTCCAACTACCAATTTTTCCGCTTTGTTTCCAACTGCTGCATTCCCATCAGCAGTAGTTATCAATGCATGTTAGTTGCAAGTTTGCTCAATTTCAAACAGCAGATGTTGGCATAAACCTCAGCTTTATCTTTGTCTTTACTCATCCATTGCCAGGAAGTCAATTCTAATTTATAGGAACCCTGTAGCACAAGGTAGAACGGTTCCATAGAGCTACCAAGAATGGAAATCGTCATGAAAACATACTTATATTTTACTCTTTTGTTTTGTTTTGTTTTTCCTACTTAGATATTTTTTACTATTTATTATGATGATGATTATGATGATTATACTAGTTTACACAAAGTTCAAATACATTATTTTCCAGATCAGGTTCTTGCTAAGCTGCTGGAGGGTTCCAACTACTGACCTTATGGTTAGCAGCCAAATTCTTTAACTATTATGCCTCTGGGACTCATTGTGAGTAAGAGCTGACTCAAAGGCAGTGGGCGTGGCTACAGTGGTTGGTGTTTATATTTGAACACTAGTCTTCTTAAAGGGTCTTCTCTTTATTTATATAGATACTAGCATATCACTGACAGCACTGTACTTCAGGATGGATCTTTAAATGTTTTTTTAACAATGAATGTGACAGCCTCTCCAATTTGTCATTCCTGGCATAGCCGAGCATATGATTGTCCAATTCAAAATTACTAATACCAATCCATTTAACCTTATTCATGTCTAGGATATTAGTCTTTACTCATTTCTTTTCCTTTTGACAGTTTCTAATTTTTTTCTATTTCATACCATTTCGTTATGTTTGTTAATCAATGCATACAGTTATGTCTTCTTATTTTGAGTTCTGCCACAGCAGGAAAAGAAGTTCCTTCCTTCATGAAAATCTTTACTGACATGATTGAAGTAGATGCTACTCTGAGGAGGCAGCCCTTCACTAGCTGCATTCTGAGTGCTTTCCAGTCTTCTGGCGCTTTCTTGGACAATGTTCTGCTGCAGTCATAAGCTTTTCATTCACCAGTTATTCCAGAGTAGATAAAAAGTCTTGCTTCCTAGTCCTCTGTAGTATGGAAGCTCTGCTAAAACCTGGCTCCCTGCTCACACACTGATGACATAGCTTCCACTATCACAGTAACACACAAGCTATTACAGGCCAACTGGCAGGGACATGAAACTTAGGGGCTTGGAAAGTCCAAAATCCATGAAAGACTTGAGGGTTAGCTGGATGGCTTTAACAAACAGGAATTTATTTTCTCATAGCCTAAGAGATCAGAAGTACAAATTTGGGAAGCCAACTTCTCCTCTCTGTGTTAGTTCTAGAGGAAGATCTTTGCTCCCTTCAACCCTGGTGTTCCTTGAGACATCTTCACGTGTCTTGTCCTTTCTCAGTGGTGTCAAGAAATTTCCTTGACTCTAAAAGAACAAACTTATGGTTATTATTCCTTGGTGGCACTGAGGTCTGTCCTTTTCTACTTGCTTTTGTCTCTTTTTAAATATTGTGAGATAAAAGCATTATAAGCCACTCCCTATAGAAATTTACTTAAATTGGATTAGGGCTGTGATGGGATGGAGGAGCATTACATTCCACGCTTAATCTTCTTGTGACTATTTGGTGTATTGGATTGTGGAGTACCAATGCAGGGTTTCTGTGTTATATCATGATATACATATATTTTAGGAGAACACAATTCAATCCATGACAGTTGTAGTTGTTGTTGATCAGTGCAATTAAACCGATGATGACTCATAACCAACCATTATATGAAAACCAGCTCTAAGCCTTACCATTCCTGTACTATCCTCACCATGTCTGATACGCTTGACAAGCCCATTATTTTTTTT
>NW_006399801.1:11204675-11206126 GCF_000299155.1 Elephantulus edwardii
TCACTGTGTCAAGCGATCTTGTTGAACATCTCCCTCTAATTTGTTGACCATCTATCATCCTTGCCTCTAAGGAGCACTCTAGTTGCACATTCTTTAAAACAGACTTTTGTGCTCTTATGCAGTCCATGGTATATTCGGTATTCTACATTAACACCACTATTCAAAGACATCAATTATTCATCTGTTGTCCTTATTCACTGTCCAACTTTCAGATGCAGTAATTGAAAAAAGACCATGTCTTGGATCAGGCACACTGAACCATTTCAACAAGTAGCCTAGGATGATAGTGGTGGTTTCTTTTTGTTATGTGCCTTTGAGTTGCCAGTGACTCATAGAGACCCTATGTATGATAGCTCTGAACCCTGTCCTGTCCTGAGACAGCCTCACTGACGCAGACATGTCTACCCCCATTACCCCAGTTACTATGTCAATCCATCTCATCGGAGGTCTTTCTCTTCCATGTTATCCCTCCACTCTTCCAGGAATGACGTCCTTCTGTAAGGACTGGTCCCTCCTGGCCACATGCCCAAAGTATGTATATAAGATGGAGCCTCAAAATCCTTGTCTTCAAGGAGAAACTTGGTTTCACTCTCTCCAAGACAGACCTGTTTATTCTCTTGGAAGTCCATGGTACTTTCAATACTCCTCTCCAGCATCACAACTCAAAGACATCAATTCTACCTCTGTCATCTTTAGTCATTGTCCAGTTTTCTGATGAATAGCAAGTAATTGTGAAGATCATGGTCTGGATCAGGCACCCCTTAGTCTCTAGACTGGCATCATTACTATTTAGCATTTTGGAGGGGTCCCTGACAGTAGACTTCCTTGATGCAATTTGTTTTTGGTTTTGGGTTTGTTTGTTTTTTTTTGTTTTGTTTTTTAATTACCCTACTGCTGGTGCCAAGAGTGTTAATTGTGGAAATGAGCAAGCTGATATTGTTAATAATCTCAATCTCTTCTCCATCTATCCTGGTGCTGCCAATTAGCTTAGTGGTGAGAATCTTTTTCTTTTTCTTAATGTTGAGCTTCAATTCTTATTGAAGACTACAGCCCTTAACATTCTGCAGCAAACACATCAGATCTTCTTCAGTTTAAGCAAACAAAGCTGCGTCATCTGCATAACACAGGTTGTTGATGAGTCTTCCTTCAATCTTGATGCCACATCCTCCTCACAAAGTGCAATCTCCCAAATGATCTGTTCCACATACAGATGTAAAAAGTATGAAGATAGGCCCTCGGAGGGTGGCCCCCTCAGAGGGTGGCAGGAAGTATTATTGGCTGAGGACTGATGACTTGGCAGCTTAATATCTGGGAACAGACTGCAACCCCTAACTCCCAGCGAGGCCCAAGCCCCACACCCCCACCCTAACCACAGCATCCTGTCCAGGGAAACAACCCCACCACCATCCCACTTCTGGCACACCTTGGTGATCTTGCCACAGCTCTGCACC
>NW_006399801.1:11210606-11212651 GCF_000299155.1 Elephantulus edwardii
AGTGCCATCAACAAATGAATGGATATAGAAGCTGTGGTATATTCACACAATGGAATACTATGCTGCATTGAAAAACAAGGAACTCATGTAATATTCAAAATGGGTGACCCTGGAGGACATTATGCTGAGTGAAATATCTCAGGCACAAATGGACAAATACTGCATGGTGCCACTGTTGTAGAATGGGACTGATATCAGGGTTGGGGTAAGACTGAGAAAAATTGGATAAATTACATGTACTGCATTGAAACATTGAGGGAGAGACTAATTTAATAGCAATATGTGGCAGGGTATTAGAGTTATCACAAGAGTCCAGAATTAAGGGTGCACACTGGAGTGTACCTGGGGCGGTGGGAGGGGTGCGGGGGGATTGTATACCAAAGAAAGATTTTTTCTTTTACTTTTTCAAAGAGAGGAGCAAACGGGGTGTGGGGCAGGGGGGAGGGCTGGGACAACAATGCAACAATTGTGCAACAATGAATGAATGGAAATCCAAAATCTCTGTAAATGTTCATTAAAATTATTAAAATAAAATTTTAAAAAAAGGTATGAAGACAGGATGCATTTCTGACATGGTAGTATAAAAAAAATAAATAAATAAAATTAAAAAATTCTTGCCCCGTAAATGGGATTCAGTGGTGGAATTCTAATCTTCAGCATAGGAGACCTCATTTTTATTCCTAGCTAGTAATTTATCTCATTTATAAGTACCACAGTCTTGTCAGTGGAGGCTTACCTCTTGTTATGATGTTGAGCAAATTTCAGTGCAGCTTCCTTCTTACTAAACTGGAATAGGAAGAAATATCTGGCAATCTATTTCCAAAACCAACCAATGACAACCCTATAGATTAAAATAGTCTGATATCATTGTTCACAATTGTCATGTATCAGGGTTGTCTTGATGGCATATAACAATACACAACATCATGATAAATGGAGGAAGGACTGACACTGTCAATGATTTCATCTTACCTGTGTCCACAATCAGCATCGTTGGTACCAACAGTCAGGAGATCAGGAGACACACGGCTTTGGTCAAGCTCACCGTTAGGCACCTCTCCAAAATACTGAAGAGCAATAACATCATGAAGACTAAGCTATGCCTGATTCATGCTGTGATCTTTTCAAGTACGTTCTATACATCTGAAAACTGGACAATGAATAAGGATGACTGAAGAAGAATTGATGCCTTTGAGTTGTGGTGTTGGAGAAGAGTACTAACTACTTCATGGATTACTATAAGAATGAACAGTTATGTTTTGGAAAATGTGTAGCCAGAGTGCTCCTTGGAAGCAAGGACAGCAAAGCTTCATCTCTCATCCTTTGGACATGTTGCTAGGCAAGGCTATTCCTTAGAAAATGACATCATGCTTGGGAAGGTGGAAGGTCAGTGAAAGAGAGAGAAAGACCTTCAATGATACAGATTGACAAAGTGACAGCAGCAATGGGTTTAATTGTGTCAGAGATAGTGAGGATGGCATAGGATAAATCAGGGTTCAGGTCTGCTGTTCATAGTGTCACTCGGGGTCATCTTCAACTTGACTGCACTTAACAAGAACAATTATATTAACAATTTGCTCCTTTAAGTTCAAAGTCACATTTGTAATGTGTGAAAAGATAAATATTTTTTATTAGAAAGGTGTGCTGTGATAAGAATATTTTGAAAACAGAAATTTTAAGAGTTTTCTATCATCAAAGGTTTGTTGTTTTGTTAGATTTTTGTTGTTGTTTTACCAAAAGCTATGTGTGACATCTATAACAGCTCTCATCATCACACTTTAAGACTTAGAACATCAGGGTGGGGGTTGTTGTTGTTGTTATGTGCTATCGAGTCATTTGCGATTCATAGCAACCCTATCTATGTACAAGAGCTCTAAAAGTTGTTCTATCCTGTGCCAACCTAGCCATCTCAACCACACTTATTCCCACCGCTGCAGTCACAGAATCAATTCCTCTCATAGAAGGTCTTCCTCTCCTTCGCTGCCCCTCCACTCTGCCAATCATGATGTCCCTCTCCAAAGACCAGTCCCTCCTTGCAACATGCC
>NW_006399801.1:11215131-11258950 GCF_000299155.1 Elephantulus edwardii
AATATTTATGCGTTCCATTTCTTTCTTAACAATGTCCAATTTTCCTACATTCATGCTTCTCACGTTCCGTGTTCCAATCACTAGTGTCTGCTTACAGCAGTTCGTTCTTCTCAGTATTTCCATTTCTAAGATCTCAGTCTCAATTGTCAGGTCTGCTAGTCCAGGCGATAGCCTAAGTGTGCTCTATTGTACATAGGGTTTTGGAAGGCCTTTTTTTCAGAAGTGGATAGCCAATCCTTCTACCTAGTCTGTCTCAATCTTTAAATATATATAACAATATCTGATAGACAAGCATTCCACAGAAAAGAGCAGATGAAAGACAATTGCCCAGTTATAGCAATGACCAATAGATTCAATGTTGCTGCCCACCCATGCTTCCTTACTCCACCACTATGAAAAAAACCGGATAAATTATGTATACTGCATTGAAGCCGACGAGGGAGAGAACAATTTAAAAGTAATCTATTTTAGGACATTATGATTATCATAAGAGTTTGGAATGAGGGTTGCAGAGTGGAATATACTCAGGGTGGGAATGGGTGAGTGCGAGGGGATTGTATACCAATGAAGGAGTTTTTTTTTCTTTTCAAGGAGAAGAGAGAACTGGGGGTGGGGAGTTGGTGGGGAGAAAAGTGCAACAATGAATGAATGGAAATCCAAAATCTCTGTAAATGTTCATTGAAATTAATAAAAAAAAACCCAAAGAAAACAAAAAAAAATACTTAGAACACCATTTTCTAACCTGTTAAAAGTCTTCCAAGGGTTTCTTTGGATGCTTAACCCATTTCTTAAGAATACCATAACAACAACATCCAGTTTTATTTGCAAGAACAACTCACATCAAGAACAATGAAACTAATTGAATCTCAAAAACTTCAAAAATCCTTTGCTAATTGGTGGGCAGGATGAAAAAAAATAATCTGAGTATTATGATTTATTAACATGGCACACAATATCCACAAGGTGATTCACCAGGGTTCCCAAAAGGATCAAGCATGTTTGATCATTTTACATTTATGAAAACATTTTACTGTTGTTGGGTGCTGTTGAGTCAATTCTGACTCATAGTGGTCCTCTGTACAACAGAATGAAGCACAGCCCAATCCCATACCATCCTCACAATCACTGTAGTATTTGACCCTGTTGTTCCATCCACCATGTCAGTCCATCTCACTGAGGGGGTTGCCTTTTACTTCACTAAACTTTTATCAAGAGTAATTTCCTTCTCCCACGATTGCCTTGTGACTTGTCCAATGTAAGAGAAAGAGAGAGATGAAGTCTTGTCATTCATGTTTCTAAGGAGCATTCTGCCTGTACTCCCTTCAAGACACATTTGGTTTTTCTTCTTTCAGTTTAAAATCTACACTCAATATTCTTCAACACTATAATTCAAATGCTAACAGGTAACAGATTGTTTGAGAAAACACTTCCTATTAACAAGAAAACATATTTTTCCATTAATTTATTCATTGATACTTTTTGAGGATCTCTTTCTGAGCTCATGTCTTTCCTTTATCTTTTGTACACTTTAAAAATTCTTATTGTATATGTTTTTAATATATATAGTATATATTATTAGCATCAACTCAAATCATTGCCTGTGAGTCAGAACCAACTGAAAGCTGACCCTCCAGAGGACTTTCAGAGGCTGTAAGTTGCGCTAGATGGCATTGTTCGTTTTTCTCCTGCAGAAGAAGAGCTGGGGTCATAAAAATCCTAAAGAGCAGTTATTAATTAAATTGTGTTCCTTCCCTTATCAAGGTCATATTGCAATATTATCATTTATGCCTATTAATAGAACCCTGAAATATGGCACTTCTGTTTTTTATGTTAATACATTCCTAACAGGGAGCTGTGCTTCTAACCCAAAGGCAGCATCTCTCTGGTGGTTCTAATCCACAGGTGAGGCTCCCCAGGAGCAAGATGAGAAATTCTCCCCATGCCCTGTGGTAATTACAACCTTGAAAATTTCATTAGAATATTAGCTAGGAGTTGGTCTTGACTTCATGCAATGAGTGGAGTTGAAATTCATACCAAAGCAGAATTCTAAATCTTATCCTCTCTGTGTGATGCCTCCTGAAAAGATCAGAATCTGTTAGGCTGTTACGTGCAATTGTGTCAGAAAAAGCTTATAGCTGAACCTCCAACATGTTTTCAGAGGCCGCAAGTCTCATGGTAGGAGATTGTCTATCTTTCTTCCACGGTGCAGGGGGTGGAATCAAACCATCACCTTTTGGGTTGGCAGTGAAAATCCTTATCCAGTAGGCCAGATAGCTCCCTAGAATCTATATAAAGACACAGAAATACAAGGGGAAGGGACCACAGGAAGAACAATGCACAAATCAAGGAATGCCAAAGGGCACTCAGGGTTAGAGACAAAGAAGGTTCCTCCCCAGAAATGATGTATAAATGATGTATAAAGGGGGCTCTAGTGGCCTAGTGGCAAGAAGCTGCACTGTAATTCAGAAGGCACGCAGTTCAAGGCCTCAAGCCGCAAGCCGAATGGGCAACCTCCTCCTGTGGGATTAACTGCCTCTGAAAACCTGCTGGAAGGTCAACTATGGGTTGGTTCTGACTCTACGATATACAACAAGAAGCCTCTAAAACTGTGAGACAATAAAATTTCTGTTTATTAAACATAACTGCTTATAGTATTTGCATTATAGCAGCAACAGTGAACTAAGAAAGGAAAAGATATTGACCTGTTACTCCATTGTTAAATGGTTCTTACCTGCTACATAGTGAGAAGAGGCATTTGAATTGGGAAAACCTGAAGAGGGAAAAACTTCAACTTCCCATTCCGAGGCTTTCCTCTGTTATAGTCACCACTAGAACGTTACAGATTTTAGCCTTTATAACATCTCTGAAAGGAAGCTATTCATATCATCATTTCCATACAAAACAGAGACAAAAAAGTTAAGTGATTTACCCAGGGTCATAGACACAAAAAGAGACAGAAATAGAATTCAACCCAAATCTAGCTGATCTGGATCTGATTGGACCTTCTGGGGTCACATGCTCCTTCTCCTTGTTCCAATCACTGTGACCAACAGGCTGAAATACACTAATTAGCAAAGCCTGGGCCTTGTGGAAGGGGAAAGATTCAGCCCTCTGGACCATACAGACTGCAAGTGAAAAGGGCTATTAGTCCAAAGAAAAACTAGGATCGTTGTGACTAAAGCATTTAAATTTACACAGAAATATGTCTTTGTCTTTGGTTCCTGAGCAATAACCTCTAAAACCTTGACATTTCCCCAGTGATTACAGTATCTGTATGAAGTACCAGACTATACTTGATGGTCCATGCTAATGAGGCACCTCTTGGGTGGTGGTTGACCAGGTTAGGAAGACCCAGCCTAGAAGGACAAGACCTATTCACTCAGTTGTGCTATGCAATGTTGTTGTATATGCTATCTATTCAGAACTGACCCATAGTTGATCCTTCAGTGGGTTTTCAGAGCCAGTAAATGTCCAAGGAGGAGACTGCCTATTTTCCTCTCATGGTGCAGCTGGTGGGTTCAAACTTCTTGCCTTCAGATTGTCAATGCAGCTCCTTACCACTAGGCCACCAGAGCTCTTTATGTAATGAGTCCCTAGTAAATGTACTGGACTCTGTTAGAAGCAGATGGTTCCACGTACATTGGTTCATGGATGCTCCAGGGTCTCTCTGATTGGTGAAGACATCAAAACCTGTTTTTTTGCTTGGCAGTCCAGGGTATGTTTAACACTCTTCGCCAACACTACAACTCAAAGCCATCAATTCTTCTTCTATCATCCTTAGTCATTGTCCAGCTTAACAAGCAATTGAGAAGACCATGGCCCTGATCAGACACACTTTAGTCTCTAGACTGACACTGTTGCTCTTTAGCACTCTGAAGAGGTGCTTGAAAGCACATTTTCCTAATGCAACTAGCTTTTGGATTTCCTGATTGCTGGTGTCAAGGGGTAGTGGGAGCCAGCTTGTTAGAAATGAAAGAATCCTGGGGACCCACAGCTTACCACTGGAGTCTGAGGTCTTGGCGGAGTTGGAGTCTCTAGAGGACTGTACTCTACATTTCTGGGATCTGACCTCACTCTGGGTCAGATCAAAGAGAGAAATGCTGTGTGTACAATTAAATTGGAATTGATTCTTGCATATAATATCAGAACAGTGGTATTTGATTTCCCACACAGTGCCAATAGATCTCCCCAAAATAGGAAGGAAAATGCTGGGCTGGTTAAAACAATAGAAGTTCTTGAGAATACTGCATATCTGGGGAAAGGACACGGGGCACCTGAGAAACAAAGTCAAGGAAGGCACGTTCCCAACTGCTGAGCTTCCTGTTAGGAAAGAACTCTGGTGATGTATGAAACCCATAGCATGATAAATTCTGAACCAAAAGGCCACATGTATCTGGAAGTTTGGATATATCAGTGGCTCCTCAGTAGAAAGATGGACAGGCCTCTCCTACTAAGATTTCCATCCTCAGCAACTCAGTAAATGTTGCTGTGAGTTGGAATTGGCTTGATGGCAATGGGTTGGGTCTTGAAAAGGTTTCTTTCTATATTTTTCATCCTTCGAAATAATCACTTTGGTCTACATTTGATAGACGAGGAAGCTCTACTCAAGAGAAATGAAGATTCCCAAGATGTCACAGCTGGCAAGAAGCCGAGCTTAAAACTCTTGCCTGTCTGGCAGCATGGTCTGAAAACTCACACGGCGTCATGATGGTTGTTAAGTGCCATCGAGTCACAGGCGACTCATAGTGACCCTATGAAGGAGAGTCCTCAACACTACACTGCATCATACCAACCTTGAAAAGTAGAGTCCAGAATGAAGGTTGCCTAGTTGGGTGCACTTGGGGCGAGGAGGGGATTGTATACTAATGAAGGAATTTTTCTTTTACTTTTCAAAGAGGAGAGCACACTGGGGGTGGGGAGGGGTGTTCAGGGAGAGAAGTGCAACAATGAATGAATGGAAATCCAAAATATCTGTAAATATTCATTAAAATGAATAAAAATAAAAAAGTAGACCCCTCTTCTTGTCCCCTATCCATTTCTTAACCAACTGTTCTTTCTCATCAGATGGTCTGTGATGTGTAGTAAATTGGACTATGTGTAGGTAATCAGTGTGATATCTCTAGGAGTTGGCCGAAAATAAGTGACTGGAAATCTATTTTTCCATGATGTCATTGGACTTGTAACATAAGCTCAGAGTTATGGGATAATCATATCCCACCTAAGAATGATGCAAACGAGGATGAGAAAATGCCATTAACTGGGATGCTATTCTGTAAAGAGGGAAAAACAGGGTAGCTACAAATGAGGGTTGTAGGAAGACACCCCAAAAGGTGATGTAGGAGTTTTGGAAATAGATAGTGCTAATGGTTGCACAAGGTTCCTGAGTGTAAATCGATTACACTGAGCTACAAACTGTATTGGAGGATTGGAAGAAGACTCATCAACAGCCTGTGTTTTGTAGATGACATAATCTTACTTGCCAAAACTGAGGAGGATTTGAAGCATTTGCTGCAGAAGGTCAAAGACTGTAGTTTTCAGTCTGGAATGAAGCTCAACATCAAGAGACCAAAGATTCTCACCACCAGGTCAATAGGTAGAATCCTGATAGACGGAAAAAAGATTGGAGTTGTTAACTATTTCATCTTGCTCAGACCAACAATCAACACTCTTGGCACCAGCAGTCAGGAAATCAAAAGATTAATTGCATTGGGAAAATCTGCTGTCAAGAACCTCTCCAGAGTGCTAAAGAGTGATGACATCAGTCTTGAGACTAATGTGCATCTGATTCAGGCCAGGGACTTCTCAGTAGATTGTTAGGCACTTGGGCAATGATTGGATAGAAGAAGAATTTATTACTTTGATTTGTGGTGCTGGAAAATAGTATTGAACATATCATGGACTGCCAAGAGAACAAATAGGTCTGTCGTGGATAGGGTAAAAACAGTTTGCTCCTTGGAGGAAAGGATTTTGAAGTTCCATCTTACATACTTTGGACATGTTACCAAGAGGGAGCAGTCATTGGAGAACATCTTGCTTTGGGGGTAGGGTGGGTAATGGTTCAGTGCAGGAGAGGAAGACCCTAGATGAAACAGATTGACACAGTGATTGTAGCAATGGTGTCAGGTGTGTCAGAGATGGTGAAGTTGGCTTAGGATAGGACAAATTCTAACTCCTTATTGATAGAGTTGTGTGAGTCATAGTCAACTAGACAACACTTATCAACAACTAAGTGAAAGGTAATGGTTTGACCCCACCCACTGAACTATGGAAATCTACATCCATAACAATGAAAGTCAAATCAGTTGCCATCAAGCCAATTCTGACTCATAGCAGCCTAATATGTGTCAGACTAGAACTGTGCTCCATAGGACATCCTTTCAGAAGGAAATTGCTGAAATCTTCCTCCAAGGCACCTCTGGGTGGATTTGAACCATCAATCATTCAGTCAGTAACTAAATGTTTAATTTTTTTTACCACCCAGGGACTCCTTTCACATGATTCTTAGCCATTTTGAACCCAGTGGACCACATTCTACTCAGAAACACATTTTGCTGACTATCACAAGTCAAGTCACTTGATAGCACTGTGTTCAGTTTGGATAAAAAGACTGTGGCTACACAGCATTGCGAATCCAGTCAATGCCATTAAATTGTACTTATCAATGGTTACAGTGACACAATTATACACACACACACAACCACAATTCAATATAAAATAGATGGCCCCCCCAAAGACAGCCTTATCCCTGGACAATGTCTAGGTCCTGCTTCTAAGAACTTTCCATGGCTCCATCTAAGAACAATCTTGCCTTTGGCTGCCATAAGACATCCTACATCCGTTATTTAAATTCTCCCTTCTTTAATCTGGCTCCAGAGGTTTTGGTTACTGGCAACCGGAAGACTCTTATCTATTATAAAAGCCACACAGTGTCAACACACTTGAAAGAAAATTTAATGTATTGCAAAAGTGGACTTCCTTTCCAAACTTGCCAAGGCAAAGTAACCAATTCCCACTAACTGCCTTCCCCCAAATCAATTCCTAAAATCTGGCTTTGTGAATTAAAAAGCTTCAGAAGATGGTTAAAAATAGCAGCACTTAAAAAGTAGAAGTCGAGCAGGGGAACAAACAAATTCTTTCCGCCAAAGGAAAACAAATTTAAACAACAAAATAGCATGATATTTTTATTCATTTTGCAGGAAGTAACAAAATAGAATCTTGCAGTTGAGTTATTTAAGGGAGTTATCTGTTTAAGCAGCCTTTGGAATGGTTCATTCTTTGAAAATGGAAATCCGCAGAATGACAGCTATTTCCTGTATACCTTAAAGACGGTTTTAAAATGTCTGTAATTTCCAAGAAAGTGCAGAAATGCCTTCTAGTTTTCTTAATAAGTATTCAGAGAGTACCTACTGGTCAGAGCTAGTCTCATTCACAATCTAGAACAAAAGAGGAAGCAGCTGAAAGTGTCCAACAGTGAAACTTCCCCACCTGGCAAATGAATAGGCTAGTTTATCCTCATACAGGCACATTCGAGTGACTCGGCTGCGAGAGATGTAAGAAGCAGGTGTTAAGAACAAAAATAACCTAATGTGGCTTCTGAGCGTCTCTTCTCCCTTCCTACTGGGTACTTGTAATGACTGATGGGGCAGAGAATACCAAGGAGAGGAAAGTGAATGGGAAATCACAGGAAAGTTAATGAAGACGTGCACATCCTCTTCCCCATCCCCCATCTCCATTTCAGTAGGACCACTAAGAACAGTTCCTTACTTATTTTGGTTCCTTTCCCTTTTGGGTATTAGACTGTCTGGATCAAATACTCTCTTGCAATCCAATGACAAAGAGGAGGCTGTAGTTGGATGTGGAAGCAGGAAGAAGGGATAGATCTCAAGTTCCATAGCCATGACTGGGAAAAGAGGGACAGTCAACAATTCATAGATGATGTTCAAAGAATTTACATATATTTTGTGATGTAACTGGTGGTCAAGTAGGTAAAGAGTTGCACTGCCAACCCTAAGACAGGCGGTTCAAACCCACCAGCTGCCGCTTGAGACACAGATAGGTAAGCTGTGCAATTCACAGCCTCTGAAAACCCATTGGAGTGTTAGCTGTGAGTTGGTTCCAACTTGATGACCATGAATGAGTGAGTGAGTTAGTCTTAATTCTTAAAAGTTGAGTTCAATTGATATTGCCCTTAGAAATATCTGGAGTATTACTCAGTGAGCATATTTTGCTAAGATTCGGTGCTGCCAGCAGCTAACATTTTTCAGTGTTTTCACTTCCTTGGGAGAGGCTACTGGTCCTCAGTGTTATTCATTAGTGTCACTGAACAGATAGATAAATAAGGCTTTTCTGTAACTTGGTGAAGACGTCACCTATGATAGCATTTTGTTGAGCGAAGATCTTCAACAAGATGAATTGACGCGGTGACTACAGCAATGGGTTCAAGTGTGTTGGAGAGGATGAGGATGGCACAGGACAAGACAGGGCTCAGATCTGTTCCTCACAAGATCACTGAGTCGTAATCAACTTCATAGCATCTGACAACACCAACATCATAACATTTTCTAAGTAGAAAGAAATCTGGCATCTTAACTACTAAATACGTTATTCACAATAAAATAAGGAAATGGAGTAACCAGATATCGAAGGTATGATGGTAATTATATTTATTGAGAGCTTTTGCTGCTTGGCTCTGATCTTTGTGAGGATCTCTACAAGGGTAAGTATTGTGTTCAGTTCTTTCCATGGGTATCTTAGAGTGGCAGTGCATTCTGCATTGCAGGCTGTCTTGGGGAACCACATCACCCCTACTCTCTGCCCAACTCTGCCAAGTTGATTCCAATTTGTAAATCTTGTTGTTGTGTACCGTTGAGTCAGAATTGACCCATAGCTGACCCTCTGGTGAGTTTTCAGAGGCAGTTAATTGCATGGGAAGAGATTGCCCGTTCTTCTCCCTTGGAGTGGCTGTTGGCTTCCAACCACATGCCTTCAGGATTGCAGAACAGCTTCTTGCCACTAGGCCACCAGAGCTTCCTGGATACCTTACAGAATAGAGTTGCTCCTTAGGGTTTCCAAGGCTTTAAATCCTTATGAAAGCAGACTGCCAATCGATCTCCCTTTGAGAGGCTGGTGGGTGCCGATTGCCAGTGTTTTGGCTAGCAGCCATGTGCTTTAACTGTTTTACCAGGGGGGGCTCTTGAACTATAAAACCCAAATTCATTGTTATTAAGTAGATTCTGACTCATAGTGGCCTTCCATTGGTTCCCAAGGCTGAATACCTTTACCAGAGGAGTCCTTCTCCCAGGGAACAGCTGGTGAATTTGAGTTATTAGCCTTTTGATTGGCAGCCAATGTGTTTAGACTATACCATCAGTTGCCCTTGACCTACACACTTTCTGCTCTCAGTTGCCCTACTTCTTTCTTTCCTTCTCCTCACCTCTTTTCCTCACCTTTTTCTTCAACTCAGCTTCCTTCTCTATCCGGTTCTATCCTCTTCTCAAGAACTAGTTACTGAGAACTATCTTAACTCTTGTCATTTGCTACAGAAACAAAAAACAATATTGGGTTTGGAGTCACACAGGCCAGTAATTGATCTATTCCCTGATCTCAGAAATGCCACTCTCTCTATTACATTGCCAGGACAGGGAGTGGGAAGAGCAGAGGTGGGAATTCAAAGGTACCACAGGACTGTTTGATTTGGTATGTTTCTTAGTACCAACGAACTGCATCTCACAGCCAATTAGAAGGAATTCTACCTTTTTTGTCTTTGGACTCTCAATGGGATAAAATGACACTGTGATTATAACAATGGACTCAAGTGTGGCAGAGATGATGAGGATGTCACAGGATAGGATTCAGTCTCATCATTCATAGGTTGCTATGAGTTGTAGTTGACTCAATGGCACTTTGCCAGAGGTTGTACCTGCTCCTTCTTCCCTCAGCCCAGTGGCTAGCTAGCTGTGATGGTTTGCGTTTCAGGTGCTGTTTGCTGACGCTTGTCTATCTGGCCAGCTCTGTATGCTGTAAGCAGCTTATAGTAAGCCAGCAGTGTAGGAGCACAGGCAGGGTGGTGACGACAGGGACCCACCCAGCAACAGGCTGGCCAGGCCTTGTTTTTCCAAAACAAGTGCATCATCTCCTTTGTTACCCTCTTCATAATGTGGGGCTGAGTTTACAAAAAGTTTTCAAATCTGCAATGCCATCCACCCTGTAGCATTTGTCTTTCTTTGTGGCCTTTATTTTATTCTTTCTAAAAATACTCACTTACTGGGAAATAGTTTACCTACCACGGAAATGAATCTTTGACAATGTGTACAATCCTGTGATTTTTTTTAGTATGCTTACAAAACTGAGCATCACCATAAACCAATTTTAAAACTCTCCTCATCCCCAAAATGACCCTCCCATCCTTTAACAAACACTCCCCATTCTTTCTTCTTCCTAGCCCCTCATTACCAATCATTTACTCTTTGTCTCTACTGATTTGTCTATGCCGGACATTTCATAGAAATGGAATCCTACAACATGTGGCCTTTTGTGATTGGCTTCTTAGTTATCTGGTGCTATTATAACAGAAATGCTGTAGGTGGAAGACTTTAACAAATAGGAAATTATTCTGTTACAGGTTAGAAGTCCAGACTCAGTGCCTGTAGGTTTAGCATTCTTTGGCGTTTTCGATCTAAAATACCATTTATCAGGATATAGTTTAACTACTATTAAATACACTTTTGAAAAAGTGTACTATTCTGTGATTTTTAATATGTTCACAAAATTGTGCAAGCGTCCCCACAATCCAATCTTAGTGGTCTTGTTCTGTGTCAAGGAGCTTCCCAGAAGAGGGCTGAAAGGATACTGCCCAGTCTTGGTCATCTTTCTTGATGGCACTCTGTTCACTTCCTGCTCCTTTTATCTCCCATGAGCTAAAAAGCCACACTCCAAGAGAAAGTCCCTTTCACCTAATCAGGGTTGCAACCTAATTAAGGCCCCTTTGCCCACTCTGATTGGTTGCCTCATGACTAAGGTCAACATTCCCCATATTCAATGAAGCAATTTAGCAGTTATATAATGATGTAGTCATCCTCCATTTTCACATAATGCCAGTTTTCACTTATTGACCTTATGTTTGGAACTAAACCTTGTCAGTAAGTGAGGAGTGGGTATATTATATATGATAAGGATCCCTCATGGGAGTGATTAAATGCTCAGCTGAGAACAACTACCAAAATATTGGCAGTTGTAATCCATCAGCCACTCCTCAGAAAATGTAGCAGTCTGCTTCCATAAAGATTTACAACCTTGGCAACCCAATGGAGTTATGCTGTTATCTGCTGTCTAGTCAGAAATGGACATCAGCAGTTAGGAAATCAGAAGACTAATTTCACTGGAAAAATCTGCTGTCAGGGATCTTTACAGAGTATTGAAAAGCAATGACGTCAGTCTAGAGACTAAGGTGCACCTTATCAAAGCCATGGTCTTCGCAATTACTTGCTATGCATAGGGGAGCTGGACAATATCTAATGACAGAAGAATCGATGTCTTCGAATTGTGGTGCTGGAGAAGAATCTTGAACATACCATGGACTGCCAAGAAAACAAATAGGTCTGTCTTAGAGAGGGTGAAACCAAGTTTCTCCTTGGAGGCTAGGATTTTGAAGTTCTTTCTCATATACTTTGGCCATGTGGCCAGGAGGGAATGGTCCTTGGAGAAGGACATCATGCTTGGAAGGGTAGAGGGTCAGCACAGGAAAGAAAAGACTCCAGATGAGATGGATTGATAACAGTAACTAGGGCAATGGAGGTGGGTGTGTTGGAATAATCAGGCTGGCTCAGGACAGAGTAGGCTTCAGAGCGGCTGTACATAGGGTCGCAGGAGACTCGGTGGCACATAACAATAGTCAGAACTGGCACATAACAACAGTCAGAACTGATTCATAGTTGACCCTCTAGCGAAGTTTCATTGCCCATCTTTCTCCCGCAGAGCAGCTGATGGATTCGAACCATGTACCTTTCGGTTGGCAGCAGTCCTACAGGATACTTAGAGTCATAATCAACTTGAAGGCAGAGTTTGGTTCTTGGTTCTAATACATGGTAAGGACACTTGGCAATAGCTACAGATCGAGCAATAGTCACGACTAGGTCTCACTTAAATCCTCCAAGGCTGACTCGTGCCCCTTAAGTAGTCACTTTACAGGAACCAGAGAAGTGCTGCTTCCCCAGCGCCTGAGACCTTGCCTGTAATTAACTGTCTCAAGTGTAACCGTTGCCCCTACCCAACATGGCTCCCTTATGACTTCAGGATTAGAGATCACGTGAAGACAATTTTGAGTCTTTATTGGCCATCTCTCCGGAAAATACGGAATCCACTGAGCAGCGGGTGCCGGACTTAAAGGGCCCGACACTCTATCAGCCGGAGCTCCGCCCTGACGGCTGGGCGGGCGGGGCGCAGCGCCAGGATTCTGCCCCTCCCGCGTGGATCGGCCGCGGGCGGGGCAGGCGCTCGGAGGCCGCGTCTCTGGGAGCCGTGGTGACCGCCGCCGGCTGCAGAGCGAGCCCGAGGGGGTTAAGCTCGATCGCAGCTCGGCGGCATAAGCGCGGGGAACCGGCTGGGCGCAAGGGGCGCACAGGCGCAGGGATGGACGGCAGCGTGGCCAGGTCCCGACTGGGAGCTGCGGCCGAGGCGGTCGAGGCGGTCGAGGCGGGAGCGCCGCCCGGGGTGACTCTGAGGCCCTTTGCTCCGTTTCCTGGGGCGGCCGAGGCCGACCAGGACGGTGGGGACTGGAGCTTCATCGACTGCGAGATGGAAGAGGTGGACCTGCAGGACCTACCCAGCGCCACGATCGCCTGCCACCTGGACCCACGCGTGTTCGCGGATGGCCTTTACCGGGTGAGGGGCATGGGGGCAGGGGTCATGCACTTGTTGCCCGTAGGTGGCGGCGTGGCGAGGATCGAGTCCCACTCATGGACCCGGTCTCCAGCTGGCGCCGCCGAGGGGCGGGGGACGGCTCCCGGGGACGGCTCCCGGGGATGCGGCGACGCCCCGCTGTACCCTTGGATCCCCCTTTCCCCAGCCCGCGGCGGGGGTGCGTCTCAGGGTCTTGGCACCTGCGCCTGTAGCCCAGCGATGGGCGTTTTTCTGTGCTTGCCTTTGACCTGAGCACATAACCTACCAGAGACTTCCCTGGCTCTGCTTGTTTACCCTGTGAATTGAGGCATGGGGGCACCGAGGCAGAGAATCAGAGAATGAATTAACCGAGAAGTGGCCAGGGAGGGAGCTCTGGTCCGTCACCTCAGGGCTTTAACCGTCTCCCTGTATTTATGTACTCTTAGAGGAGGGGGGTCATCTCATTCATAGGGATGAGGAAGCAGACGTTGAGTGGCGACGTGACTCATTGCTCATAAATAGGACGTTTTTAGCATTCTCAATCTGCACTCTTGGAAGAAAAGCCAATGTTTGGGTGAGGATCTGTGGTTGCTCATTATCTTGTGGTTGGCCAGTTTTGGGCGAATGGTGGTGTGGGGGAAGTGGACCCGTTTTCCAGGCTTCTAGGATATTTAATCACGAATCTTGACCCTTAAAGATGTGCCATCAAGGACACTTAGTATATTGAGAGTTGATTTTGTTCGGTTGTTTTTTTCTTTCTTTTCTTTTCCTTTTCTTTCTTTCTTCAAATCCATACAATCTAGACCCTTTGGAAGGTTGAGGGGGCAGATGTGAGTAATCCGTGATTTGGTGAGGAGGAGGAATTTATTTCAAATCTGCAACTATTGTGCAGAATAAAATTTGGACAGTGGAGGCGTTGCAGATTGAAGCCTGTCTTTGGAAGATGCCCCATAAGGGGAGCAACTGTGTGTGTGTGTGGGGGGGGGGGAATAAAAGCAATGCTGTCAATGCTTGGCTCTGGGTCTATATATATTGTCAAAGAGCTGTAGTTCAAAGTGTCTGTCAAAAGGAATAGAAAATGGTGTGCCTAAGTCCCATTTATTAATAATTTATATGACCATTTACTTTCAAAGGGGGCTTAAATGACAATATGCTTAAAGTAAGCTTTCATGCAAGCTCTCTGCAGCAACAAATGTCAGAAACGCAGGGCCTTAACTTATTCACTGTGTGTTAAAGCCTTTTCTCTTTTCCTCTCTATGGCTTAGCCAGCCTGTCAAGTATTTCTCCAAGGAGTCTTACCCTATCTTTGTAATTGAGCATCGTTAGTTCCTGCAAGAATCTACTAATTTGCTTTGGTGTCTGTAGTAAAACATAATGCCTAATTTCCACCAGTAAATGTTGGGGACACTTCTGAAATTGCTTTGTGTGAAAATTTGCTTACTGTGCCAATTACTCATTTAACAAATGTTTATTAAGACTTGACTCTGTGCTGACCTTTTTTCTCGCCCTTAAGAGTACAATAGCGAGAGAAAAAAAAAAATCCCTACATTCAGACATTCCTACTGAGGGGAGACAGATAAGAAACAACTCTGTGAGGAACTTAGGCATGAGGATCCTCTAAGACAGAAAAAGAGGAGGGAGTAGATGTATGGAAAGGGATTCCTGATTTACAAGAGGATCAGGGAAAATCTAACCGGTATTTTCAGCACAGAAACTATGGAATTAAACTTTGAATACCACCCATACATGTTCCAAGGGAAAGTGGTGGTTTGGTGATAGAATTATCGTCTTCCATTGGGAGCCAAGGGTTTGATTCCCAGCTAGTACACCTCATACACAGGCACTACTTATCTGCAGTGGAAGCTTGTGTGTTACTATAGTGATGAATCAGTTTTCACTGGAGCTTCCAGACTAAGGCAGACTAGGAAGAAAGGCCTGTTGATTTACCTTTGAAAATCAGGCATTGTAAACCCTCTGGGTCAGAGTAGTTTGATCTGTACCCAGTTAGTTATCAGGATGGTGCAGGACTGGGTAGCATTTTGTTCCACTGTGTGTGAGATCACGTGTCGGGACAAATGGCAGCTGACGGTGACTCTGTCAGGCACTGCTTTTAGGCCCAGGAGATACAATATTAAATACAGTTAAGTATCTCACTTCTATGGAGCTTATGTTTTAGTGGCTGAGAAGGAGAGAGATAATAAAAAATGGAAAAAAAAAGAATATGGTAATCTCAGGTAGTGACAAGTGTAATGGAAAAAACCAGAACAGGATGATTAGTTAGATGATGAGTTGTGTCAGGCAAGCCCTAACAGTGGTATTGGGATGGTTTTGTTGTTGTTGTTAGGTGTCGTTGAGTCCACTACTACTTAGAGCAACGCCATGAAGAACAGATCTGAACTTGACCCTATCCTGCGCCATCCTGATCATCTCTGATAGACCCAAGACCATTGTTATAGTCACTGTGTCAATTCTCCTTGTTGTTATAATCCATCTTGTGTTGTAATCCATCTTGTTATAATCCACCTTGTTGAGAGTCTTCCCTTTCTGTGACTCTCAGCCTTTCCCAGCATGACGCCTTTTTCCAAGGACTGGTCTCTTCTGATGACATGACCAAAAGTATACAAGACAAAGTTTCACCGTCTTTGCCCCCTAAGGAGCACCCTGGTAGCACTTCTTCAAGGTTTAAATGAAAAGCTGGTTAATTTGAGGCATAATGAGGGAATCCATAAAGACTGTCAAACATGCAGCACTAGCTTCCTTCTGCAGCTGTCAGGCCTCATTGGCATGCAGGAGGCTGGAGTCTCTAGTAGTGAGGTCCATAGGTAAGGTCAGTCTTCCAAGGCCTAGAGCAAGAGGAAGAGGGCGGAGAAAAACCTCTGTGGATACAGTGTGGAGCCGGTGGTGTGCAGCTCCTTTAGCATGGGTGGCCCATAAAGGCCCATTTGAACAGCTTCCACTTAGCTGACAGGAGGAAGCTCCTTGCTGAGTCTTTTGGGTAGTTGGCTATGGAAAGAGTTGTTGATAGTCTGTAATGTGTTGCACTTGTAACTAAAACATTGTGTGCCACTTCAGTGGCTCCATGGGAGAAAGATGGGCAGTCTCCTCTTGTTAAGATCTACAGCCTCAGCTATCTGATAGAAGGTTGCTAGGAGTTGGAACCAACTTGGTGGCAATGAGTTTGAGGTTTGTCTTTTGAAATTTTTTTACAGTTAAGTTGATCTCCAAGTCATGGTACCTCAATATGTAGGAGAGCAAAATGCTGCCCAGAACTGTACCAACCGCATGATTGGTTTGTGGATTAGAATGTTGTGATCTATGAGGTTTTCACCCGGTCATTTTCACAAGTAGATTACCAAGCTTTCTAATCTATCTTAGTCTGATGTCTCTGGTGAAGCCTGTTCAGCTTCATAGCAGCACACAAGCTTCCCCTGACAAAAGTGATGGCTGTGCCTGAGGGTGCATTGACCGGACGTCAAACCCAGATTTCCTCCATGCAGGGCGCGACTCCTGCTGCTGAACCCCCTGCCCTCATCTTGACTGGTCCGAGAAATGGCAAATGTGGAAGTTCCAATACAGGCATGACTGTGGTGTTTTCCAAAAGCATGAAGGGTCTATATGGTTGGAGCAGGGAATGAGAGGTGGGGTGTGATGGTGATAGAGCTTGGCAAAGCACCCAGGGATGCTGTGGATTTCGACTGTATTCTAATCCCAGAGCAGGGTGGGAAATGACTTGTGGAGAAGGAAGCCATGCAAGTGAGAGAAGAAGCCAGTGGGGAGGCTTTGGGAGTTGTCCTGCATGGTTTGGAAAATGGCTAAACTAGGGCAGTGGTGTTAGAGAACCTGTTGAGAAGGTCTGGAATTTCAGAACAAAGGGTAATGGGGACCTTTTGCCTTGGTTGCCCATTTGTGGGTGGAACTCCCATAGCAGAACCCAGCTATCCCATGGAAGTCAGGGTCCCTGATTCCACTCAACAAGGCATCTAGAAAATTGGCCTGCAGGCGACTCACAGATTCCGCATGTGCTAGGGCAGAACTGTTCCACACAGAGTTTCGGCTGTTGCTTTTTCAGAGATGATCACCAGCCTTCTTCTTTTTCCTTTTTCTTTTTTTAACTTCTGGGTAGACCTGAACCTCCAGCTTTTGGACTAGTAGCCAAGTGCTTTAACTTGGATATGTACCTCATGGGGACTCTAGTCTCATTTAGCTAATTACATTCCTCTTGGTGGGAAGATAGAGCTTATGTGTTTTCCACCCAGCAGCTTTCCCTTTTGGGTGTAAGTATGCATCTACTTGAAGATTGAAAACAACCCAAAACTACTTCCAGTCTAGTCAAGTCCAACTTACAGTGCCCCGCCATCACTTCTTTTTTCTCTGCCCCCCACCCCCCATCAATTTTGAGGCTGTAAGTCTCCATAGAAGGAGATTGCCCATCTTTCTCTCACAAAGCAACTGGTGGGTTCAAACCGCTGACCTATTGGTTATCAGCCCAATATGTTAACAGATGTTGCCACCAGGGCTTTTTTTAAGGTTGGTGGTATCTGAAAGCCAAAAACCAAACCTGTTGAATAACCAAACCAAACATAATGAATCGGACAGACAGCGACTCTGTAACCTTATAGGACAGAGTGGCATTGCCAGTGTCTTTTTCAAGTCTAATATTTACAGAAGCAGATGGCCATGTCTTTCTTCCACAGAGCAGCCAATGGTTTTGAACTGCTGATCTTTTGGGAGCAGCTGAGTGCTTAGAACACTGCACCACCAGGACTCATATTGGGGTGCATAAACACTGAAGCCAGCCACCCATTAACTGAGGTTCTGTTATAAGCTCCCCAGCCATCCTTTCTTCTTAACCATGAGTAGGCTGAGCTCATGGGTGTAGGGAGAACTACTTTACATATGGTCATAATTCTGTAACCTTAGTCTTAAAGGAAGGAAGTTGTTCTGGGCTATTCATTCATTTAAGAATTTACATATAAAAAAAATAAAAAAAAGAATTTACATATGAAGCCATTTTGTAACAATTAACAGTTCTGGTTTTATATGTAAGATTTATTTTTGTTAGGTGGAGCATCATCATCGGTATGGGGAATAATTAATAATAAATGTGTTAATTAAATGTTTATCTAAAAAACAAATCTATATCATCACTCATTTATTCAAGGGAACCAAGATTTACAACATTATAAATGACTTTAAAAAGTTATTAAAATAAGATTTTTGTTTCTGTTTATATAAATATTTGCTTCACATATTCCATTACTGTACTCTCTTTTTGGACCTTTTTTTCTTTCTATTTTTTTACTTGGAAGAGCAAAGCAGTGCTTTAAAACCAGTAATTACATGTGCTTTGGGTTGTTGGCAATGGTTAGCTGAGTCCCTGGAATAAGGGTTTGTGCAGTCGTCACCAAGCTAACCAGGCATTTAAGAGTTCTCAAATACTATTCTGTTAGTTTCCAAGCAATAAATATAGCTCCATACAGTAATGGAAACGAATCCTTGCCCCCTTGTTGTCCGAAACATGCATGTGTATTTGGTTGATGGAGCTTTGCCTGATGACTGTTAGAAAATGCTGCTGATCACAGAAAAATGCACTTTTGGTGAATAAGCTCACTTTTCTTTTTTTTTTTTTTTCTTTTTAAATGCCCACTTGTAATGTGTGATCCATCCATGAGTTTCTTTTCATAACATAAAATATTCCAGTAGGTATATAAAGATAAAAGGAGCGTAAGAGATGTTCTTAAAGTCTTTGTATAAGTGGAGAACCTCAGCAGCACATTAGACTACGTGGGAGAACTCTGAAGCCTTCTCACATCTGCTGCCTCCAGAATGATTAAAACAGGCTCAGGGATGGGACTTGGTTATCAGCAGGAGGGTAGCTCCCTAGATAACTCAAATTAATTGATAATCAATCCTATCTGGAAGGGGTTACATTAGACCTGAGACATTCATTGTGTGGTGAAAAGATCATCGAACTGTAAATCTGGCTTTCCAATCTGTTAACCTTCCTCTGCCTTGATTTCTTCAGTCCTGAATGAGAGTCAGGTTCTTGCTCTGTGATCTCTCCTCGTCTCACGGGTTGTTTGGCCTTGTCCTGTGCAAGCCAGATGGATTATTTGCTCTCAGCAGGATGACCTGTGTCCTTGTCCAAGGATAAGCTGAACAACCGCTCTTTCACTTAGCAGCCAAATGTGTTAACCAATTGTGCTACAAGAGAGTCTCAGTATGTAATATTGTAAAATCTGTGTTTTAAAGTACTGTATGCATTCTGTTAGCTCTGACATTCTGTCTATGTAGTAACTGTTTTTTTTTTTTCTCTCTCTCATTGTCATCCAGTCAGAGCTGCCTCATAGCTGATCCTCCAGTGGGTTTCCCAGGCTGTAAATCACACGGAAGGAGATTGCCCATCTTCTCCTGAGTAGCTGCTGGCAGATTTGAACCGCCAGAAAGGTGCCACCTTTAGGTTAACACACAGCTCTTTACCAACTAGGATGTATATATTACTGGGCAAAGTCCAGGCATTTTAGAGAATTTCCATCTTTCAACTTTCTGTTCTGAGCAAGATGTTTTTCAGACTTAAATTCTGCATGAAGAGTAATGAGCCATCTTCTTTTCCCTCTAAACTTCCTTAAATCCAGAAAAAAAACTGATTCTGGGATGACTTAGTTTGTCTGGGAATGTTCAGAATGTTTTGTATGAGAAATAAGCCTCTACACACTAGAAATATGAAAAGTTTATTTTAGAAGTTATCTACTATTTCCCCTAATTATGCAATTTCTGACTCTTAAGTAAGAAAAAAAAATCTGTGAGTTTCTTTTAAGCCCTCCCCACCTCTCTAAGAAAGTGTTGGGTTCCTTTTCAGCTCAATGTGTCACCTCCATACATTGTTCAAAGCTTTTTTCTTCAGTAGCGTGAGCCTTAAGTGTGCTTGCTTGCCACTACAAACATTTCAGTCCTCAAGACAGTTACATAAAGGAACAGAAAAACGGGCTTTGTGCTAGAACAGAAGTTAAAACAGACTCTGTTGATCTGAGTGTTTATAGTTCAGGCTATATCCATAGCCTGCCTCTTTGTTTCTTTCCTTTTCAAAGATGTTACCAGAGGACACAATTCCCTGTTTTTCCTTGCATGCCACCGAGTAGGGGTGTGGTAGGGTGGGGTAGGGACTAGACCTCTCAGTGTACGCTTCTTACAGTTCTCAGTGTACATTTCTTAAACACATTTGTTAGTAGACATTTCATGGGCTGAGGGGAGTGCCAGTCTTTTGAAATACAATTCAGGTGTGCAAGAGATAATTGTGTTCTTTTTTTTCTTTTTGAGAAATACTGATCACTATCAGTGACTACAGCAATAGACTCAAATGTGTCAGATTGTGAGAATGACACAGGGTAGGTCATGATGAGTTATGCTAGACTTAACCTCACTTAACAACAACAGCAATCACTATCAAAATATGTGGATGCTAATGGTTACCGAGATAGTTAATGACTTTAGTGTTCTCTGAAGATTTTCAGGATGTCCCATGATGATACTGTTGTTATTGTGGTATACGGCTCTGGTTGAGTCAGAACCGTTTCATAGCTGACCCTCTGGCAGGTTTTCAGAGGCAGTTAATTGCTCAGAAGGAGATTGCCCATCCTTCTCCCGTGGAGCAGCTGGTGGATTTGAACTATGTGCCATTGGGATTGCAGCATAGCTTCTTGCCACTAGGCCACAGGTAGCTCTTCTGCCCTTGTTATATGTCATCAAGTCACCTGCAACTCATAGTGACTCTATGTACAATAGCTCTGAACCCTGGCCAGTCGTGTTGACTCCTACACACCTACCCCCATTATCCCAGTTACTGTCAATCCATCTCATCAGTATCTTTCTCTCCTGCACCGTGCCTTTACCGTTTTAAGCATGATACTCTGTTTCAAGGATATCATGCTCTGAAGGGTCCCTCCTGTCTACGTGTCCAGAGTATGTGAGATGGAGCTTCAATATCCTTGCCTCCAAGGAGAAACTTGGTTTCACTCTCTCTAGGAGGCAGTCCATGGTATCTTCTCTAGTACCACAACTCAAAGGCATCGATTCTTCTTCTGTCATCCTTAGTCATTGTCCAGCTTTCTGATGGATAGTAAGTAACTGTGAAGACTATGGCCTTTAAGCAGAAGAGAAATATTTTCAAACTATAACATCAGAGAAAATACTAATTTCTTAACCATATGTTGGCATTGGGGAGAGTGACTTCATATAAACCATCTACTTGATTTAATTAGGTAGGGTGTTTTTTGTTTATTTTATTTTTAACACCAAAGATTTTGTTGGGTTTAATAAGCAGAAAGACTCATGTTTCTCTCTGAAATCTGTCCATGAAGAGATAATGCCAAAAAGTTAAGGGTATGAGCATTATGCATATTTTAGTTACATAATTCTGGGGAAATGAGTTACCCTGCATGTGCTTTAGTTTCCCCATCTGTAAAATGGGTGACTCCTCCCTGGGTAGTGAAAAGAATTACAATGCTCTGCTGTTAATCCACTGGTTAATGAGAAGCCCAAGCCTACCCTAAGGTATCTTAAGAATCTGCTTCAAAAAATCAGTCATTGAAAACCCTCTGAAGCATAGTTCTGCTCTGACACACACAGAGCCACTGTGAACAAGATCTGAATGGACAGAAATGGAAATGGTATTACAGTCCTGTGATGTACATAAAATGTTGGCACAGTGTATTAATGTACTAGATGCACAATAGAGGCCAGTGTATTAGTTACCTAGTAAAAAAAATCGTAGAAACCCTCTACTGAGTTTCTGAGGCTGTAAATCTTCATGGGAGTCACTTCATTTCCTTCTTGTATGGAGAAAACTTTTTAGTTAGCAGCTCACCGTGTAACTCACTATGCCACCAGGGCTGCTTATTAGTGATTTACCTACTGCCATAGAAGAAATTAACCCAAAACTTAGAGCCTTAAAACAGTAAACCCTTATTTCACCTTTTCTGTTGGTCAGTAAGCTAAGACTACTATCGTGCTTCCTCTGCCTCGAGGTATGTTGAAGACTGTAATAAATTAAAGGCTGAAGCCTCATCTGAAGGCTTGGCTGAATTAGCCTTTGCTCCCAAATTCTTATAAATGCTTATTTGTAGGATTCAGCTCCTCAGTGGCTTATGGCTGGAGGCCTTGTAGGGCAGTTCACCACATGGTGATGGGTTCCATGGTAATGGGTTCCGGTCAGCATGCCTCGTGGGGAACCCATGTCCTTTGACAACTAATCTTGACTTGCTATCCCATCACTTTTGCTGGGTGAGCAAATGTATCATTTGCTTGGCTACTAACTGAAAGGTTGCAGGCTCAGGAATACAAGGAGGTGAGCTCATGGTAGGAGATTTCACAACCATAGTAGCTTTTCATTCGTACAGGTATAAGGTGTTTCATATTTTTTCTGTATTTTTTTTTAATTCTGTGAAGCAGCTAATTTTTATAAATATTTACTAAAGCTTTTATTTGTTTAAAATCTGGTTTCCTATTTTAGCTTCAACCCCATGAAGGAATACAATTTTAGTAGCCATAATTTAGCAACAAATACCTAGTTGGTAGGATTATTGTTGGTTATTATGTTTCTAAATGATCAAAATCTTTTATTGGCTACATTTCTGGAAGAGCTCAGGAAACTAAATAAACCGTTTGTAACTTGGTAAGGCCCAGTACTTTTCCTTTCATGAATGATTTCAGCAGGTGCAATATGAAATTCCCATGTGTGGTCATAATTAACATGATGGGAAAGAGGTATTTGAAGTTGGCCTGAATTCAAATAGCTAATTTTGAATTTATTTCTCTCACACACCTGTGGAACAGCTAATTTTTAGAAATATTTACATATACCCACATCTATATACCTCCCCCACATCATTATTTATGTGTGGACACACACATAACTGCCTATGTGGCGTATTATTCATGTACAGATATTTTAATATACACATCTGTTTATCTCACATACATAATTTATTTTTAAGGACAGCTTGTTTCACTTTAATACCTTTTCTTTGGTGGATAAATTGTTCTGCTTTTAATCAATCGGCCAATCATTTTTTTAGTATTATTTTTTTAAAATTTGAGTTAAAGTTTAAAAATGTAGATATTTAATCATTCATATGTACTTTATATCATTAATTACAATTTATTAGTTCAGTTAATTGATTATAATGTCTGACCAATACTTTATTGTATATTGTGTTTCCTTTTACCTAACTTATCTACTTATTAATCTTCATTGTCCTCTCTCACCCTTCCCATCCCTGGTAACCATCTAAAAATTATTCTGTCTGTGTGTAAATTTATAATAGTCTTTCTGCCACTGGAGCGATTTGCAACATCATGATGGATAAAGAAGAGAATAAGATTATTAACAGCTTTAGTTTGCTTGGCTCTACCACCAACATTTTTGGTACCAGCAGCCAGGAAATCAAAAGATGAATTGCATTGGGAAAGTCTGCTGTCAGATACCTCTCCAGAGTACTGAAGAGCAACAACATGGGACTAAGGTGCGCCTGATCTAGGCTGTGGTCTTCATAATCACTTGCTATGCATCAGGAAGCTGGACAGTGACTAGGGATGATAGAAGAATTGATGCCTTTGAGCTGTGGTGCTGGAGAAGAGTCTTGAATATACCATGGACTACCAGGAGAACAAACAAGTTTGTCTTAGAGGAGGTGAAACCACACTGCCCTGTGGGGGCAAGGATTATGATGCTTCATCACACATACTTTGGATATGTTGCAAGGAGGGACCAGTTTTTGGAGAGGGACATCATACTTAGAAGGGTGGAGGGACAACACAAGAGAGGAAGACCTTTGATGAGATGGATTGACTCATTGACTGGGCTAATGGGGGTAGGTGTGTCACAGACAATAAGAGTGGCTCAGGATAGAGCAGGGTTCAGAGCTGTTGTACACACAGGGTCACTGTGAGTTACAAGTAACAGGATGGCACATAACAACAACGACAACAACAACTGTCTTTTTTGTGAGTAGTCTTGCACCATAGTAGTCCTTTTGTGAATAACTTATTTTACTTAGTATAATGTTATCTAGCATTTCTTAAATTCTTGATTATTTATTAATGTTGCATAGTACTCCATTGGTGGCATAGTCCATAGAGAGTTGCACTGCTAATCCAAAGGTGAGGTTCAAATCTGGCAGTTAAAATCCACCAGCTGCTCAGAGGGAGAAAGATGGAAGCCTCCCTCGCCATTTATAGCCTCAGAAACTTTCAGGAGCCTCATCTGTGAGTGGGTTCTGATTTGACTGTTGTTGAGTTGAATACTCCCTTGTGTGAATGTAACATAGTTTCTTTATACATTTGTTCAGTGAGGGACACTTGGAAACTTTTCACTGTTTTGTAAATAATGGTGCAGCATACATGGATGTGCATACATCTGTTCATGGGGGGCTCTTATTTCTTTGGGATAAAGGGAGCTCTGATGGCCTAATAAGAAGTTGAGCTTCCAATCCTAAAGCAAGTATTTCAAATCCACCAGCTACTCCACGGGACAAAGATGGGCGGTCTCCTTGCTTGAGGTTTGTAGCCTGGGGAAACCTGGAGGATCCACTCTAAGTAGCTTCTGATTCAATGGCACCTGACAACAACAACAACAACAACAGTAGTTAATGATCTTGAAAATGTCTTCTCCGCCCCCCCCCCCCAAATGCCTTCTTTGATGAAGTATTCTTTCACGCATGTACTTTTCCCATTTTGTAATTAAGTTGTCTTTTTCTTACTGAGATGTTGGAGTTTTCTATCAATTTTAGAGATGAGTCCTTTTTTTGATATATCTTTACCAACTATTTTTTTCAAGTCTAAATTCTCTCTTTTTACTCTTTTGAAGAAATCTTAATGCACATAAGGATTTAATTTTTAGGAGGTCCAAATCATTGAGTCTATCCTCTGCTCTTTGTGCATTTTAAGTTATTTTTAATAGTCTGTTTATGTCATATATTAAAGACTTTTTTTTAGATGACCTTCCTAGTTTAGTGTTATAAGCTGTCAAGTTGGAACCGACGCATAGCTGGGCCTCTGGCTGGTTTTCATAGGCTATAAATTTCACAGGAGATTGCCCATCTTTCTCCTGCAGAGCAGCTGGTGAATTAGAATTTAGCGCCTTTGAGTTGGCAGCCAGTTCTTTGCCATTAGATAACCAGAGCTCCTTTCCTAAAAGGCCTAGATCTTTGATCCATTGTGAGTTAGTGTTTGATGTGGTTTTAAGTATGGAGCTTGTTTCAGTTTTCTGCAGCTAGATACTTACTCAGTTTTACCAGCACCACTTGTTAAGGAGGCTGTCTTTCCTCCATTTAATGAATTTCATTTCATTGTTGGATGGATTAATTTCTGGGTTCCCAGTTCTATTTCATTGATTTAGATATTCTTTTAAAGATGATAAGACAATTCCCTTTCATTAATTCAAAATGTTTTCTAGATATTATATCTTTGTAATGCTTCTGTGAAATAAGTATTATCTCCATTCTTTTGTTGCTAGATGCCATTGAGTTGTGGCCCATTCAACCTCAACTACAACAGAAGTAAACACTGCCTATTCCCACACCGCCCTGGAGTAGACAGACTGACAGACAAGTGGTTCACCTCCAGCCTAGAGTTGTAAAACTTGAGGCCACGGGAGGCTAAGTTAATCTCCCAATCCTCCCGAGGGAGTGTTGGACCCAGAATTCAAAGCTAGATTTAGCCATGACCAAGATTTGGGTTATTAGCCATCCTACAGGTTGACAGAAATGTACATGGACTTTTGTATCACTTTCACAGCTTTTGTAAACCTACAAACTCTGTGAAGAATGTATTTTTGTCTACAGTTAACTGAGGTTCAGATGAGTTGCAATGCTTTGTTATTCTTTCAGTCTTTTTTTTTTTCTCTAAGTGAATATTTTATTGTGCTTCCGGCACAGGACAGCCCTGATAATAGTCTTACATTTAAGCAGCGGGCAGTGCCTGAGCTCTGGAGCCAGTCAGACTGGATCTCAGTCCTGACTACATCTTCCCTCACTCGTCAGGTACTTATTGGTGCTGGCTGCAAGATCAGCAAGGGACCTGGACCAGTAGTCCAGGTACTTATTGGTGCTGGCTGCAAGATCAGCAAGGGACCTGGACCAGTAGTCGTCTTCCCCAAGCTCCCGGCTGCCCAGTGAGCACAGTAAGCCCCACACCACTGCCATGGTGACGGCCTGGCTGAGGTGGACACAGCACTGGATACTTCTCCACACCAGCAGGGAAGCCATCCGGTTCCTTTTTTATCCCAGATTAAAAAAAAAATTCTTTGTATTGTGTGTGTTTTATAAATATAACCGATATAACCAAGGAGCTTAGTAGAGCAATAAAAAGAAGTCTTTGACAGGTTACTTAACTTTTCCATACCACAGTTGTTTCATCTGTAAATTGAGGTAGAATAGGATAATCTTTTGACTCTAAAGCTATTGGACTCTGTACCCTTCCCTCTGGGGCGTGGCTACCCACATCCCACAGGGTCACCACACTTGCCCATTCTGTAGATATCTTCTGTCTGCCTTCCCCACCTCCCAATAACTCATACTGATTAATAGGAGTCTTGCTTCTTAGTTTATGACTAGAATGGAGGTAAATTTTAGTCACTTAACCTTTGCTTCTCTAATTGTTCTTCGAAATGCATGCAGGACTAATGAGAAAACCTCCTTAGTCTGAGAAGATTTAAAAGGACCTCAGCATTGATTTTGTCCAGTAGCTATGTGAGAGTGTCTGAGGTACCTAGTGCTGCTGTGACACAAATTTGGCAAGTGGGTCCTTGAATATGTTATGGAGGTTAGAAGTTCAAGTTAACAGCGTAGCTGAGTAGATTTCTTCCTTGCTTGTATGTAGCACTAGGAATTCTGTGGTTCCTTGACTCGTAGATGGTCCTCAGATGGTGTAAAAAATCTGTATGACCGGGCCTTGCAGCCTCCTTTTACTTCAGAGATCTGCAGCAGCACCAGGCTGATTGCTATCCCACCAGCCCCTTTATAAATTCTGGCACTGGCTACCCCTCCCATGCCATTCTTCTCTGCTGCATTGGGTAATTCATTTCAGTGGCCACACAGAAATCATATAATACACTCTTTCCTCCATATTGGTGGGATTGGTTACAAGATTATCAAGAATATAAAACTTTGCAGATGCTCAAGTCTCTTATATAAATGACATATTATTTAAATACAATCTTTCCAGATCCTCCCAAATACTTTATATCAGCTCTATAGCACATATAGTGCCTAATGCAAGGAAAACAAACTAGCAAAAAACTAAACCCACAGTTGTGGGGTCATTTCTAGGTCCTATTAGATCTTTGAGGCTGTAAATCTTCACAATTAGTGACTGTTCATCTTTCTCTTGCAGAGCACCTGTTAGGTTCAAATTAATGAACTTTCACTTAGCAGCCTGACTTTAACATGCCACCAGGGCTCCTTAATGCTAGACAGACCACTTAATTGCTTCCATCCCTTACCCCTGAATATTTGTGATTGAAGGTTGGTTGAATCAGTGAATACAGAACCCGAGGTTATAGAGGGCTAACTGTTCTCACAACTATGGGCTTTGCCAGGGAATTAAGAGTGAATCAGGGTACAGCTCGTGATTCAGGATAGCCTCTTCTCAGCCAGAAGTGGAGGCATGCCTTTCTGACCTCTTCTCAGTCCCTTGACCTTCCTCTTGCCCTATTTGGACAAAGGTTACAAAGCTCTTTTAGCTCCATCAATAAATTCTCAGAGGCACTCCTTCCTAAGCCTGGGCCCAAGGCTCCTCAGTTCTCACTTTGGAGGTTGGCAGCCTAGCTCTGCCTACAAGTGCCCAGAGATACCACAGCCCACCAGAAAATCTCCCACTGGAAGCCCCTCCCCTCACTTTGAAGTTTCTCTTCTGAGAAACCCACTTCATGGTCTCTTGGCTCAGCATTTTTCCATGCTGCCTCTCACCCTCTCTCATCGTCCCCAGGGTTATGTATAGTTCTGTCTCCTGGGTCTAGGAGGTTCTCAGTGCATGGACCCTGGGTCCAAAAGACCCAAACTCTTCTTTTTGATAATAGCCATGTCCCCTCTATACTGGCTTCTTTCTGCTTTTTGTCTAAGAAAGAAAGTGTGAAGAAAAAAGAAGATAAAAGGTGTGACTAAAGCAAGAGCTGCACTGTTAACCCAGAAGAAGCCATACCTCTCTGATGTTCAAATCCCCCAGTGACTGTTTGCAGCCCCTGAAAACCTGGTGGAGGCTCAGCTGTGAGTTGGCTCCAACTCTACAGCTGTCAGTGAATGAGAAAGCTGGAGTGGTCCCTTGAGTAAGGATGGTGGCTTGAGTGCTTCTCACCCTAACCTGCCTCATTAACAGCATACAAAACCCAGTCCTGCCTCTACATTTAGAGGGGAGGATTTAGAACACGTGAAATGCAGGACCATAAAGTGACCAGGTGATACTGGGAGTCAGAGCCTATCGTAGTTGACACCTACCTCCCCACCCCCAGCTCCAATACACTCTATTTGCATGGTCCCCCACAGTGACTGTGTGGCAGTCACAAAGACAGGTCAAGTAATTCACTGAACTGCAGATGGCATCTGTTCTTCTGTGTGTGTGTGTGTGTGTGTGTGTGTGAGAGAGAGCGAGAGCGAGCGAGCGCATGCGCCTTTTCTGGGCTTTTTTGTAACTCAGAAGTGATCAGATTTAGACTCTACCTTCATTAATGGAACAAAAGAAGATGGTTTCTAAACAGGGTCATATCAGCAGGTACAAAGGCCAGCAATGCAGCACATATTTTTAGATGGCAAAATTGAATCCACAGCAGATGGCTTACTCAAAGTCACAGAACACTTGAGTAAAACAATAAAAATAGTTGTTGATTCTTGGGGGAATTTTTTCAAGTCTCGTAATGGTTGTTATTTATTGATAGGATGGCATTACACTCCAGCCTGTCTCTGCTGTTGCCCTGGGGAAATTATTAGGAACAGTCCTTTTTGCTGTTAAGTTTGAATGAAAAAGTATATAATTAACAATTATACAGTTATAATTACCTTATTTACTTAGTACTTATCATTTGTACCATGTATTTTATGTACGTATTTCTTTAGGTTTTTCTTATGACCTTCTGTGATAAATACTATTACTTGTCCGTTTTGTGGGTAAAGAGGCCACCTTCTCACTTTGCAAAAATAACAAATACCCTCAAATCTCATGGTAATTGAATAACCATCTCTGGGCCTTCTCAGTGTCTCATGGCAAAAAGGAACCTCAGAGGCTTAAACCTATTCTTTCTTAAAAAAAAAAAATAAAAAAAATTAAAGGTTTGTTTTGCTTTGTTTTAATAAGACACAGAGAAATGATGACATTCTCTGGGAGTGCACACTAAATATTTGCAGAACTAGAACTTAAATGCAAGTCTCCTTTCTCCCTGTCCAGTGTGGTTTTTTGATATTTTTTTTTTAAACATTTCTCCCACACCCCCATCCAGAATGTACAAAGAACAAGTAGGACACCCAGAGTTGAAGTCAGCTGGAATGGGGTCCATGTGCGGCATCACACAGGTCAAGCTAGTCCCAGGGCCACTGTGAACAGGGTCTTCTGCCTTGCCTGGGCTGCCTGGTTTCTGGGAGGGACAGGAGAGGGAACATGGCAGCGAGAGCTAGTCCTGTCCTCTGCAGAAGACCAGTGCTCACCACCAGGGGGGAGTAACTTCATTTCTGTTTTGTGATGGATCCTGTTGGCTGCCTTAACATCTGCTTCAGGCATCAAAAAAAATTATGTTCCTTTTCAGAAAGGAGAAGATGGAAGCCTGTGCCACAAAAGAAGCTACTATGAAAATAGTTTTATATTTGAAGCTTTAAAGGGAAGGCAGTCTTCCAGTGAAGAAAACCATGCCAGTAAGAAAGCTAACCGTTCCGAGCCATTCGCCCCATTCCAGACCACCGGTGCATGCTGTGCTATCTCTTGAAGGTGCACGGTTCAAATCCACCAGCTGCTCCAAGGGAAAAAGACAGGCAGTCTCCTCTTGAACTATTAATACCTCTGAAAACCCACTAAAGAGTCAGCGATGGGTTGGTTGTGGCTCAACAGCACACTTCAAAAACAATACTCGGTTAAAAGGTGGAACACGTGTAGCTGTGTTTTCCTGAAAATTCTAAGTTCATGACTCATGTTTACCCTATGCTCAATGAAATGTGATCTGTAGGCATTTTAATGACTAATATTTGGAACTAGGTGGCTAAGCCTTTTTTCCTAGTCTGTCTTAGTTTGGAAAGTCTACTGAAACCTGTTAAGCATAATAACAACACACGTCTCCCCTGACAATTGAGTAGGGGCTGTGCATGAGATGCATCAGTTGGGTGTTGAACTTGGGTCTCCTGTAGGGAAGACAAGAATTGTACCACAGACCTAAAGGAGAGACTTTATTTAAATAAATGACCTCTGTTCCAGCTGTGCCTCTGTACAAGCTTGTAAAATTTTCTTCTGTACATTTTGATTTGTTCAGACGAAACTTCAGAATCCTTGACTCCAGGGAACATTCTGGCTTCACCCTCTCCAGGACAAACCTGTTTGTTCTCCTAGCAGTCCATGGTATATTCAACACTCTTCTCCAGCACCACAACTCAAAGGCATCAATTCTCTTTCTGTCATCCCTATTCACTGTCCAACTCTCCGATGCATAGCACATAATTGCAAAGACTATAACCTGGATCAGGTGCACCTTGGTCTCCAGCGTGATGTCATTGCACTTCAGTACTCTTGAGAGGTCCCTCACAGCTGACTTTCCCAATGCAGTTCATCTCCTGATTTCCTGGCTGCTGTTACCAAGAGTGTTGACTGTGGAACCAAGTAAACAAAAACTGTTAACTGTCTCAATCTCTTCACCATCCATACTGATGCTGCCAATTGGCCCAGTGGTGAGAATCTTTGTTTTCTTGATGTTGAGCTTCAATCCATATTGAAGACTGCAGTCCTTGACCTTCTGCAGCAAGTGCTTCAGGTCCTCCTCAGTTTCAGGGAGCAGGGTTGTGTCATCTGCATAACACAGGTTGTTGACGATTCTTCCACTAATCCTGATGCCACATTCCTCCTCATACAGCCCAACGTCTTGGATGATCTGTTCTGCATAAAGATTGAAAAGGTATGGAGACAAAATACATCCCTGATGGACCCCTTTCTTGATTTTGAACCATCCAATGTCTCCCTGCTCTGTTCTGACGACTGCCTCTTGGTCCAAGTATAGATTTCGCATTAGGACAATCAAATGTTCTGGGATTCCCATTTTTCTCAGAGTCAGCCATAGCTTGTTGTGATCCACACAGTCAAAAACCTTTGCATAGTCAATGAAGCACAGATAGACATTCTTCTGGCATTCTCTGCTTTCTGCCAAGATTCATCTGACATTAGCTATAATACCCCTAGTACCATACCACGACCTCTTCTAAATCCGGCCAGCACATCTGGAAGTTCTTTGTTGACATATTGTTCCAAAAGTTTTTGGATAATTTTCAGCAGAATCTTGCATGTGATATCAGTGATATTGTTCGGTAATTTCTACACTCTGTTGGGTCACCTTTCTTTGGAATGGGAACAAATATCAATCTCTTCCAGTCAGTTGGCCAGCTGGCTGTCCTCCAGATTTCCTGGCACAACTTATTGAGCACATCCAGGGCAGCGTCTGTTTGTTGAAATAAATCAATTGGTATGCTGTCAATTACTGGTGCCTTGTTTTTTGCCAGTTCTTTCATAGCAACTTGAACTTCCTCCTTCATCACCATAGGTTCTTGCTCATATGCTATTTCATGAAATTCCTCTGTGTCAGTCAATTCATTCTGATACAGTGACTCTGTGTACTCCTTCCATCTTCTTTTGATACTTCCTGGATCATTCAATATTCTACCCAAACTATCTTTAAGTATTGCCACCCATGGCTTGAATTAGTTTTTCAACTCCTTCAGCTTAAGAAATGCTGAGCGAGTTTGTCCCTTTTGATTTTCTGACTCCAGCTCTCTGCACATTTCATTATAGTATCTTGCTTTGTCGTCCCAAGCTGCCTTTTGAAATTTTCTATTCAGCTCTTTGAATTTTTTTATTTCTTCCTTTAGCTTTGGCTTCCTGGCACTTAAATGCAATATTCAGAGTCTCATCTGACATCCATCTTGGTCTTTTCTTCTTCTTCAGCCTTTGTAATGATCTTTTGCATTCTTCATGGATGATTTTCTTGATATCCTCCCAGAGCTCATTTGGTCTATACTCATTGGTGCTCAAGGCCCCAAACCTGTTCCTGAGATGGTTTTGAAATTTGAGTGGGACAGACTTAAGGTTAAATCTTGTTACCTGTGTACTTGACTTAATTTTCCTCAACTTCAGCTTGAATTTGCATATGAGTAGTTAGTGGTCTGTCCCACAATAAGCACCCAGCCTGGTTTTCACTTCTGATATTGAGCTTCTCCAGCGAATCTTTCCACAAATGTAATTGATTTGATTCCTGTGCATACAATCAGGTGAAATCCATGTGTATAGCCTGCATTTATGTATTTACAATGAATAAATCATTGAATGTGCAGAACTCTGTCATTCTGTCTCCAGCCTCATTTCTCTCCCCTAGCCCATGTTTTCCAGCTACTGATCCTTTTTCCCTGTTCCCAACTTTTGCATTCCAGTCGCCCATTATTATTAATCATCTTGATTGCATGTTTGATCAATATCTGAGGGCCTGGTCCTTGGACAGGGACATCATGTTTGGGAGAGTGGAAGGACGGCATAAGAGAGGAAGATCCTCAATGAGATGGATCGATTCTGTGAGTGGAGTGGTGGGAATGAATGTGTTTGAGACATCGAGGTTGACAGAGGATAGAACGGCATTTAAGGCTCTTGTACATAGGGTTGCTATGAGTCGCAAACAACTCGATGGCACACAACAACAACAACATATTCTGATTTGGTGTAGATTCTTTGGAATAAGGCTCACATAATCAGTTCAAGCAAATACAAAGACAGAACTCACTCAGAAACCACTCCCCCAACAACCCACTCCAGTGAAGTTAATTCTAACTTGTAGTGACCCTATGGGACAGGGAAAAGCTGCCCAGGGTTCCCAAGGCTTTACCTTTTCTGGAAGCAGATGGTACCTGGTTCTGTAAAGTGGCCAGTGAGCTCAAATCACAAGCCAGTACTTTGCTACTTTGCCACCAAGGTTCCTTAGAATGAAATTATTGTTGTTATGTACTGTCAAGCCAGAACTGACCCATAGCTGACCCTCCAGTGGTTTTTCAGAGGCAGTAAATTGCATGGGAGGAGATTGTCCATCTTTCTCCCATTGAGCAGCTGGTGGATTCGAATCACGTACCTTTGCATTGGCAGTGCAGACATACTTCATTTCAGAGATGCTGAGGATTGTCTGAGGAGGCTTTTGATAATAGGCTTACAAGTGACTTTTAGAAGGAAAAGCTAGTGCTGGGGGTTAGGTTGCCTGGCTCCTTAGAAAGAGATGGGCTTTACTGTGCAGCTCTTATTCTGGACTTACGTCATGACAGTAATACCTAATCATATATTCTTTTTGTGGCCCTCAGGCCTGGTTTTAATTATTTCTGGTCAAACATTTTTTTAGGTGGTATAGCACTGGTCTGCCCATTTGCAGTACAGAGGTAACTCATAGTTGCTATGATGATAAACACTGTGACACTGATGTGTCAAATGCGATAATGGTTACCCATGGTGGACAGTGTTTGTTGGAGCTCCATGATTAAAACAAGCTTGGAAGCAGGAGTGCCATTCACTTCCAAAATAGCTTGCCTCCAGAAACCCTATGAACTTGGAGAAATGAAAGTTATACAAGTGTTTAGGTCCTTCATTCATAGGTCATATGTGACTCGATGACACTTTAACAACAATAACAACAACAACAACAACAACGGGGGGAGGACTGTATAACAATGGAAGAATATTTTTTTCTAAAGAGAAAAACGAACTGGGGCGGGGGGTGGGAGGGAGGGAAGGGAGGAAAATGTGCAACAATGAATGAATGAGTGGAAATCCAAGTTCTTTATAAATTTTCATTAAAAATCTCAATTTAAAATTTATTATGAACCATTGGGGGAAAAATAATGAGACGTGCTTGTAGAGTGTACAGAAGTCACATCTTCATGGAATTCTAGAATTGCCTACCTATGGCCCAGGCCTGGACCACAGAGTGACAGTTTTGGAGTTGGAATTCTGAGGAATTAGTATAGTTCTAGACTTCCTGGGACAAGCACTTTGCATCTAATGATGTGGCTGTCACATGGCAACTCATTTATAAAACTTGAAGCTCTGAAAAACAGACCACCCAGGTTGAAATTGCCTTAATGACTATACTTTTGGTTCACTTTAGTGTCAGGAAAAGAAATAGAAGCTGTAATCAGAAAAAGAAACTGGGTTACAGTTCTTGAACTGACCTCAAAGCAGTTATATTTGGTTTGTAAGTGATTCAGGGTTACTTTTATCTCTGTCTCTTTACAGAAGAGCTGAAGCTAAGAAGGAACTTTCAACCTCAACTGCATGCATTACTGTGACACAATGTTTAGAGTAGTTTGAATTGTTAAAATCAGTTCTGAACTTGTGTCTTTCCTCAGTGATTCTTACACGTGCCAGTGGCAGACACTTTGATATTAATATGCTCTGCTTTGTCAAATATATATTCCTTTAATCCTTGATTTGTATTGTCAAACGTTGTTCATATATCAAAGGATATATGGTAATCTCTAAATTTTTGAATGTTTGTTCTAGTATTTCAACTATTTAGTCTTGGTCCTTCAGCAATCTTGAGCACTTCTAAGGCTGGACAGGAGAGGTAGTGGGGTACAGAGATGTTACTAGGGTGGTGAATGCAATTAGTGGGGGATTAGGCAGCAGACAGAATAGAGCACCATTTGCAGCAGAGTTTCTTGGGGTGGGGGTGGATGGGGGGAGAAAAAGCAGCAGCTGACAACCTCCAGGCCAGCTTCGTCATTGTGTCTGTAAAAAGAGGCCTGGACGGTGCCTGTGACAATGAAACATAGACATAAACACAGTAATGTTTGTGATCCAGCGTGTGCAGAGCTGCTAAATGAAAAGTTAGAGGTTTGAGTCCCCAGAGGTGCCTGAGAAACAGTCCTGACGGTCTTCTTCCAAAACACCAGTGCCTGAGGACCCGATGGAGCACAGTCCTGCTGTGATCACGTAGCGGAGGCATGAGTCAGAGTCTGTCCCACAGGACCCTACTTTGGAGAAAAAAAGCACAAAACAAAACAGTGTTTGTGATAGTACCTGAAGACAGTCAGCCCAAACTGTTCAAACAAAAACCCGTTGTCAAAAGGTTATCTCCAGTACAGAGCAAAACAACTAATGAAACTCTGTAAACCAAAAAAAAAAAAAGGTTATCTTGCTCATGGTAACACCGTGTGTTAACTGACTAGAACCAGCTGCTCCATAGGATTTGCCTGCCTGTCGTTTTGATGAGAGAGCTCCAGCCCCTGGTGATGTAGGCTAACTCAAAGGCCACGTCTCTCTAGTGATTCCAATTTGCCGTAAATCTGAGAGAGAAAGATGGGCAATCTTGCCATGTGGTTTACGGCCTTGGAAATTCAGCTATACATCTGTTACAACTCAGTGAAATGAGATGAGAGAGAGAAAGAGAGAGTCCCTTTCTTTTCCAACTTTATTTTTTCCATTAGATAGCACGGTGATCACATTGGCAACATGAGTTTTCTTGCTGTTGGCTATAAATCTTACTTTCATGGCTCATTTAAGGATAAAAACAGGCGTGAAGGTGGGTGCACATACCTGTGGATGCCCACATTGCTCTTCTGTCTCCAAATCTGCCTTCCTGTATAGCTGTCCATACTAAAAGGTGACAGGATCGCACGGCACCTGGCCTAGATCCCAGTCCCAGCTCTGCTCATAGCTGACTTTGCCTGCCTGGACTAGTTCTTCTCTGCACTTCAGTTTCCTCATTTCTAAAAGGAAGATAATAATCAAGTACCTACTTCATTGGGGCTGTGGGAGGGAGGTACAGAAGTAAAGGCATTAGAGTAATACTCGGCTCATAGTACATTTTTACTATGTGACAGCAGTTTTAGCACAATTATCATTCAAATACAAATATTGCTGTGTCTATATTGCTCCCTCACTTTTGTCTTTTGCTTTGCATGTACTGAATAGTGGAAGTGAGACAACTCGAAAATGAAAAGCTTACTTTTTTTTTTTTTGCATTAAACCTTATTTTCCCAGAAGTTACTTATTTTCAGACATAACAGATTATTTCAGGGTAAAATATAATAATTACATACCTATTGCTGTCTCTCTCCAGTAGGTTTTCAGAGACTGTGGCACAGGAGGAGAATGTCCATCCATCCTTCTCCCACGCAGCAGCAGGTGGACTCGAACTATGTGCCATTGTGATTGTAGTACTGCTTCTAGGCCACCAGAGCTCCTTTTAGACTGGGAGGGTCTGCAGAGTTAAAATTATTGCTGTGATGTGTGTGTATGTGTGTAATGAATAGTTAAAAGCTGCTGAACATTCAGAGTCTTGTAACTAGATGTCATATACCAAATGAACATTACAGTTTACTATAAATTGCCGTTGGGACTTACAAGAATATCTTAACATGATGTGAGCACTGTACTAAATGGAAAACATCTAAGAAATTAACATTTGAATTTCAAATAAAATAATAAAAATCAAGCTCGTATAAACTATAACATCAAATCATTATGACTGATAATAAGGTGTTCTAGAGTTCCTAAGTGGTGAGAATCTTTGTTTTCCTGACATTGAGATGCAATCCATAGTGAAGGCTGCATTTCTTGATCTTCTGCAACAAGTGCTTCAAGTTTCAAAGTTGCTCACTTTCAGCAAGCAAGCAAAGTTGTGTCATCTGCATAACACAGGTTATTGAAGAGTCTCTCTCCAATCCTGATGCCACACTCCTCTTCATAGAGTCCAGCTTCTTAGATAATTCGCTCAGCATACAGATTGAATAGTTTTGGAGAGAGAATACATCCCTGGAGCACTCCCTTCCCAATTCCAAACTATGCAGTACTCCCCTGCTTTGTTCGCACAACAGCCTCTTGGTCCACAATCAAGTGCCCTGATATTTCCATTCTTCTCAGTGTCAGCCACAGCTTGTTATGATCCACACAGTGAAATGCATTTTCATAGTCAAAAAGTACAAATAAACCTTCTTCTGGTGTGTCTTACTTTCAGCCAGGATCCATCAGACATCAGCAGTGATATCCCTGGGCGCCTTCTAAATCCTGCTTGAACTTTTGGCAGTTCACTATCTAAGTACTGTTCCAGCCGCTTTTGGATGATCTTCAGTAGTACTTTGCTTGCATGTGATATCAATGATATTGTTTGATAATTTCCATATTCAGTCAGATCACCTTTCTTGGGAATGAGAACAAATACAGACCTCTTCCAATCTGTTGGCCAGACAGCTGTCCTCCAGATTTCCTGATATAGACTGGTGAGTGCATCCAGGGTGCCATCTGTTAATTGAAACAAGTCAGTAGGTCTCCCTTTGATCTTGGGGCCTTTTTTTTTTTGCCAATACCTTCCATGCACCTTCCACTTCCTCCTTCAATACCATTGGCTCCTGTTTATATGGTATTTCCTGAAATTCCTGAATTTCCTGAGATTCCTACCATTGGACCAATAGGCAGGATCATGATGGATGGAGAGGAGATTGAAATTGCCAACAGCTTCATCTTGTTTGGATCTACAATTAACACTCTTGGTACTAGCAGTCGTGAAACAAGGAGATGCATTGCACTGAGAAAATCTGCAATTAGGGTTCTTTCCAAATTATTGAGGAGTAAAGATTCTCACCACTGGACCAATTGGCAGCATCAGGATGGATGGTGAAGAGATTGAGATTGTTCACAGCTTTAGTTTGCTTGGCTCCACAGTCAACACTCTTGGCACCAGTAGCCAGGAAATTAAAAGGCGCATTGCCATGGGAAAGTCTGCTGTTAGGGACCTCTCCAAAGTACTGAAGAACTTTGAAGAATGGTGTCTCTCTGAAGACTAAGGTGCGTTTGATACAGGCCATGGTCTTCGCAATCACTTGTTATGCATCAGAGAGTTGGACAATGACCAAGGAGGCTAGAAGGAGAATTGATGCCTTTGTGCTGTGGTGCTGGAGAAGAGTATTGAGAGTACCATGGACTGCTAGGAAAACAAACAGATTCATCCTGGAAAGGGTTAAAGTGGGTGGCCCCTTCGAGGCAGGGATTCTGAGGCTCAGTCTAGCATACTTTGGACATGTTGTGAGGAGAGACCGGTCCTTGGAGAAATACATCATGCTTGGGAGGGTGGAGGGACAGCACAGTGACTGGGATAATCGGGATGGGAGTGTCAGAGACAGTGTGCTTGGCACAGGACAGAGCAGAGTTTAGGGCTGTTGTACATAGGGTCACTATGAGTCGCAAGCGAATTGATGGCACATAACAACAACAACAGTGATGGCAGTTTGAAGACTAAGATATGTCTGATTTCGGCCATAGACTTTCCAGTTACTTGTTATGCATCTGAGATCTGGACAATGAATAAGGATGTCAGAAAAAAGAATTGATACCCTTGAGCTGTTATGTTGGAGAAGAGCACTGAACAGTCAATGTATGGCCAGGAGAACAAACAGCTATGTCTTGGAGAAGGTGCAGCAGGAGTGTTCTTTGGAGGCAAGAATGATGAGGCGTCACCTCACATATTTTGGGCATGTTGCTAGGAGGGGCTATTCCTTGGAGAAGGACATGATTCTGGGAAGGGTGGAAGGTCAGCAAAGAAGAGAAAGACCCTCAACCAGGTGGATTGACTTGATGACTGCTGCAATGGGCTCTTGTGTGTCAGTGTGAGGATGGTGCAGGATAGAACAGGATTCAGATCTTTTGTTCATAGGGTCGCTATGATTTGTACTCAATTCGATGGCACCTAACAACAACTAACAACAAAGTTTCCTAACAGTGGTGGTTTTTTTTTTTAGGTTTATTTTTTTAAATTTTAATTTATTTTTTATTGAGATTTTAATGAAAGTTTATAGAGAACATGGATTTCCATTCATTCTTTGTTGGACATTTTCCTTCCTGCCCCCCCCCCAAGATTAATTTACTACATAGGAGCCAAAACAATCACCATTAATTTGATTCTGATCCATAGCGATACTTAAAACTGCCCCCTACAGCTTCTAAGACTGCAAATGTTTTAAACTTTTTAAACTATTTTGTTAGAAACTTATTTTTTTATTCTAATAAAATGGATTGATTCAGTGACTAGGTTAATGGTGATAGGTGTGTCAGAGACAATAAGATTGGCACGGGATAGAGCAGGATATAAGGCTGTTGTACAAGGGTCACTATGAGTCGCAAGCAACTCAATGGCACATAACAACAGCAACAGGAACAACAACAACATTTTTATTGGTTTGTATATAGTAAGTCATGTGCATTGTGTTTCATTCATTTACATTGTGGGTTGAGGGTGTGTGTGTGTGTGTGTGTGTGTGTGTGTGTGTGTGTGTATGCACGTGTGTGTGTGCCTTCAAATCAGATCTGACTGGCACAGAAGATTGACCCTCCTTCTCCAGAGAAACGTCTGGTGGATTCGAACTATGTGCCTTCAGGATTGCAGTGCAACTTCTTGCCACCAGGCCACCAGAGCTCCCTCATGTACATTGACCTAACACAGTTTTTAAAAATTCTTTTGTTGGGTAGTAAATGCTGATGTTTAATGGTCAGGTTGTCGCCCTCCCTCCTTCCTTTCTCTTCCTCTTCCCTTCCTCTGTCCCTTCTCTGTACTTAAATGCCTTTTAGGGGACATTCAGATCTTTGCAGAGCTACATTGTCATCTGCTAAATCTCTGCCAGCTGCACCAGCTAGCATCTAGTCCTCTTAGCAGAAGGCTCCTGGCTACTCTTTGCATGTCTGTGCCTAAGAGGACAGAATCAGCTTGTGATCTTTCTTATCTCCAAATGCTGCCCTGGTTTCCGTTAGATTGTACCAGGCAAGATGACCTTCCTTAATGAAATGCATGCTGTCTGCTTAGGACAGAACACCCTGCTGTGCTTTTAATTAAATGAAAACTTGGTTGTTTCCCCTTGGTGGCCTGTCACACTAGTCTGTCCCATGACAGTAGTCTAAGACACAGAATGCCATCTGATGACCCCTGTGGGGGCTGAAAATTGGAGCAAGAGGTATAAGGATGATGGGATCAAGACTCATTTCATGCTGCAAGTTCTCAATGCTTTATCCTGTATTTAAAAAAAAAAGGCAAAGGACCCCTGGTGATGCTGTGATTAAAGCACTCAACAGTGACCTGATGGTTGGTAAGTTGCTCTTAGGGAGAAAACACTTGGCATCTGCTGTTGTAAAGATTGTTGTTAGTGCAGATTGTTGAGTGGAATACGACTCATAGCAACTCTGTGAACAAAAGATCTGAACCTAGTCCTGTCCTGTGCCATCATCAAACTTCCTGACACACAAGAGCCTGTTGCTGCAGTCACTGTGTCAATCCACCTGGTTGAGGGTCTTCCTCTCCTTTGACGACCCTCTACCCTTCCCAACATCATGTCCCTCTCCAAGGAATAGCACCTCCTAGCAACAATTCCAAAGCATGTGAGGAGAAGCCTCATCATTCTTGCCTCCAGAGAGCATTCCAGCTGCACCCTCTCCAAGATGTATCTATTTGTTTTCTTGGCCGTCCATGAAATGTTCAATGCTCTTCTCCAACAACACAGCTCAAAACCATCAATTCTTTTTCTGTCTTATTTATTCACTGTCCAGGTCTCGGATGCATAGCTAGTAATTGGAAAGACCATGGCCTGAATCAGACGCACCTTAGTCCTCAGACTGACATCACTACTCCTTAGTAATTTTGGAAAGGTATCTAACTTCAGATTTCCCCATTGCAATGTGTCTTCTTAATTGTGGATCTAAGCAGGCTGCAGCTGTTGACAATTTCAATCTCCTCTTCATCCGTCATGACACGGCCTACTGACCCAGTGGTAAGGATCTTTGTTTTTCCATACTGAAGGCTGCATTTCTTGATCTTCTGCAACAAGTGCTTCAAATCCTCCTAACTTACAGCAAGGAAGTTTGTGTTATCTGCATAACACAGGTTATTGATGAGTTTCCCTCCAATTCTGATGCCACACTCCTCTTCACAGAGTCCAGCTTCTTGGATAATTTGTTCAGCATATAGATTGAACAGGTATGGACACAAAATTCATTCCTTACACACTCTCTTCCCAATTCCAAACCATGCAGTGCTCCCCTGCTCTGTTTGCATAACAGTCTCCTGGTCCGGGTATTGGTTCCTCATGAACACAATCAAGTGCTCTGGGATTCCCATTCTTCTCAATGTCAGCCACAACTTGTCATGATCCGCACAGTCAAATGCCTTTGCACAGTCAATAAATCACAAATAGACATTCTTCTAGTATTTCTTACTTTCAGCCAGGATCCATCTGACATCAGTAGTGATATCCCTGGTGCCACACCTCTTCTAAATCCTGCTTAAAAGTCTCACAATTCCCTATCTATATATTGTTCTAGCCATTTTTGAATGATCTTCAGCATTATATTGCTAGCATGTGATATCAGTGGTATTGTTCAATAATTTCCACACTCAGATCACCTTTCTTGGGAATAGGAACAAATGTAAACCTCTTCCAATCTGTTGGTTTTCCTCCAAATTTCCTGGCATAGACTGGTGAACACATCCAAGGCTGCATCTGTTAATTGAAATACATCTATTGGTATCCCATTGATTCCTAGGGCCTTAATTTTTGCCAATGCCTTTAAGGGAGTTTCCACTTCTTTCATTTCCATTGGCTTTTGTTCATACGGTAATTTCTGATATTTTTCAGTGTCAATCAATTCTTTCTGGTACAGTGACTCTGTGTATTCCCTCCATCTTCTTTTGATGCTTTCTGGGTCATTCAATACATTGCCCATAACATCTTTCAACATTGCAACACTGTGGCCTAAATTTGTTTTTCAATTCCTTCAGCTTGAGAAATGCAGAGCAAGTTCTTCCTCTTTTATTCTCCAACTCCAGCTCTCTCTACACATTTCATTAAAATACTTTGGTTTGTCCTCCTGAGCTGTCCTTTGAAACGATCCATGCAGCTCTTTTACTTCAATATGTTTTTCTTTAGATTTGGCTTCCTGATGCACCAGTGCAATCTTTAGAGACTCTTCTGATATCCATTTCAGTTTTTTCTTTCTCCTCTGTTTTAGTAATGACCTTTTGCTTTCTTCATGGATGGTATCCTTGATATTTTCCCACAACTCATCTGGTCTTCTATCAGTGGTGTTTGATGCCTCAAACCTATTTTTAACATGATCATGACATTCCAATAGAATGGATTTGAGATCATATCTTGGTTCCTATGAACTTATTTTAATTTTCTTCAGCCTCAGTTTGAGCTTGCATATGAGTGATGATCTAACCCACAGTCTGCCCCTAGCATAGTTTTGACTGCTGATATTGAGCTTCTCCAACAATTTCTTCCACAAATGTAGTCAATCTGATGCCTATGCAGCCCATTGGGTGAAATACACATGTTAAGTCTTCTTTTGTGTCTTTTAGAAAAAGCATTTGCAATGAATAAATCATTGTAAATATAAAATTCAATGTGAATCGGATAACCATATAATATCCTATGCAGGGAATGAAAACAGAAGAAGAATGGTGTTGCATTCATAGTAAAAAAAAATAGATTTAAAGTTCTATCTTAAAATATAATGTTACAAGTGATAGGGTAATAGTCATACTCATACAGGGAAGACCCATTAACACAACTGTTATTCAAGTATATGCTCCTACATCTAGTGCCAAAGAGGACAAAATTGAGAATTTTTACCAAATTTTGCATTCTGAAATTGATCGAACATGCAATCAGGATGCATTATTGATAACTGGTGACTGGAATGCAAAAGTAGGAAACAATGAAGAAGGAAAAGTTGTAACTTAGGAAACACTTCACAACAGTTGATTAGTTGGTACTGAACAGTAGACTATTTGTTGTTACTGTTAAGATGCCATTCAGTCAGCCCCAAGTCATAGTGACCCTATACGCATGACAGAAAAATTACTTTCTAGGCCGATGCCATCCACAAAATAGCTGCCCATTGTTGGAGTCACCACATTGACTCCTTTTGTTGAGGGTCTTCCTCTTTCTTCACTGATTCTCTATTTTATCCACAATTTATATCTTATATTAAAAATGGATAAATAAATGAATAAAACCATTAAAAAGGCAAACAAACAGAAAAGCACAATAGTTGAGGTGATGATAAAACATGATGACCCCATGCATTCATTTCACAGTTGAAATGCTCTCCCTCAGTGACTTGTTCCGAAGTCGATTGTGAGGCTTTTCTCTCAAGGAATCTCTGGGTGGTTAAGAACTGTGAATCTTTTCCTTTAGTAGCCAAGCACTTAACCATTTGTGCTAGCCAGGGATTCCCTGAATACAGGATAATTTACCCTGATCCAGACTTCTAACTGGAGAACACAAGCAAAGCTTACTCACCGTATTATGTCTAAACTGTGGAGTGTCAGAAAGGGGATTATTATTTATTAGCATGAGGGGAAAATGCTCGTAGAACACAACTCATATTAAGTACCATTTGCTTATTACAAGCTGTGTGTTGTTATATTTCTCTAGATTGCTGTATGATTCAAAGAGCAATTAATTCTCCAAGATGGACCTGGTTATAAAAAGAAAATAAAAGCATTTATGAATCCAGTGATAGCCTCTGTGAAATTTTGAGTATCCTCGTTCACACTTGTTCTGTGCATATATAAACACCTGCATACACACATGCAGATGTGTACATAGATAAATGTGAACTGAAACATTAATCATGTATATTTATTTACACAACATCATACTAAATATACAGTTTTTTTCTATAATTATATTTT
>NW_006399801.1:11259050-11366592 GCF_000299155.1 Elephantulus edwardii
GCTTCCACTCATTCATTGTTGCACTATTCTCTCTACCCTCCTCCCAGTTTGTTCTTGTCCAAATGCCACAGTGCTTGTCAAAGCCAGTTCTGATTAATTAAATATACAGTTTTGCTACCTTCCTTTTTTCTATGTTATGTCTTTCTCTCTACTAACTCAGTACCTTTCTTTTATAATTGATTGGCATTTCATTATAAGGACATAACATTTAAATGCATTGGAGTACTGCCACAGCCACCCCGTTTCCTTTTGTAAAGATTTTATAGCCTAATGGAGGGGCCCTCTGAGTCAGAACTGACTCAACTGCATTGTGTTGGGTTTGGATTTACTGTTGTACATATAGGTTGTTTCTGATTTTTTTCTCATTCTTTATTTGAAACAATGTTGCAAGCAACATCCTAATGCAAGAAGTTTTCTTTATGTAAATATGTCTGTGGAGTACATTTCCAGAAATAAAATTGCTGAGTCAGAGGGTCTGGTTATTTTAAATTGTGATAGATAGAGCCAATTTGCTGTCCTACAGTTTAGACTAGTTTCTCTTGCCAACACCAGCATTATGTAAGAGTTTCTTTTCCCCTAGATTCTTGCCAGTACTGGGTATTTAAAATATTTTTGGAGTCTTGCTTGGATATTTGATAGGTGAAAAACTGTCTCTTCTTGATTTAATTTGCATTTCTTTAAGAACAATATTGACTTATTAATCATTTGTTTTATTTTTCTCTATTGATGATATCTTTTGACATTGTTCTGCTGAGATTTGGCCTGTCTGTATCAATTTGTAAGAGGGTTTTTTGGTATTAAAGAAGTTAGTAGATATAATGTATATATAATGTGTGTGTGTGTGTGTGTGTGTGTGTGTGTGTGTGTGTGTGTGTATATATATATTTTTTTTTTAATTTTTTTAAATTTATTTACAGTTTGTCCTTTGATGAAGTAACCCTGGTGGTTGTGGTATTTGATAGGTGAGTTGAAACATATCAGGACCCTGTCCTACCCACTGCTGCAGTCACTGTGTCAGCCCATCTCATTGAGGGTCTTCCTCTCTTTTGCGACCCTTTACCATCCCAAGCATGATATCCCTCTCTAAAGAATAACCTGTCTTAACAACATGCCCAAAGAATCAGAGGTGAAGCTTGCTGATCCTTGCATCCAAGGAGCATTCAGCCTATACTTTTTCTAATACTTATCTGTTCTTCTGGCAGTCCATGGGATATCCACTACTGTTTTACACAACCCAAAGGCATCAGTTCTTCTGTCATCCTTATTCATTGTCCAGCTGTCAGATGTGTAGCAAGTGATTGAAAAGACCTTGCCCTGAATCAAGTGCACCTTAGTTGTCAACATTGCTCCTCAGTATTTTGGAGAGTTCCCTGACAGTGGACTTTTCCAGTGCAATATGACTCCTGACTGCTCATACCAAAGGTGTTGATTGTGGATCCAAGTAAAATAATTTACAGTTTCCATCTTTTATCCATCTATCTTGATGTTGCTTATGGGTCCAGTGGTGAGGAGTTTTGACTTCTTGATGTTGACTACTAAGAATTTGGCTCCTAATTAAAATGACAGCTGTTTGAACATCCCAATACTTTTCAGGAGAACAATGAGGCACTCTGCTTCTGTAAAGACCACAGTCTTGGAAAGCCCGTGAAGCAACTCTGCTCTGTCCAGCAGGACCTGGGAGTTAGAACGGACTTCATGGCAGTAGGTTTGGTTTGGTCCTTTGAGTGCGTAAAATTTTACCACCTAGATTTTTATCTGTAGTGTGAGCTGTGGTGCTGGAGAAGAGGATCGAATATACCATGTTGTTGTTGTTGTTAAGTGCCGTTGAGTCGCAGGCAACTCATAGTGACCCGATGAAGGAGAGTCCTTGACGCTTGGGTGCCTTTCATCCTCTCTCCAGGTTCATAGGGGACTGCTAAGAAAACAAACAAGTTCATCCTAGAGAGGGTGAGATCAGGCTGCTTCTTGGAGGCAAAGATTCTGAAGCTTCATCTGACACACTTTGGGCATGTTGCAAGGCGAGACAAATCCCTGAAGAGGGATGACATGCTTGGGAAGGTGGAGGGACGACTCAGGAGAGAAAGAACCTCAATGAGATGGATTGTTGATTCCGTGACTGGAGTAATGGGGGTAGGTGTGTTAGAGACAAAAGATTGGCACAGGATAGAGCAGGTTTCAGGGCTGTTGCACACAGAGTCACTATGAGTCGCAGGAGACTCAATGGTGCATAGCAACAGCAATGTGAAAATGTTATGTCTTGGGGCTTTCTCATTCCTTCCCTGTTCTAGAGTTTTACATTGTATGATGTGTTCTATAGTGTGAGTGTATTTTTATTATTTGTCTTTAATTCACTGGCTGTTTTGTGGTAAAGTTTGAAGTATGTTTCTGTTTTTCATTTTGGCTTGTTACTGAAGGAAGGCTTTTCCAATCTTCTCCCTAAGCAGTCTATTATTGCCTGTAGATCTGAAATTTCACCCAGTTGACCAGCTGGCTATATTTGCATCCGAACTTTTCTGTTCTCTTGATCTTTTTTTATCCATTTTTAAAGCAGTTTCAGACTATTTTAATAGTTCTCCCTCATTATTCTTTTTCAGAATTTTTTTGCTAGCCAATTTTATTGGCTTCTTATTCCTCATGAACTTTGTGATGTTCAAACTCTATTGCCCCGGCCATAGAACAAAAGCCAGAATGGAGCAATCAAACCTGTTACTATTTAGAGTGGAATTGCTTTGGGTTTATAAGGTTTATCAGGGTAGATTGATGTCTCTGTTCTTAGAATCTTTTACTTTTACCAGTCATTTATTTTTTAAATGGCACTCTACATCAGACTTGGAGTTTTTGTCATGTCTCAAGTCTCTCGTTGCCACCCAGTTGGATCTGACTCATAGCTGTCCTTCAGTGGGGTTTTGGTGGCTGTAAATCACATGGGAAGAGGTTTCTTATCTTTCTTCATTGGAGCAGCTGGTGGATCAGAACTGTCAGAGAGGCACCACCTGTGGGTTAGCAGCACACTGCCACCTGTTTTTGTTGTTGTTTGGTGTTTGCGCGTTGAGTCTGATTCATAGCAATCCTATGGACAACAGACCTGAATCCTGCCCCTATCTTGTTCCATCCTTGTCATCTCTGATGCACTTGAACCCATTGTTGCAGTCACTGTGTCAATCCATCTCATTGAGGGTCTTCCTCTCTTTAGCTAACTCTCCTTCTTTCTAAGAATGATGTCCTTTTCCAAAGTACAGCCTTTTGTAGTAACATGTCCAAAATATCAAAGATGAAGCTTTGCCAGCCTTGCTTCCAGGGAGCACTCTGGATGCACTTTACCCAAGATATATCTGTTCATTCTTTTGACAGTCTGTGGGATGTTCAGTACTCTTCTCCAGCACCACAATTCAAGGGCATCAGTTCTTCTATCATCTGTATTCATTGTTCTGCTATTAGCTCCATAGCAAATGATTGAAAAGATTATAGCGTGTTTCAGGTGCACCTTAGTCTTCAAACTGACTTTATTGCTCTTTAGTCTTTTTGGAGAGATTCCTGACAGCAGACTTGCCAAAAACAATGTATCTCCTGATCTTGTGACTGCTGGTGCCAAGGGTGTGGATCCAAGTAATATAAAATCATTGACAGTTTTATTCTTTCCTTTATCTATTATAATGTTGCCTATTGGCCTAACGATGAAGACCTTTGTTTTCTTGATGTTGAGATGTAATACATGTTGAAGGCTGTAATCCTTGATATTCTTTTTTTTAAATTTGTTTTCATTATTAAATTTTATTAGTTTTAATGAACATTTACAGGGATTTTGGGTTTTCATTCCTTCATTGCTGCACCATTCTCGCTACCCTCCTCCCCAGTTTGTTCTTCTTCCCCGCCATCTGAATGTCTGTTTTAATTGTCCAATTGCCACAGTGCTTGTCAAAGTCAGTTCTGATTAATCTCCTTTGTCAGTGTGTCCTTTGCCATTCCCTATCACTCCTCCCTGAGAGAGACTTCCCTGATTCATAAGGAAAAGGGGATGGCGTATTCTCTTAGCTACTTCCTGCTGAAAAGGGACGCTGTGGGTTTCAGGGTGAAGATCTTCTCTCACTACTCTAAAGGGCCCCTTTGGCAGTAGGAAACACATAGACTATTATGGAGATTGATTTTGGAATTTAGATGCACTGTTATTAATTGTGCATAGCCGTACATGTTCATATCCTTGAAGATGTATCATGGGGGTGTTGCAACCTAGAAGACACAAATTTAACTAACAAGTTATAAGTACGTGAGTCAAAAATTATGGAAAAGTAAAAGAAAAAATTCTTTCATTGTTTTACAAACCCTCCCCCAGGTCCCCTCCACCATGGAGCCATCGCTCTAGACTCCTGTGATGACAGAAATACCTAGTCACATATCTCTTTTAAACAGTTTTCTCCCTCCTCTGTTTCAATGCAGTATACATTATTGAACCCATCTTGCTCAGTCTGTCCCCAACCCCGAGGTTAGTCCCATTCTACAACAGTGGCATCATGTAATATTTGTCCTTTTGTGACTGGGATATTTCACTCAGCATAATGTTCTCCAGAGTCAACCATTTTGAATAATATTGCATGAGTTCCTTGTTTTTCAATGCAGTAATCCTTGATATTCTGCAGCAAGCTTTTCAAGTCTTCCTCCCTTTGAGCAAGCAAGGTTGTGTCATCCACATAACACAGGCTGCTGGTGATTCTTCCTCCAATCTTGATGTCACATTTCTCTTCATAGTGTCTAGCTTCATGAATTATTTACTCAGTATACAGATTGAATAGATATGGAGAGAGGATACAACCCTGATGCTCACCCTTTTCAATTTTAACCCATGCAGTGTTCCCTTGTTCCATTCAGACAACAGCTTTTTGGTTTGTGCACAGATTTCATGATCTTAGGTTGTATTACATTTACTTTCCTCTATTTAAATAATTTCATGTGAACTTAAGAAATGTATTAAAATGTAAGATCCCTTTTCAGTATATTTAATTTTACTTTCATATAAAGTAAATTGTTGTTTTATGTATTCATATTTTAACCAACCAGTATATACTAAAGCTTCTTACTTTTTCTCATTGTTTTTCTCTTGAGTCTTTTTGTGTTTTCCTGTTGTAAAATCATATAATTTGCAAATAATGATGGTTATGATGGTTTTATCATTTTCTTTACACTACTTTTATATCTTATTTTCTTGTCCAAATACATTGGATGCCATGTATGCATTAAATTACAGAGAGAGTAGATGGGCATCATTGTCTTATAGCCAGCCTTTAAGAGAAATGTTCCAGTGTTAAGAATAAAACTAATACTGCATGTGGCAGAATGTTAGTTTAGCTAATCCTTAAAAAGTATCTTGAAGGATGCATACTTTCTATTATACACTGACCTAGTTACACACTGAGTGTTATCAGAAGGCACTAGGCCTTGGAATAAAAGAGACAAAGAACCTCAATGAGATGAATTGACACACTGACTAATAATGGGCTTGAGCCTAATGGAGATTGTGAAGGTGCTACACGATAGCATAAAGTTGTTTTGTTTATTTTTAAAAGAAATTTTCTACTTTATACTGGTTTACTTTCAAAGTTCATAAACATTGTTTTTCACACCAGATCTTTCCCATTTCCTTTACCCACCCCTCCCTCTACCTGTCAAGTTGTGTACCCTATGATTACCCATCCTTCATCCTTCTGCTCCTACCCTCCCACCCTTGGGTCCTCATGCACGTTATACTAGTCATCCTTCTATTTCTACAATAATGGTCTTATACAGTATCTGTCCTTATGGGATTGAGTTAGTTCACTCAGCATAATGCTCTTCAGTCTCTCCAAGTTAGGTAAAATGATTTTCAAAATCATTGCTCCTGTGTGCTGCATAGTATTCCATCATGAGAATGTACCATAATTTCTCAATCCATTCAATTGTGTTTGGACATTTGGGCTGTTACCATGTTCTTGTGATGGTGAAGAATACTGCTATGAACATTGGTGTACAAGTCTCCATTTGTGCCTCAGTTCTCATTTTCTCAGAGCATATTCCAACTGGTGGAATAGCTGTGTCTTATGAAATTTCTATGTTCAGCTTTTTGAGGTGATGCCAAACTGCCTTCCAGAGTGGTTGTATCATTTCACAATCCCACCAACAGTGTATAAGTTCTATCTCTCCACGTTATCTCCAGCATTTATTATTTGCTATTGAACTTTGCCACTGCTGCTAGGTGAGATGGTATTTCATTGTGGTTTTGATTTATATCTCTCTTCTTGCTAGTGATTTTGAACATTTCTTCATGTGTCTGTTGGCCATCTGACTTGTCTTCCCTGGGAAAATTCTTTCTATGTCTTTTACCCATTTTGTAATTGTGTTATCAGTCTTTTTCTTGTGGGGGCCCTGTAGGATTCTGTAAACTTTAGATATGAGACCCTTGTCCTAGATGGTTTTGCCAAATGTTATTTTTTCCCCATTCAGGAGGTTTTCTTTTTATTCTGTTGGAAAAAGGTTTTGATGCACACAAGGATTTAATCTTTAGAAGGTAGGACAAGGTTTTGACCTGTTGTTTATATGGTCACTATAAATCATAATAAATTTGCTGTCCCCTAACAACAATTTTATAATGGTTCGAACACAGTACATAACTAGTCTTTTAAATAACTGACTTAAGAGTGTTCTTTGAGCCACATATATGAGCATTCTATGAGCCTCTCTGTCTGCATGGGCTCATCGCAGGACCCAGGAGACCTTTCTGCACTGATGAACATGCCACGTGGCCCTTGAGCTTTTGAAATGTGCCTGATGTGACTAGAGGGGACTGAACTTTTAATTTTAATTTATATTATCACATGCTATTGAATACTTACAGTGAGATGGGTGCTATCGAGGAGCTATGTTTTTCATTCTGTTTAATTTTAAGTAGCTACAGTGGCCAGTAGTTGCACAATTGTGCAACATGGATTCCTCATGCATATCATACAGGAAGAGATGGTCGCATTAGAAAGTGACTGGCCTCCCAGGTGACTCCTGCACTTTGTAGATGGGGCGACCTGCTTGGAGCTGTGGAGATTGGCCCCATATAACTTGGCAAGTTCGCAGCTAAACTGAAACTAAAAATGCAGCCTCCTTGTTCTGAGTTTTGCACTTTCCGTACTATACCTGCCTCCTACTTTATTTTCTCACTTCCTGTTCCCAGTCTTTCAATAATAACTGAAGGCTTCTGTATACAGACAGCAGGCAGTACAGTAGGTGGACCTCAGCCTCACTGACCTCATTAACACGTGGCTTGGCGCAGAGTGACTGCCAGCTGCAGAGTGTTCAGCTGAGTCACTTCGCTCTTAGTGCAATCCTTCGTTCCCAGTCTGGGCAGCACAGTCCGCTGGGAGGCAGCATCCCAGGGCAGTTGTTTGAAAGCACTCTTGGGCACTCAGCCCATGTTTCAGGATCCTCAGAACATGTGAGGATTGTGCCCTCTGAGGCCGAATGCATTGTTTGTAACTTTCCAAAAGATTTTAAACATCTGTGTTCATAGCATTGCTATGGAGCTTGCCCAAGTCCTTATGATTCGGTCTAAACTTGAGAGGGTTGCAGAAGGGCTACAGAGACGGAGAGTAAGGGGAGAGGAAGGCAAGGAGAGCGTGCAGCAAGACCCACAGCAAGAGCTTAACAGAGAAATGGGGCCTCAGGAGTGAAGGGGCCATGGCATCCGCTTGTGAGCTTTTTTGGAGTTTTTTCTGCCTCAGCCTGAACTTGCTTTCTTCTGGGAAGTGAGAGCACTGGACAGCCACTTAGAAACATTGGCTTTTCCCCTGGCTTTCTCTTCCAGTCAGTCTACTCAAATGAAGGAATGAACGTGATTGTGAAGAACTTTTCTGTGGCCGAGAGGAAGGTCTGCACTTATATCTGAAGGACATTAGTAGGAGCTGAGATGTTAAGAGTGCTGGCTTGAGAACCTAGCTACCTGGGTTTTATCGCAGCTCTTCTCTTGAACTTTGGAATTGTTCTGTCACTTTCAAAATACCTTCCATCCTTTGCAAATAGTGTTTTAAATGGGATTGCTTTGGGTTTGTAGAGCTATTTAGGGGACATTGACATCTTTGAATAGTATTCTTTTATTATGTTGCTTTACTTGTTCAAGCAATGTCATTGTACTATGTATAGATTTAAAGCTTTACGACTTTGGGTCATGCACTTAACCCCTCCATCCTCAGCTTTTCTTGCTTGCAGGATTGCCAGGTACCTTTGTGCCTTGACCATGACATCTTCAGATGAATAGAACAAAAGGTTGCCCAGCCCTGTGCCGACTTCATTATCCTCGGTATGCTGGAGTCCCTTCTTGTAGCTGTGTGTCTGTTCATCTCATTAAGGATCCCCTCATTTTCTCTGATCCTTTGCTTTGGCAGATATGATGTCCTTCCTGATGACATGTACTAAGTAAGCTAACTGCAGTCAGACTAGCCTGACTCCTGTGGAATATGCTTGTTGTATTTCTTCTTCTGCCTGCAGCATGGAGAATTGTAATAATTGCCACCTGGTGGTCTCTGGTGAAGATTGCACAGTGACTAAATGGAAAGTGACTTGTCATGGGGACGCCCTCAGCACATGCTCTCTCTTCTTTACACTGGGGTGATGGCTTGCCCACACTGATGGAAGAGGACTTCTCCTCCATCCACCACCTATTTCTGTCCCTCAGAGGGTGTCTTCATGACACCCTTATTTGACCAGCATAGCCCAAGTGTGTGCTGGTGGGCTGCAGTGGTGGCTCCCACAGTCCCCTTCCATTGCTGGATTACACATATTGTCCTTGCTCTGAGATAGCAGGGTCCCAGAGTTCAACTCACAGGCTCTTGAGGTGGTGTGTTGGTGGGTGGAGGAAGGAGGGCTGTCTCAGTGAGGGCAGAGTGCCAAGGTGCCCTGGGTGCCAACTCAGAAGTCAGTTCCTCAGGTGCGAGAAGGGCCTCCCTCCTGGGAACCTTGGCAGACTCCACCGTTTCTCAGCATTGATGTCTGCTGGCTGAGATAGCAGCCACCATAACAGAGGCCGGGCTTGGGGCTCCTTCCCAGCCTCGGAAACGGGCAGAGAATGCTCCGCTGTTTACTCGCAGCAGCTCATAATTTACTGCAAGGTCAGACTCCACCTGAACAGAATACAAAATTACTAGAACCTTTTTCTTCTCCAGGTGCTACTCCTTTTATTTTTTTTCGGTGAATGAGCAACACTTTCTTTAGGTTTAAAAACTAGGTAATTTTCTTCCCTCTTCTAATGCATCCACAGAAGGGAAATGGAGGGGGTGAATGTCTCCTGCTGTTTTCCCCAGCACATAGATGCATGTTGTTGTTAATGTGACAGTGGGCCCTGCCTCAATGACTTTATGTCCTGCTCGGTCTACCTGATTGTTGGTGTGCTGGAGTCCTTTCTGAGACTTCTGTGTCATTCCATCTCATGGATGCTTTCCCGCTTTTTTGATGAGCCTTTATGAAACATTTTGCCCTGTGTTTAGCAGTGGGCCTTCCCTGATGCTGTATCTAAGTGAGCTGCAGTCTCCGCATCCTTGCTTCTAAAGAACATTCTGGTTGCATTTTTTTTTAAAGAGTGTTGTGTTCATTCTCTTGGCAGTCTATGGAATATTCAATATTTGCTGGCCCACACCACAGTTCAGAGGTGTTTTGTGGATTTTTCAATTACATTTGTGTTATTGTTCTATTTTCTGTGTATAGCAAGTGCTTTCTATGTGTGCTAACTTAATAAATGTTTTCATAGGTCTTGTTCTAAGCCAAGGACTGCTTTTAGTGTTTAGAAATGTGAGCACATTTTATCCTCACACAAATCTTATAAAGCATACATCTTATGGATGGATTAACTGAGGTCTGTGGAGGTGAAGTACTGGGTCCTGTGTTGTTCAATTAAGTGGGGAGGTATGGGGTTGGAGCCCAGGCCGTCTGGTTCATAAGTCCCTGTTCTTCACACCACTGTTGCTACATTTCCATGATTCATTTCACTTTGTTTGGTGCCCATCATTCCTGTGAGGTGTGTACTTCTTGCCACTCCTGCTTTGTAAGGAGGATATAGGAGTGGGGCATCCCTGTGGTTGGGAGGGCAGTAACCTGCCCAACACCCATGATCTGACGTCAACCACTGTCCCCCTTCTTGCACCTGCCTGCCTCTATGTCACTATCATTTCAGGGTCCTTGGATGTACCACTCCATGTTCATCATATTGCTGCCACCACAGGTTGTTGTTGTTGTTGTTGGGTGCCATCAAATGGAGTCTGGCTCCTAGCGACCCTGTGGACACCAGATCTGAGGCCTGTCCTATGCTATGCCATCCTTGTTGTCTCTGGTATGTTTGAGCCTGTTGCAGCGGCCACTGTGTCCGTATGTCTCATTGATGGTCTTCCTCTTTTTCACTGACCTTCTACCTTTCCAGATATGATGCCCGGAGCGGCAGCTCTCTGCTCTTCTTCTCAAAAGCAGTTGCATTTTTCTCGTCATGTGTCCCTGCCTCCCAGATTGTTCTGTCTTCCCGTGTGCCTGCTTACTCACTGGGCGTCCACTTGTGGATTGTCCACGCTCTCTGCCCAGGCAGCTTGGGGCTGTTTATTTTAGGTAAGTCCACTTTCCAGATGAAGGCTTAGGACAGAAATTCTTCTGCACTCACCAGGCAACTATGTAACTTTTTTTTTGACCACTTTCTGTTTTGCAATGACTCTAGAAAGAATCACTTGTCCATGATGCAAGTAGATAAGAATATGAATTTCACATTTTTCCGAGAAAGGAACTCTTATACATTGTTGGTGGGAGTGTAAAATGGTGCAGCTATTCTGGAAGGCAGTTTGGCGCTTCCTCAAAAAACTGAACATAGAAATTCCATATGACCTAACTGTTCCACTACTTGGAATATACCCTCAGAATATAAGAACTGAGGCACAAACTGAGATTATTCACCATTGCAAGAACATGGAAACAGCCCAAATGTCTAACCACAAAAGAATGGATTGGGAAATTATGGTACATTCACACAATGAAATACTATGCAGCACGCAGGAGCAATAATTTTGTAAATTATGACCTAACTTGGGAGGAACTGGAGAGCATTACACTGAGTGAACTAACTCAGTCCCACAAGGACAAATATTGTATAAAACTATTATTGTAAAATGAGCATAAGGATCCAAGAGGGGTGGGAGAGGCTGGAAGCAGAGGGAAGTGGATGTGCAGAGGGAAGGGAGGGATTAATCATTGGGCTGTACAATTTGACAGGTGGGGGGGGGGAGTAAAGGAAAAGTGAAGAATTTGTTCAAATTTGTATTTTAATTTTGTAAATAAACTAGTAGAAAAATAACAAAAATGAAGTACAAATTGGCATTTTTTTCCTCTATACACAGAGAATTACAAACAGTATAAATCACCACTCTGACTGTATGCCCATTCTCTGATGGGCAGAGACCAGGCGTAGCTCACATCCAAATCTGGGGACACCTGATGTGCAGGAACCTTCTGGAATTGTTTGTTAAGGCAATCCTATGTGCACCTCATAGATAATGTTGGAGGTTAGAGTCAGGAAAGCAGAATCAAGCCCTCTGCTTTCATGGAGAGGATGCTCACAACAGTTTTTTACTGTTTTCTAGACAACTTACAATTTGCTTACTTATTCAAACTTGTTGCTGTTCTGAAATCTGCCTTTCCTATCCTCATGCAGTAGTTCATTCAGCAGCCAGGGGATCCCTCAGCGCCACCATGAACTCCCGAAGGTCTTCCTCCTAAATCTCTTAACGGTTCTTTCTCTTCATTCCGACCGCCTTCGTGCACCCTGCCCTGCCACAGAGGGGCTGTGGGACCCGTATGTATGAGCCCATCACCTTCTCAGTTAAAGGAGAAGGGAGCAGACATGCCAGCCCTGTGTCCCTTCAGGGTGGCACCTTAACCCATGTCACAAGGCAAGTTTTATTCATAATGACCCAATTCTTTTCTAATTTGTGATAATATTTGGAGGATCCAATTTCTGGGGTGGTATTAAAATAGTTAATATGTGTGCAGTTTGAATCCACCAGATGCTTTGCTGGAGAAGGAGGGGCAATCTCCTCCTGGACCAGTCAGATCTGATTTGATGGTACACACACATACACACAAAACAAAACAAACACCCCCCTAAAAAATAGTTAATATGCGTGGCTGCCAACTAAAATGTTGGAGTTTAAATCCGCCCAGAGTGGTTGAAAAAGAGAGGCATGACAGCCTGCTTCTGAAAGATGAGCCCTTACAAAAAACAACTCAAGGTGGATCATGGATCTAGGACTAACACCAAGGACTATAAGCTTCATTAAAGAAAAGCTTGGAAGAACCCTACTAGTCCTAATCCACAACATAAACAGTCTTCCAAGTATCCTGAAAAACCTATAACCAGGAGAAGATAAAATAGATGAATGGGACCTTCTAAGACTCAAATCCCTATGCACATCCAAAAACTTCTCCAGCAGGGTAAAAAGGGAAGTGACAGACTAGGAAAAAGTATTTGGTAATGACATATCCGATAAGGGACTTATATCCAGAATTTATAAAATACTTGAGCACCACAACAAGATAAAAGTAAATAATCCAATAGAAAACTGGGCACAGGATATGGACAGACACTTCACCAAAGAAGACATTCAGATGGCTAACAAACATGAACAAATGTTCAAAATCCCTAGCTCTAAAAGAGATGCAAATTAAAACAACTATAGGGTATCAGCTCAACCCAGTCAGAATAGCAAAATTTAACAGAACAGCAAGCAACAAGTGCTGGCAAGGTTGTGGAGAAACTGGAACCTTTATTCACTGTTGGTGGAAGTGTAGAATGGTGCAAACACTGTGGAAAGCGGTATGGTACTTTCTCAGAAAGTTGCAAATAGAGATCCAATTTGACCCAGCAGTTCCACTACTGGGAATATACCCCAAAGAGACCATAACTGACATCCAGGCAGATATATGCACACCCATGTTTATCACGGCTTTGTTCACAATAGCAAGGAGTTGGAAACACCCTAAGTGCCTATCAACAAATGAATGGATAGCGAAGCTGTGGTATATTCACGCAATGGAATACTACGCTGCGTTGAAAAACAAGGAACTCATGCAATATTATTCAAAATGAAAGACCCTGGAGGACATTATGCTGAGTAAAGTATCTCAGTCACAAAAGGGCAAATACTGCATGGTGCCACTGTTGTAAAACAGGACTGATATCAGGGTTTGGAGGAGACTGAGAAAGATAGGTTCAATAATGTATACTGCATTGAAATAGATTAAAGAGAAAACTGTTTAAAAGGGATATGTGATTAGGTATTTCTGTCATGACAGGAGTCTAGAGCCAAGGCTACATGGTGGAGTGGACCTGGGGGAGGGTTTGTAAAACAAGGAAAGAATTTTTCTTTTACTTTTCCAAGAGGGTAGTGTACTAGGGGGAGGGTTGAGAGGGGAGAATAGTGCAACAATAAATGAATGGAAGCCCAAAGTCTCTGTAAATTTTCATTAAAATGGATAATAAATTAAAAAAAAAAAGAAAGATGAGCCTTTTGCACTTGACGGAGCTCAGTGTGCCCTGCACATCCATGATTCCGGTCAGCGCAATGGCAACAGATGGTGGTGAATCTAGAGTTGGCCAAGCGTGGGCTCTGCACATGGCAAATATTGTGAACAAAGAATAGTTAGTATCAGATTGAAATGTGTGGAATGGGCAGTATTTGAATACTTTTTTTTTCAAACCAAATTTTTTTAAATTAATTAATTAATTTATTATTTTTTTTACAGAGGTTTTGGATTTCCATTCATTCATTGCCGCAGTTTTCTCCCTGCCCACCCCTCCCCACCAGCTCGCTTCCCCCTCCGAAGAGAGAAAAAAAAAGGAAAAAAAATTCCTTCATTAGTATACAATTCCCACGTCCCTTCCCCCCCACCCCGAGTACACTTCTCTATGCAACCTTAATTCTGGAGTCCTGTGCTAACCATAATACTCAATCATATATCACTTCTAATCTGTTCTTTCCCTCATCTGTTTCAATACAATATACATAATTTATCCAGTTTTTTCTGTCATACTCCCACCCTGATATCAGACCCATTCTACAACAGTGGCACCATGCAGTATTTGTCCCTTTGTGACTGAGATATTTCACTCAGCATAATGTCCTCCAGGGTCACCCACTTTGAATAATATTGCATGAGTTCCTTGTTTTTCAATGCTGCATAGTATTCCATTGTGTGGCTATACCACAGCTTCTTTATCCATTCGTTTGTTGATGGGCCCTTACGCAGCTTCCAATACTTTTAACCTAAAAATACTGGTACTTCACTATTAGACCTTCCTCAGTGATCATGTTTCCCTTAGGAGATCATCTCCTCACAAATGAGCATCACAGCTAAAGCAAGATCGACGTAAAATCCTAAGGCTATGTAAGGGAGCTCTGGTAGCCTAGTCTACAGGGAGTTGCCCTGCTAACTCAAAGGCGGGTGCCTCTCTCTCAGTTCGAATCCCAGTGACTCCTTGGGGAAAAAAGATGGACGTTCTCATGTGATTTACAACCTCTGAAAACCTGCTGGAGGGGTCGGTACGACTTGAAAACAATGAACTGAGTTTGAATAAGTCTATATAAACTAGGGATCATGTTGTATTATATATAGTTTAGTTGAAGAGAGGTTTAGCACATGTCAGCGTGGAGACCAGGAAAGGTTTCTTTTCACTCTACACAAAACTATTTCTCTGTAGCATTGGTGCATAATAACTTTTTATGGATTGAATTGTGGCTTCTACAGTATGATTGAATTTCTCAACTATGAATGTGATCTGGTTTGGAAATAGAAGTTTTCTTTTGTTACAATTGTGAGGCCATGTTGGTGTAGCACTGGATCCCAAACTTAATCACATTTCAGTTATGAAGGGAGCAGAGTAAACACAAATGTACTCACTCAGGAGGACAGACACCATGTGGGGCCTGTCTGCAGGCCTAGGAGCTAAGGGGCTGCCTGGGATACCAACACAGAAGAGATGAATATGGGCCTAGTTTAGATCTTTAACTGCCAGGATGGTGAGAAAATAAATTTCTGTTCTCTACAGCCACCCACTTGAGGTATTTGTGTTACAGCAGGTAACTAAGACACCAGTGCGCATATGGAAACCATTGGGCTGCTGAATGCCCGTTCCCCGCCTTTCACCCTCATATTTCCCTGTGCGCTGAAAGAAGCAGAGCGGCAGGCCTGTCCCAACTCCCTTTGGTGCTCCAGCTTAGTGGAGCTGAGGAGGTTTCCCCATTGCTGCAGATTGGCGTGTAGAAAATGCAGTCAGAATGAGGCATTCCCAGTCAAGACTGCGGAATCTGAAAGCATGAGTGACACATTCTATTCTGTTCACTTTTACACTCTGCATAAAGCAATGCGGGCCATTAGTAAGTGATTCTCTTCTTACAGACTTCAGGTCCTGCACAGATTATTAGAGAAATGGCAGCTCTTAGATGGCACCAGAAAGGTGGCTTCAGGGAAGAAGGAGGCCAGAGGTTTATGTGGTGGGAGGCTGTCACAGAGGGCACAGAGTGTCCCGTCATGTTGACTTGCCATCTAATCCTCGCTCTGGTAAAATAGAACTTTTCTCCCCTCGGCTTGAACTTTAATCACTTCCTGACCAATGTTTATGTTCAGAAGAAGAACAGCAGTCTCATACTGATCCTTGGGTTTTATCAAATCTTTTTTTAGCTCAGTAAATCATACGAAGGTGCCAAAAGGGTGTGGGAGTGTGGTTGGGTACCAGCATCATGAGATAATGACGGCAGAGCTGATAGTGGGCTTTGCCTTCGCCCAGCCAGAGACAGCATGTTGTGAGGGAAGAGGGTGGCTGGCTGCTGTCAAGGTGTGGCCTCTCCAGAGGGGAGGTTTCATCAGGTGTGTACATCTGTGTCGTTTTCTCAATTTCTTCATTTCTCTGACTCCCCATAGTTTTCCTTTCATATATATAAACCTCGAATACCCAAGTGGCACAGTTTATACTCAATTACCAACTAAAACGTTCGGAGTTTGAACCTACTTAGCAGTGCCACAGAAGCCCGGCCTGGCAATCTGCTTCCATAAAGTGCACGGCCAAGAAAATCTGATTCTATCAGGTGGAATTACATTGACAGCCCTGTGGCTTTTTTTTGGATCTAAACACAAATAGAGGATTCCTTGTTGAAGTCAGGAGGATCTAAGATTCTGGCCGGTGCAAGGGTGTGGGTATTTTTGTTATATTTGAAAATGCCCTTTTTATTTTTTTAAACTCAGCCTACTTTATTTTTTTAACTCAGGCCACTTTAAAATACTCAAAATTTTTGAGTGGACTTATATTAAAGATCCCAAATGTCATTGTCATGCCTGTGACTAAAAAGCTAGGTGTTTGAGTCAATAGACAGATTGAATAGGTGTCAACAAAATGCATCATCAAAAGTATCATCACCATATTTATTATACAGATTCAAACCCAAGCTACGTACTTCATTTTTTACACACACAAAACATGTATATCTGTATTTCAGCTCCATTAAGCCTGTACAACTTCTGAAAGGAAAAACAGAAGATACCTGAGAGAAGAACAAGGACAACTTTGGGTGATTTTTAATTAGTGAGCAAAGTCTGATAAAGAAAATGTCTTTTTCAGAGCATTGTCATGTTGCAGTTTGCTGTGGAAGCAAGTGCACTGTGACTGGGAAGCTGGGGGGAAAGGAAGATGGAGTGAATTAGATGATGGTTACTTTGTGGATCCTTGGGAAATAGTGGCCATTTGGTTGTTTGAACAATCATTAAATGTAACATGTGAGGAATTTGAAGCCTTTTATCTCAGTAAATGAATAAATTAAATTGCAATTCAGTTTAAATTTCAAAGGCTTAAGGTTGGTGGTTTGGATCCTCCCAGCAGCTCTGTGGGGGTGGTGGGAGTGGGAAAGACCTGATGATCTGCTTTCATAAAGATGCCAGTCCACGGGGCAGTTCTGCTCTGTCACGGGAGGTCACCGTTGGTCAGAATCAACTTGGCAGCACCTAACAACAACCAGAAGCCTGATTTGGTCTAAAATAGTTAACTTGAAACTAAGCTTTAATCTCCTTCCAGCCTTATTTAGACTTCCAAGATGGTCCCAGAGTCTGGGCCAATGTTTCTACTGTAGCTGACAGGGCCCTCCTCCCTCCCTGACCACCTCATCAATTACTGCCATATACCCTTTTCACTCCAATAGAGTGAATGCTTTGATTATGCACAGGAATTTGACTGTGCGGGTCATAATAAATTATGGATAACATTGAGAAGAATGGGAATCCCAGAACACTTAATTGTGCTCATTCAGAACTGCACAGAGACTAAGAAAGAGTCTCACCAGTAGAGCAAGGGGATATTGTATAGTTTAAAATCAGAAAGCGTGTACAATAATGCCTTTCACAATAACCATTCCGTTTGTATGCTGGTAATAAATAACTTGAGAAGCTGACCTGTATGAAGAAGAATATGGCATTAGGATTGGAGGAAGACTCATCAACAACCTGTGTTATCAGATATCACTACCTTGCTTCTTGAAAGGGAAGAAGACTTGAAGCACTTATTGAAGATCAGATTAAAGCCTTCAGTATGGATTTTATCTTAACATTAAAAAATCCTCACCACTGGACCAATATGCAACATCATCATAGATGGAGAAAAGATTGGCGTTATCAAGGATTACATTTTATCCTTGGATCCAGACTCACCAGAAATGGAAGCAGCAACCAACCAAGAAATCAAATACTGCATTGGACAGATCTGCTGTCAAGGGCCTCTTTAAAGTGCTGAAGAGCAAGGATGTAATTTTAAAGACTAAGGACCCAGGGCATATATTTTAATTTGTTTCATATACATGTGAAAATTGGACAAGGAATAAAGAAAACCAAAGCAGAATTTATGCCTTTGAATTTTGGTGTCAGCAAAGAATATTGAATAATGAGCTACTAAAAGAATAAACAAATCTCTGCTGGAAGAAGTAGAGCCAGAGTGCTCCTCAGAGGCAGGGATGATGACACTTCAGCTCATATTTTGAGGCAGTTGCCCTTGGGGGAGCTATCATGCTTGGAAAAATGGAGTGTCAACAAAGAGATGAATTGACGTTGTGACTGCGGCAGTGGCCTTACCACAGCAGAGATTGTGAAGACGTTACAGGACCGGGCAAGGTTTCAATCTGTTGTACATGGCGTCACTGTGAGTCAGCATCTACTGGAGGACACCTGACAATAACAAGAGACACACTAGCCGCTGTGTTGTTCACAGTATACGTCCTTGTTCCCTCCTCGGGCCTTCATGCTTGCTCTTTTTACTTCCTGTTTTTTTCTTGAGAAACTTATCATCCACACTTTACTTCAGTTCTTGTTCACACATCACCTTCCTAGACCTTCCCTAGCCTGCTCCTGCCTCCCTGTACTTCCTGTCATGCCTTATTTCCCCCTCCCATGCTCTTCATCACATAGTGTGTTTTGTTTATTGTCCACCTCTTCCAACTCCCATGTGCACTTTGTATGGGTGGAGGTTTTTGCTTATTGCTGTAGTCCTAGCTTTCTGAGCTGTTCTTGGCACACAGTAGGTACATGCATAAGTATTCACGGAATGGATGAATGCATTCCTCTGGCCCTAGGGTACCTGTTGATTTGGATTTGAGGTCTAGATCTAGGTTCCCTCTAATTTTCCATGCTCCTTGTAATGACAGTAACGTTAGTGTTCACAGTTAGGTTTCTTCTATCCCATGCTGCAGAGGTATTACTTGTGCACAGACCTTCAGTATACAGCTTGTTAGACTCTATGAGGAGAAATGTGGGGTCAAGATTGGTGGGCGATTTATCAACAATCTGCATTATGCAGATGACACAACCCTGCTTGCTGAAACGGAGGAGGATCTGAAGCGCCTGCTGCAGAGGGTCAAGGACTGTAGCCTCCAAAATGGATTGAGGCTCAATGTCAAGAAGACAAAGATTCTCACCACTGGACCAATTGGCAGCATCAGGATGGATGGTGAAGAGATTGAGATTTTACACAGCTTTAGTTTGCTTGGCTCCATAGTCAACAGTCTTGGCACCAGCAGCCAGGAAATTAAAAGGCGCATTGCCATGGGAAAGTCTGCTGTTAGGGACCTCTCCAAAGTACTGATGAGCAATGGTGTCTCTCTGGAGACTAAGGTGTGTCTGATACAGGCCATGGTCTTTGCAATCACTTGTTATGCATCAGAGAGTTGGACAATGACCAAGGAGGATAGAAGGAGAATTGATGCTTTTGAGCTGTGGTGCTGGAGAAGAGTATTGAGAGTACCATGGACAAACAGATTTGTCCTGGAAAGGGTTAAACCGGGTGGCTCCTTGGAGGCAAGGATTCTGAGGCTCTGTCTAACATACTTTGGACATGTTGTAAGGAGAGACCGGTCCTTAGAGAAGGACATCATGCTTGGGAGGGTGGAGGGACAGCGCAGGAGAGGAAGGCCCTCTATGAGGTGGATTGATTCAGTGACTGGGGTAATCAGGATGGGAGTGTCAGAGACAGTGCGATTGGCACAGGACAGAGCAGAGTTTAGGGCTATTGTACATAGGGTTGCTATGAGTCACAAGCGACTCGACAGCACATAACAATAACATAACAACAAGAAAACTCTTACTGTCATCTCCCAGACTGTTACGTTGTTCTATACCATCAAGTCTGAACTGCCTTATAGCTGACACTCCAGTGGGTTTTCAGAGGCAGCAAATCACATGGGAGGGGAGTGCCCATCTTTCTTCTGTGGAGCAGCTGGTGGGTTCGAACTGCCTGCCTTCAAGCTGGTAGTGCAGCTCATTACTGTTAGGCTTCTGGAGCTTCCTCTCCCAGATTAAGAATATTTTACTAGACCATGCAAATCCAGTCATTCTAATATTCTAGTATATACCCCTGCCATGATTGGCTAGATAGATTTTATGTTTCAACAATGACATAGATTTAAGTTGAGATTTCAATCTTCTGAACTGTGGACTACCTGCCTTTTATAACAAGTACTCTTCTAAGAACCTGTTCACAAGGACCTTAATGTTCTGGGTAGAGCAGGTGTGATAGATCAGAAGTAAGCCCAGTGCCTCATTTCGTGCTAAGAAGAAAGCACCCAAAATTCTTTTCTGTTGAATCGATTCCAATTCATAGTGACCCCTGTAAGATAGAACTACCCCATAGAGTTTACATCTTTACAGAAATAGACTCCCACATATTTCTTCAATTAAGCAGCTGGCTGGTTTGGACCTTTCATTCATTCAGCAGCTGAGCAGTTACCAGCTTGTGGCATAAGAATCCTGGCTGCAATCACAGCCTCCTTGATTGTTGAACCCTGTAAAGTTGCTAGTTGCTGAGTCTGGTGCTGGGATACAGGGATGTCTGTTAACGTTAAAGAATATTGGTCATGATAATGCACAGAAAACTCCCAGTTAAAGAAATATAATTTAGAAAGGGAATTAATGTTTTCTTCTTTGTACATTTCTAGTTTTCATCTTCTCTGAAACAAGAGTTAATATTCCATGTGGCTTGCTTATTATACACTTCCTTATACATTCAGTTGTTCACTCAATAAAGAAATATTTATTGAATAAAACCTATGGGGAAACAAAACAATTTTGCCACCATGAACTATAATAATATGAATATATTTGAATTTTATTAAGTGTTGGTTATTTCTACATCTATTTGTAGGATCATATAACATTTCAGTCATTGAAATGAAATGGTGGGGTTTGTTTTTTTAATGTTAAACTCTTTATAGAATGATTTTATTTTGCTTGGATCTGTAATCGACGCCCATGGTAGCAGCAGGCACGAACAAAAGACACATTTCATTGGGACAAACTGCTGTCAAGGGCCTCTTTAAAGTGTTTAAAGAGCAAGCGTATCAGTTTAAAGACCTGATTTAAGCCATGATACTGTCAGTTACTTCCTAAGCACCCGAAGAAGCATTCCTAAGAAAGTTGGACAATGAATATGGATGACCCAAGAAGAATCGAGGCCTCTGAATTGTGATGTTGGAGAAGAGGATTGAATTATCTCGTGAGCTACCAAAAAAACCAACCAACCTGTCTTGGAGGAAGTGCAGTCATGGTTCTCCTTGGAGACCAGGATGGTGAAGCTTTATTTCTCATACTTCGAGCGTATGTTGCCAGGAGGAGCCAATCCTTGGAAAAAAGTATCATACAGGGGACAGGAGGGGGTGTCATTGAGAGGAAGACCCTCAATCAAATGAATTGACACAGTGACTGTAACAATGGCCTGCAGCATGGACAGAATTCCAATCTATTGTTCATGGGGTCGCCATGAGTTACAGTTGACCGCATGGCATCTAACAACCACAACAACATCCTTGTATTTTTTAAAAATACAATTTGGTTATGATGTGTTACTTTCTTTTACAGTTATGGCTTTGGCATGCAGTAATTTTTGTCTTCGATCTCCACATCTATGTATGTTGAACATTCTCTGGACCACCAAGAGAACTAATGGGTCTGTCCTCAAGAGAGTGAAACCAAGTTTATCCTTGGAGGCAAGGATTTTGAATCTCTGTCTCATATACTTTGGGGGGCATATTGCCAGGAGGGACCCATCCTTGGAGAAGGACCTCATGCTCGGAAGGATGGAGGGACAGCACAGGAGAGAAAGACTCCGAATGAGATGGAGTGACACAGTAACTGGGGTAGTGGGGGTAGGTGTGTTGAGTCAGCGAGACAGGCTTAGGATAGGCTTCAGAGCATTGTACATAGGATCGCTATGAGTTGTATGTGACTCGATGGCACATAACATTTATGTTTATGAGAGAGGGAAGTCAGTGATTTTAAGCACCCAGCTATTTACTAGCTGAAAGGTTGGTGGTTCAGACTTACTCAGAACCACCATGGAAGAAAGAGTTGGCCATTTGCTTCCAATGTGTCGCAACCTTGTACCCACTGTTAGAGTTCTGCCTGCACATGTGGGGCTGTCACCACTCAGGATAGGCTTGATGCTAACTGGGTTATTTTTTAAATATGAACTAGAAATAATATCCTACTTTATGCATCTTCTTTGTCTAATGCATTATTCTGTGAGTGCCTTTAAAGTTATGTTTTTGAACACTGTTAGTGTTTGTAAGATCTCTTAGAGCTGTTAATATATATGTAGGCGTAATCTCTGAAATGAGTTAAAAGGGTGGAGTGGAATTAAAGGTTGTAGAAATTACAAACTTTAAAAAAATATTCCATTACTAATTTACTTAGTTAAAAACGAGAAAATGTTTTAAGCAAGAATTATTTATAAATTGTTTGATAGATCGTCGTCAGCATATAGTTTCTGTAACATTTTAAAACACTGCTCTGTGAGCATTGGGATCCCTGGTGGTGTCATGTATAATGTATTGGGCTGCAAACTGAAAAGTCAGCAGCTGGAATCCACTCAGTGCTCTGAGGGAGAAAGATGGGAGTGGGAGTCTCCTCCTGTCAGGATTCACAGAAACCGGTGGGGGTCGTGGGTCGTGATCAATTCTGGCTGACTAGAAAGCAGTGAGTAAATAAGTTGGTGGACAAAATTAAATGTGTATCTAAGCATGGCCCTCAGATAACTTTGTTTTCAGGAGCTCTGGTGGCCTAGTGGCAAGAAGCTGCACTGCACTTTCTGAAGGCACACAGTTCGAGACCACCAGCTGCTCTGAGGTTGAAGGATGGGCAGTCTCCTCCCATGTGATTAACTGCCTCTGAAAACCTGCTGGAGGGGGTTCTAACTCTATGGTACAAAACAACAGCAACAGTTCCTAAAGCCATTCATTTACATGATACGTGTTAAGAACTAACATTTGTTGTTGTTAGGCTTGGAATGGATGCATAACTCCCAGCTTTTCAGAAGCTGGAGATCACATGATTTACAATACTGCCAGGGTTCTTTGAATCAAAGTATTCTTTAGTAAAACCGGAAAAAGGAACCTTACGAGGAGATTGCTTCTCTTTCTCTGGTAGAGCAGCTGGGGGGTTTTGAACTACCTGTCTTTGAGTTGGCAGTGTAACTTCTTCCACCTAGTATTAAGTGCATATTTATTTTGTGATTTGATTCATGATGTTCTGATGAACCCCTCTGATAGAAGACAAACTTTTGAGGGGGAGGGGAAAGGCATGCAGGTTTGTTTTTGAAAAGGCTGTCACCAGGCAAGCAGGTACATGATTCTGTAATGGTTTGAAGAAACCTAGCCTGTTAATTCTTTTTGATTTGTAAGCACATGATCCAGAGTTAAAAGCAATTTATGGTCTTTCCCATATTTATCTCCTTTTGACTCATGTCCTCTGCATACTTTGTAATTTTCCCCCTGGCTGTCCCTAATTACACCATCTCACCTAGCAATTTGATGAAAACCTTAATAGGTGTTAATATCAACAGGATTATATTTCCTGGTGGAATGTAATTTTCCACTGAAGTCAGCAGTGGAAGAAGAGTAGGTCAGTAAGAGAAGGACTTTTTCAGGAAGGTTGTATTTGCGGAACTTTCCATAAAAATTAACTATAATTATAAAGTTATTCTTTTTTACAAGTTTCTTTTTTTTTTTTTTAACAGGCAATGTCTGTTTTCCAAGATTTGGTGGAAATACTCATAATGAGTAATGCTCTGATGTTGGAAAATTTCTTTTTCATCACCATTGTGCTTTGGAATTATTTGATGAATCCGTTATAGGTGAGAGAGTTTTAATATCTTTAGCAGAGCAGAATTTCTGATTTTCCTTTGGAGTCTTAATTTCTTCTGAGGGGTAGAAAGAAATAGGGATTGTTTGAAGTAAGAGCTGAGATTTTTTTTTCTGTCTCTAGAAAAAGGTGAGCAGGTTATTAAAGTCAGCCAAGTACTGCGTGAGGACAGTCAGTGGACTCGGGCCTCCGGATGACTGTTTCCACACTGTCTCGGGCCAGCTCTGTCCTTGGGCATCCCGAGGTGAGCAGGGGCAGCCAGGCCTTTCTTCAGGACAGTCCAAGAATCAGTATCCTGGGGAAATTCGGAGTCATCTGGAAGCTTTTTAGACTGTATTATAACCTTTTTGAACTTTGCTCTGTGTTTGTATATGTGTCAGTGAATGACTCTGTGGGGCAGCAGTAGGGAATAGTTTTTCCATTGTCCATGCAGTGGCTTATCTGGTCAATGAGTTTCTGTAAATTGTGGTTGAGTTTATCTAGACAGTCTAAGCATAAAACCAAACCTGTTGCCATCAACTCATTCCCAACTTGTGCTGGCCTATGGGACAGAACAGGACCTCCCTGGAGCATTTTCAAGAGGGTAAACTATGGCTCGGGTCCTACTCTACGGTACACGACAATAGTAACAACAAATAAGAATTACAAATAATAATTTTTGTGGAAGCTGACTGTCACATCTTTTTCCTGGTTGGTTTGAACTGCCAGCCTTTAGAAACTGCGTACTTACCTACACTGCCACCAGAGCTCCTTGAGTCAAAACATTTGTTAGCAAAGCCTGAAAAAGCAAACGTGGTGGCTCAGTCTTTAAGCTCCTGACTACTAATCAAAGAGTTGTTGATTCACACCCATTAGAGATTCTTCAGCCGGAAAGATCAGGGCGTCTGCTGTCATAAAGATTACAGCCTTGGAGATAGGTCCACTCTGTCCTGTAAACTCACTGTGAGTCTAGTCTCACTTGACTCTACAGCAGGGGGCTCTTACCTAGTGGTAAGGAACTGTGCTGCCAACTCAAAGGGCAGTGGTTCAAATCCATAGCTGCTCTGGGGGTGAAAAATGGGCATTCTCCCATGTGGTTTATAACCCCTGAAAACCAGTTCCCACTTGACAGCATACAGCATTGTTCCAACAGAGTGCTCTGGTAGCATTCTCTGTAGGGAATTACACTCCTTACCCAAGGTCATGCCTCTCTGCAAGTTTGAGTATACCAGCTGCTCCAGGGCAAAAAGATAGACAACCTCCTTCATGCAATTTGCCGCATGGGAAACCCAGTAGAAGGTCAACTCTGAGCAAGTTCCTACTCAGTGACAAATGCATGAGTAAGTGTTCCTGAAAGGACATCTGGTGGCACAGTGCATTAAATACCGAGCTGCTCACTGAAACGGTTCAGGTCTCCAGGTCCCTCTGTGGGAGAGTGATGAGGACGTCTGATTCTGTAGAGACATCTTCCTCTCTCTTCTTGCCGCCTCTCCTGAGTTTCCCAAAGGGTTGCTAGTGGATTCAAACCACCAGAGAGGCTCTGCCTTTGGGCTATAGCAGCACAGTTCCGGCGACCAGGCTTCAGAGCTCCCTGTACCCTAGGGGGCATTTCCGCTCTGTTCTGTAGGGTCCTTGTGGGCTGGAATGGACTCGGCAGCAGTGAAGCTTAGGGTATTATTACAAAGAAGTCTGTGGATCCTGCAAAAACTTCGTGTGCTCAGTTGCTAACTGGAAGGTTGGAGGTTTGAGTCTACTCAGATCAGACAAAAGACCGTCATCCTATTTCCAAAAAACCAGCTACCGAGCACCTCAAGGAGCACAGTTCTGTCTGCTCAGACACACATTGGGTTGCTGTGAATCAGATGCAACAAGTGATATATGTTGTGCCAAAGCAAACAGCAGGCCGACCTGGCTCCAGTCTACACCTGAAGCCGTTTGACTTTCCCTCATTCATCCAGTCCCTCCGCACGGCCTTTCAGGTGTCTCATCAGAAGGCATGTTGTGTTCTCTTTGTTTTCATCTCCACCTCTAGTTTCCTCATTTAAACAGCATCACTTGCTACTTGAGTTATTGCAGTGGCTTCCAGATTCTTCCCTGCACTTTTGCCATTCTGAACCTCTAATTGCACTGTTATATTTTTCCCCCAGTAATTTTTTTTTCCTATTGGTTTGCTTACAAAGTTCGTATACATTGTGTTTCACCCTGTTCTTCATTCACATTGTGCTTCATACAGTCATTCTGATGTATTAGGTTTTATAAAATTAATCATGCACTGGTGTATTTTTTAAAAACACGAGTCAGATCTGCTCACATTCTTGTTCAGATTCTCCAGCAGCTCTCTAGGACATTTAGTGCCGACTCTAGAATGCTTGCCAGGGCCCAGAAAGCTGTCCATGAGCTGGCCCCTCTCTGCCTATTTATGCTTAACCTCCTCCCCCAGTCTCCCCTTTAGTCATGCCCTGGAACCACCCTGGCCTTCTTGTCATTTCCTCTGGTGTCTAGAATTTAGTCCCTCTCACAGAACCTTTTCTCTCTCTAGAATGTCCTCCTCCCAGATATCCATGTGGCTCGTTCTTGTTCCTTCACTTCTCTAGGAATGTCACTGCCTCAGAGAGGTCTTTCCTGAGCCCCTAACACAGTGCACCCGGCCCCTTACCTTCTGCCTTCTTGGTTGTCTTCATGCGCAGTCTCTTTTCCTGACATTAAGGCACATAATTGCAGATTGTCTGTGACTACAGTTGTGAGTTTGTTAAAGCTGTGTTTTTACTGGAAGGGCCAGCCCACAACCATGCCTATGCAATGAATATGGATTATCTTGGTGCGTGACATTCTGTGACTCAATCAATGATGTTGAAGGTTAAAGTTGGCCGATTACCTTGGCTAATGACCATAGACTCTCCCTCTGCCCAGAGCAGCTGGAAAGGGGAACCTGTGTCACTAGCATGACTACTTGAGAAGCTACTTGTAAAGAGTAGATGACTCCTGTGGTTTGAAGAGGTCAGATGCTGTTTGAATTTTGATAATCAAATCAGAGCAGGGAGGTCACAGGCTGAGACTGGTGTCTGATTCTGTTGTTTTTAGGTGCCGTCAAAGTGACTGCAACTTATCTTAACCCTATGGACAACAGATGAGAACTTTACCCTATCCTGTGTCATCACATCTGTTCAATTCATGCCAAATATAGGGGGTGCAGAGTAGATCTCGTCTTTTCAAGGCTGTAACATTTTGGAAGTAGATCACCAGGCTCTTCCAGGGTGCCTCTGGGTGCATTCAGCCCAGCCTGGCAAATGAACCTGCTTCATTGTAAAACCTGGCAAATTAACCTGGTTAATTGTAGAGAACAGGCAGGTATGTTTTGGAAAAGAGTGCTTTGTGTAGAAAGATACCATGCTTAGAAAGGTGGAGGGACGGTGAAAGAGAGAAGACCTTCAGTCCGGTGAATTGACACAGTGACTGCAGCAAAGGGCTTGAGTGTGTCAGAAGTTGTGAGGATGACACATGATAAGACAAGGTTCAGATCTGCTGTTCTTAGGGCCCCTGTGAGTGCTACTTGACATGAAGGCACCTAACAACCACCACAGGGCTCCTGACCCAAGTACATGCACAGGCTTTTTAAGAGTGTTCTAGAGCCCCATAGAAACTCACGGTGTGTTCTCTGTTGACATGTACTCCTCCTCTTTAATTCCCTTCCCCCCCACCTATAGGGTTTTTTTTTAAATACTGTATCAAAACTGCCATGCATATATCTGGGTTGTGTTTAATAATTTGTAGAAGCTATAGAAGGTTTTGTCTTTCATGTTTTATGTCTTAACCTCTGGGTCTCACTTTTCTTTTTTGGGGAACTCACTTGACTGCCATATAAGCATTTGGCTGATGGAGAGAGGAGAGTTGGGGGCCCGAAGAGGGTGAGAATTCACTTCTCCTTCTTAAAACCTTTCACTGATGAGAAAAGAGGGGCTGTGAATATACTTTCTCAGATGCAAAAATCTTTAGGGAAAAGATCACTTTCTTGCTTTGAGAGAGTAAATTTTTTTTTTCAGTTTTCAGTTTTAACTTTCCTTCCTTTGCCAAGTCCTAGAATCCTTTTTGCTGAGCAGAGACTGCTGGGAACTCTTGAACAATGTTTAGATTTTGGTTACTGTCTGTTTCCTAGGGCTGCAATGACAGAAATACCACAGGTGGGTGTTTAGTGAATGGAAATTTATTTTCTCAGGGTTCAGGAGGGCAGAACTCCAAATCCAGGGCACTGGCTCAAGGGAAGATTCCCTATGGTAATGCTGGAGAAGAGCCTTGTTTCAGCTTCTTTCACACCCAGCCTTGGAATTCTGGGGCTTGTGCCCTGCTCAGATGGTGGGTCTTGCCCCTTGCACCTGCTTTCTCTGTGCCTGATTTCCTTACTTCTCACTAACAGAATTGATTTAAAGCATATCCTGTACTACAGCACTGAAAAAGAATGAATTTGTAAAATACTACACGCCAGGGGTAAGCCTAGAAGACATTACGCTGAGTAAAAGATCTCAGTCCCAAGAGGATGAATACAGCACAACACTGCTGTTATAAAAGAGGACTGACACGGAGAGACAATGGGGAGAAGAGGAAGAGCGGATGGATGGTGAACACTGCATTGGAACAGATGAAGGGAAGGACTTTCCATAAGAAATCTGTCACTAGGCATTATACATGTGAGAATAATCTGGAACAAGAGGTGCATTGCAAAGTGGAGGGGGATGAAAGGGAGGGGGGAAATGTATATCAATGAATGAGTGAAAACCCAGCCTTTTAAATGCTGTTAAAAGCACAATTTTAAAAAATTAATGAAAAAAAAAATACCCCATACTGGTGTGACCTCATTCACATAACAGAGGAAACAATTCCCCAGTGGGATTGCATCCTCAGGAATAGAGTTAGGGTTTATAATACATATTTTTGGGTGGACAGTTCAATTCATAACAATTGGCGTGGGTTGCTTTCAATTCTAAGGCATACTTAAAACACTAGACAGCTGTTAGCGAGGTAGGAACATTTGTTATGTAAACTTTCCAGCCTGCAAGGCATTTTCAATTGTTCTTTCTCTTGGAGACCAGGACATTCTGGGGCAATGGTATCTTGAAGGGTCCATCACTCCTCACTGCTCAGTGCTTGTGTTTATGTAGGTGGCAGGAAGCTGCCCTGCACCCAATGGTATGAGGTTCAAATCCACCAGCTGCTCCATGGGAGGATGGTCAGTCTCCTCCTGTGCAATTAACTGGCTCTGAAAATCCACCAGAGGATCAGCTCTGAGTCAGTTCCAACTCTACAGTACACAACAACTACAACTACAACAACAGTGCTTGTCTCAAAAGGTATTTTCAAAGTTTGGACCCAATTCCCTCTCTTCCTTCTCCTATTTACTCCTCCTTTCACAAACATTCCTTGTGTTCCTTCCCTTTGTGTGGTTTTCTGGATCTATAAGGTACTTTTGCTTGCCTGTGCATGGGAACAGCCAGAGTGGTGGAAAGTCACAGGGCTGGTGTTCGGATCCCTGCCCTGGGCAACCTCGGACAAGCTGGTTAATCTCCCTGGGTTGAATGTCCTCATCCACAGAGTGGGTGGATCCTCCACACCTGTTAAGACCTCAGAGGCACAGGGAGCAGGAAAAGCTGCCAGCCCCCCGCAGGGTGATCCTCATTCCCTCTTGGCCTCCCACCCTTGAGTCTCAGCAGCCTAGCCTGGCCTAGCCCCACTTGTGCACGCACAGACTACTAGCTGCTGCACCCTGAAGGACGTGACTGGATAATAGCCTGTCAGTGAGCCGCAGAGATATTTTAACACAAGCCCCGATCTGATTATTCTTCAGTCTTTCAACGCCAGACAGGAGTGGATTCATACTTTCCACTGCCGCCAGCGCCAGCCGGTTTCCATATCAGCCGGAGCCTCAGGAAGAAGGAAGGACACACGGTCATTCTTTCCATTCGAGATGACCCTGCCTGTATCAGCCCAGTGCCAGCAAGTTCAGCTCAAGGAAGTTGCAGCTGGTGACTAGGCTGTGAAGACCAAGGCCCCTTCCAGCACCTTGGTTGGTAGAGGAGATGGCTCTTGCGGTTCGAGGCTGAACTGGCCCCACTTGTGAAAGTAAAACTGAGCCACTTCCTTTCTTTTTTGGCAATTCTTAGGCCTTTTCACCTTTGTTTAAACTGTTGAGGTAACAGCAGTGCAGATATTTTGCGTCTGAAGATAGCATGATATGTCACTCTTTCAGATGTTCCACTGACAATTTTTTGTGACTTGCAAAAGTCAGCTTGATAGTAGATGCCTTATTGAACTTCTCATTAGTCCTTAGAGTAGGTTGGTATTTGGTGTTTTTGGTTTTTCCCCCCGTTTTACAGGGTAGATGGCAGTTTGAAAACAAAACCGAAAACAGAGGTCATTTGCTCAGAGTTGTGTTGCAAACCAGTAGCCATGGTGGAAACAGCTGGTGGCCCTGGATCAGCCACCCCAACCACTTCCCCTTCTCAGCTCAGGGACATTGTTGACATTCTGTTTTAGTTTTAGAAAATTCGTTTGCAGGAAATGAGAGCCAGAGATCTATTTTTGAACCTCTGACTGATTAGCCTTGTTTTACTTTATATAAAGCAACAGAATTATTCATCAGCAAATATAAGTGATACCTGAATAATGTACTGGTGGTTCTTGGATCATGTTGTTGTTTTGAGCCATCAAGATGAGTACGATTCATAGTGACCCTGTGAATAACAGACCTAAATGAACCCTGTCCCACCCTGTCTCATTCTTACCTCTGACACATTTAAGCCCATTGCCACAGACACTCTATCAATCCGTCTCATTGGGGGGCTTAGATATTAGATTATAGATATTGAATTGATTGGAAACATTTATGAAACACATGCTCTGACTTATTTAACTGGTGGCTTTCAAGTTGGCTTTCTTATCAGAATCACCTGTGAGCTTATTTCAAGGTCAAATGCTCTGATCGTAGCCTAGACCCAGGGTCAAGGATCAGGACTTTGTGTCTTTATTCTTATCTGTTCAGCAAGCTCCTCCAGGTGGATTTTCAACAACCAATCTGAAATACCAAGGGATCCTATCTGAAAATTCCATCTCAATATTGATCTCTTTGAATGAAGAAATGCTCCTCTTATTTCAAGTCCCAAGCCACAGTCACTTGTCATATTATGTCTTAAACATTTGGTAAATAAGTGAACAAATTAGCAAATATTTTTTAAAATTCAGCCATATATTTGAACCAATAGAGAAAGTATGATCCATGAACTCCTAGATCCAGTCGGTCTTCTTCTCCAAGCGGTTTATTTGGATTATAAAGTTCATTTGACCACACCAGATCTCATGCTCATGCGAGCAGTTGGACTCCCTTGACACACTACTCAGACAAGCTGTCCCGTAAAACGTATACTCGCCTTCACCAAAAAGGAGATCTGTACATTTGAAAACCGATGACAGAAGTAGAATTGATGTCTTTGAGCTGTGGTGTTGGAGAAGAGTACTGAATATCTCATGGACTGCCACAAGAACAAATATGTCTTGGAGAGAGTGTAGCCAGCGTATTTCTTGGAGACAAGGATGGTTCAGCTTCATCTCATATACTTTGGGAGGGACCATACCTTAGAAAATGCTTGTAAATGTGGAGGGTTGGCATAAGAAAGATCCTCAACAAGACAGTTTGACACAGTGATGGTAACAATGGGCTCAAGTGTATCAAAGATAGGACGCTGCAGGACAGGGCAGAGTTCAGATCTGTGTTCATAGAGTTGCCATGTGTCATGGTGAATAGATAGCACATGAAGACAACAGCAACATCTGCCCGGAAATACGCGGACTTCGCCAGTGCTAGTGCCGTTACTCTCTATCTGCTTTAATTTACTTCTGAATCCCTGACTGATTTTGTTAGGTTGGTTTTTGGTTCTGTGTGCTTTTTGTTGTTGTTGTTGGGTGTTTTGGGTTTTTCGGTTTTGTATTGTTTAAAGCCAATTTTTTTGCTTCCTTAAAAGGAAAGCTTACGTTTAAGTGCATGCAAAACAATCCTAGACTGATTTTCAAGTCACAGCCAAAGTCCATCAAGCTCGAACCAGTGGCTTGACTTGCAGTTTTGCTTGTGTCTGAGTTAGATGGTGTTGCCAGAGCCCTTCTGTGTCATGGCCTCTCTGGCAGTGCTCCAGAGCCCTGCCCTTGGCTGTACCCCAATTCTTGCTGGGAAGAACTAGCCCAGGTGGAGAGCCTGGTATGCATAGTGGCCGGTGCAGTTGTGAGCCTGCAGAGCTCCTGGAGTGTGCTGCTACACTTAGCTGACAAACAGCGTGAAACCATGTCCTAATATAGGGCAGAGAAAGAGGACCTAGGATGATTGCTATGGGACCATTTCCATCATTGCATAGACCTTACAGATCACGTGGAACAAACGAAATTGTTGACCGCTTACACTTAAATAAAAGTCTTCCACAAAAAGCCTCCTCAAGTTTTCCTACAACATGCATTTATGCTCTAGACATCTCACCTGGGATACAGGGTTTTGGAAGACTCCTGGGGATGGTTCTGTTGTTCATAGGGTCACTATGATTGAAGGTGACTTGACAACACCCAATAACAACTTGCTCCTGTGTGAATTCACTCACTCACCCTTCTTCACTCAGAGTAACTGAGCATCATAGGATGTCAGTAAAAGAACCTTAACTCAGGTGCTAGACGGATTTGGCTTGGGCCTACTCTAGTTCTTTGAGCTTATTTCTTCATTGTTAAAATACAGCCTACCTTAAAAAGTTGTCTCGAGCATGAAATGAAACAAGGTGCCTGACACCTGCATGGTGCCAGGTGTGCAATGACCCTCAGCAATTTGCTCTCATCCCCTGTTCTGTGATTCCATTAGCAGAAATTTTGCCTGCATCCTTCCTGTTAATGGAATTGTGCTTAGGCAGAAGTCATCACTGCCCTTCCTATTTCAAATGCCCTTTAAAAACACTTTCACTTTGCGTATTCTGTCACCTATGGACATAGATTAGGGCTGATCTCTTTTAAGGTGGGCTTACTTTGAGGGCAAGGATGTGTTAGCCATAAAGTTTGGCACATCCCACTGGGCTCAGTGGGTGACAAGAGGGGGAGGGATGGTGGGAGCAAATAGTATCAATAGTGACCTAAGTGTGGCCGCTCTAGATGGCCAGGGCTGCACTATTCTCCTTTGGCATGTACTGTGCTGGAAGACAGGCTGGTCGTGTTGGAACTCTCCAGCTTACATGGCATGGGGGGCCAGTAGCTGTGCCGATTGCAGCTTCATTCAGGTCACATCTCAGAGAGACCATAGGGCAATTAGACAAGCAGTGGCCCATGGATACTGTTCAAGGCTTGTGTGATGTAAATGGACCAATGCTAGCAGACAAGCTAAGTTTTTTACATTCCCACATTGTTTTTTGTTCATCATTTCTCCTTAATTTCTTTCTTTCCTTCCATCTGTCCAACTTTTTCTGAGTTTTTTGTTTGTTTGTTTGTTGGTTTGGTTTGATTTGTTTTTTAAATTGGCTAATACAAGGAGGGACCAGTCCTTGGAGAAGGACATCATGCTTGGGAGGGTGGAGGGACAGTGCAGGAGTGGAAGACCCTCTATGAAGTGGATTGATTCAGTGACTGGGGTAATTGGGTAGGTGTGTCAAGACAGTGAGGTTGACACAGGACAGAGCAGGGTTTAGGGCTGTTATACACAGGGTCCACTATGAGTTGCAGGTGACTCGATGGCACTTAATGACAACAATAACAACAATGTTTGCACGTATTGTATAGTAAGCATTTTCCATGATCTGTACCCCTGTCATAAGTTGATTCTTAAATGTGAAAGTAAGTTTTACATTATTTTAGCTCTGAAATTATTTTTTAAATATTTAAAAATACTATAGGCAATCCACCTGTTACAAGCTTTCAACTTATATGCAACCTATTGTTATGCGTCAACCGATAAAGTATCCAATAACAATTCCTGAACTATTATCAAAATAGTATGTATAAGTAGTAATGAAATAGAATTTTATTAATGACATAGTAGACATCTAAATCTGTCAGGTTCTACTTCCAAGTTCATATTCACTCCTTTCAGGCTGCAGTTCATGTGAAATACCAAGTCAGGCCAAAGAAAGGAGGAAGGGGACATTTACTTGCGCTAGGCACAGCTTGAACAAAGACAGGAATTCAGGGGAGGTGACTGGTCAGTCAGTGACAGGAGGAAATTTGAGCCCCTCTGGGTTCTGTCCTCATCGCTGGCTGGTGACGCCTCCCTTCTTAGTGTCCCGTAGAAGATCTGAATGTGGTGGTATTTGGGTGGCCGGGCCTTGCTTTGCAGGTCGGCCTGGTTGCATTTTTCTTGGTACAGCAGAAAGCCGTGCTGCACAGCCAGCACCATGATCTCATAGACTTCGTCCAATTATCCATGCCAGTAGCCAAACAGAACTACCCACATCCCACCTGCTTGGAGTATGCACAGTGATAGTGATAACAAATGGGTGCTACTTGTGACGTATATCAAATTATTATTATTATTATTATTATTATTATACTATTGCATTAAAGGAGCTCTGATGGCCTAGTGGCAAGAAGCTGCACTGCAATTCCCAGGACAGGAGTGGTTTGAATCCATCTGCTGTTCTGTGGGAAAAGGATGGGCCTTCTCCTCTCTCGTGATTTACAGCCTCTAAAAACCTGCTGGAGGATCAGTCATGGGTTGGTTCTGACTTAACAGCAAACTGATGGCCTAGTGGTAAGGAGTTACACTGCCAACTGAAAGGCACTTGATTTGAATCCACTAGCTGCTCCATGGCAGAAAGATGGGCAGTATACACATATACACACACACTTTGGTGCCTAGTCCCTTGAAAGTTGTACTGCTAGCATCACAGGCCACACCTCCGTGGACGTTGAGATCCATCAGCACTGGAAACCTAGATTCCAACTCCACAGCAGTGACTGATGAGTTTTGATTCTGTTAAAGATGTCTTAGTGCACTTGGAAATGTTTCTTTAATGTTTTCTGTGCAAAGAAAGATACATTCTAGTACATATACTTAGATATTTGACTAACTGGCTGTTATGCTATGAACTGTTCTTGTTACAACTTAACATAAAAGTTTGATTTAACCATAGAGGAAAGGAACTCATTCATGATCCAGAGATTGCCTGTGGTTGGGGGTGGGGGTGGGGGTGGGGGTGAGGTGGAAGAAGCAAAAATATTCAACACAGTGTTTTTGTAGCTCAACTGATATTTATTGCTGTCTAGTTGGAACCTTCTCATACCTGACCCTCTGCAGGTTTCTGAGGTTATGAATTACAAGGGAGAAGAAGGCTGCCCATTTTTCTCCTGAGGATCTCCCAGTGGCTTCAGACCTCCAGAGTGGTGTGGCCTCTGGGCTGGCGGCACATCTCCCTACGTGCTGTACCACTAGTGCTCCCTGCCTTTGTAACAGCAATAGTGAATCACTACTGTCACAAGTATTGCAGGACAGAGCAAGGCCTTAGAGAAGGAGAAAGGAAAGACTATTGAGGGATCAGGAGATGACTTTATCTTTAGGATGAAGGAGGAGTGCTGCTTACTGACATAATAGAGGAGTAAAATAATGGATGGAGTTTTGCAGGCAAGGAAAAAAGCGTAATACAGAGGAGAGAAGTTTCTTGGCCTTCATAGTAAAAAAGTGAAAGTCAAAATGATCTACTTGGACCGAAGAGTTGAAGTATAAAAGGGTATAAACATTTGCCAAGGAAAACTAATGAGTGGAAGTTTGCCCCCCTCCACTCCCAGCCTTGAAGGCACCTCTGACATTAAGCAGGATATATTTGTAAAGGCATTAGTTGACCTGTCTTCCTAACATTCTCTAATCAGAACCTAGGAGTTTGGTAGAGCTCCTGGGAAACCACTTAAAGTCTCAGCTACTCACAAAAAGGTTGTTGTTGTTATGTGCCGTTGAGTCACTTGCGACTCATAGCGACCCTGTGTACAACAGCCCTAAACTCCGCTCTGTCCTGTGCCAATCGCACTGTCTCTGACACTCCCAACCCAATTATCTCAGTCACTGAATCAATCCACCTCATAGAGGGCCTTCCTCTCCTGCGCTGTCCCTCCATCCTCCCAAGCATGATGTCCCTCTCTAAGGACCAGTCTCTCCTCACAACATGTCCAAAGTATGTTAGATGGAGCCTCAGAATCCTTGCCTCCAAGGAGCCACCCGGTTTAACCCTTTCCAGGACAAATCTGTTGGTTTTCCTAGCAGTCCATGGTATTCTCAATACTCTTCTCCAGCACCACAGCTCAAAGGCATCAATTCTCCTTCTGTCCTCCTTGGTCATTGTCCAACTCTCTGATGCATAACAAGTGATTGTGAAGACCATGGCCTGTATCAGACGCACGTTAGTCTCCAGAGAGACACCATTGCTCTTCAGTACTTTGGAGAGGTCCCTAACAGCAGACTTTCCCATCGCAATGCGCCTTTTAATTTCCTGGCTGCTGGTGCCAAGACTGTTGACTGTGGAGCCAAGCAAACTAAAGCTGTGTACAATCTCAGTCTCTTCACCATCCATCCTGATGCTGCCAATTGGTCCAGTGGTGAGAATCTTTGTCTTCTTGACATTGAGCCTCAATCCATATTGCAGACTGCAGTCCTTGACACTCTGCAGCAGGCGCTTCAGGTCCTCTTCAGTTTCAGCAAGCAGGGTTGTGTCATCAGCATAACGCAGATTGTTGATAAATCGTCCACCAATCCTGACCCCACATTTCTCCTCATAGAGCCCAGCCTCCCGGATAATCTGTTCTGCATATAGGTTGAAAAGGTATGTAGATAGGATGCATCCCTGGCGTATGCCCTTCCCAATTTTGAACCATGCAGTGTTCCCTTGCTCTGTTCTGACTACTGCTTCCTGGTCCAAGTATAAGTTTCACATTAGAACAATCAAGTGTTCTGCGATTCCCATTCCTCTCAGAGTCAGCCATAGTTTGTTATGATCTACACAGTCAAATGCCTTTGCATAGTCAATGAAACACAGATAGACATTCCTCTGGTATTCCCTGCTTTCAGCCAAGATCCATCTAACATCAGTTACAATATCCCTAGTTCCATGACCCCTTCTACACCCAGCCTGGACTTCTGGTAGTTCTCTGCTGATGTGCTGTTCCAGTTGTTTTTGGATAATCTTCAGTAAAATCTTGCTTGTATGTGAAATCAGTGAGATTGTTCTGTAGTTTCCACATTCTGTTGGGTCACCTTTCTTTGGAATAGGAACAAATATCGATCTCTTCCAGACAGTTGGCCAAGTGATCGTTCTCCAGATTTCTTGGCACAACTTGGTGAGCACATCCAGGGCAGCATCTGTTAACTGAAATATGTCAATTGGTATACCATCTATTCCTGGAGCCTTATTTTTTGCCATTTCCTTCAAAGCAGCCTGAACTTCTTCTTTCATCACCGTAGGCACCTACAAAAAGGTAGGTAGTTCAAATCTACACAGATGCACCTCGAAAGAAGGCAATCTTTTTTTCTATTAGAATCTTTCCATTTACCTAAAATTACTTTTCACGCAGCATCCTTGCATCACTGTTTACAAAGCCAAAGTCCACTCAAGGGAGTCATTTTGGCTTCCACATACAGTTTCCACTTGATGTTTGCTTAGGTCTGGAGCAGAGTCCGAAGAAACCAAATGCACTGACTGGTGGACTTTAGATTATGGGGCCTGGAAGAAACTCAGTGGTTTTGAAATGGTTTTATTTTTGTCTGTTATTGTTAATGAACTCTGGCACATAAAGCACACCAAAGTGAGCTGCCCGTTGTGCAATAGAGGGTCTGCCCTGCAGCTCTTACTGACTGGCTCTCACCTCCGGTGCTGTCTCCACAGACCTCCTAAGGCTCCCTCTTATTTTATAGTTAATGGAACTGGGCCAGAAAAAGGGCATGTGGGGTGAGAGCTAAGCCCTGGCCCCCCGAGTCTTCTTATTGTACTCTTTTCTCTCTGCCAGTGATCAGCCTCACAGCATGGACAAGGAGGCAATAAATGAAACCAGGCTCCAGCATCCTAGCTCTTCCCTGAGAGAGCAGGAGCCACCGTAGAGGGCTTTTTTTTTACCCTTAATTTTAGGAAATCCCTCAGTATCAGGAGAGAGCTGTTTGTTTTCTAATCTCACAGATGTCTGTGTGACCTAATGATAAAGCCTGGGTTAATTCTGCCAGTTGCCCAGGCTTGCTTCTTCAGAACACCAGCTGCTGTCTCCTTGGTTGCAGAGGAGAGCTGTCCAGGCGGTGGGGTTGTCCTGCCCTGCCTTGTCCTGGTCACCAGTTGTGTTGGTGATCATCACATTAGGTCCTTGATGGGGAAGTAGGCGCTCTGGGGGCATAGTTGATAGCATGTTGCACTGCCAACCCAAAGGCTGCACATTCCTGGTGGTTAGAATCTGCACGCAGCTCCTCGGAGGAAGGTGGACAGGCTTCTCCCGTCATGACTATAGCCCTGGACCCCTGACAAAGGATCGCTGTGCATCCCAGTCAACTCCACGGCAGGCAGTCAGGTGGGCAGGCAAGGAAGAACAATTTGCTGTCATTGACAAGTTAAATCATTGTCACTGATTACTTTTAATATCATTAAAATGACTCTATCCTGAAATAAAGAGGAAGGTCCTTAATGAGATGGATTGACAAGTGGCCGCAGTAATGGACTTGAGCACAGAGATGGTGAGGACAGCCCAGGATCTGGCAGGTCTCATTCTGTTACAGTGCATGGGGGTCCCTGGGAGTCGAAGCCGACTTAGTAGCACTTGACAGCAAGAAATCTCTGCATTGTGTTGCTCGAAAGCAAATTGGTTGGCATTAGGGTTTTTGTTTTGTTTTGTTTTAAATTAGAAGAAGATTCATGTTAAAGGAAGCATTGGTGGCCTAGTGGTAAGAAGCTGTGTTGCAATCCCAAAGGCACACAATTCAATTACTGCCTCTGAAAACCCGCTGGAGAATTGGCTGTGGGTTGGTTCCTGCTGGACAGCACACAACAAAAACATGTAAAGCTAAAAAAGAACATTCATGTTTTAATATCTTCTTAAGAGATAATGTAGCTAAGGACAAATGCTGCATAAGACCATTATTATAAAAAATAGAAGGAGAACTAGTAAAACATGTATCAGGACCCAAAGGGGGAAAGGGTTGGAGCAGAGGATTGAAGAGGGGTAGGGACGAAACCACAGGGTCGCACAGTTCAGTGGGTAGAGGGAGACAGTGAAGGAAATGGGAAGGATAGGGCAGTGACCTGAGAAGATTTGGTAATGATGGGCAAAGGCCAGTGGTGATTGATTTTATAAAACACAATGCATGGGAATGATTGTGTAAAACACATATGAATGAAAAGTAGTTTGAAACTCAATGTATACAGACCTTGTGAGCAAACCAATATAAAGTTAAAAAAAGAGATAATGTAGTTTGTTTCTGTTTTGTTTTGTTTTAATTTTGGATCATTTTACAGCTGTCAGAAAAATTAGGGAATTATTAGCCATTTTGACACATGTACACTTATTTATAAAACCATTTCCATCTATCTTTTTTAGTCCTTTCCAACCTGTTTGAGTGTGAAACTGGAAAAAGTATGTGTAAACATGCGTGCACGCATGTATGTGTAGAGAGGAATATATATAATAAATATGTGCAATTTAAATGTTTTCTACACATATTCAGTAATATTAGTTATGTTCATTTTGTTATACAAAAAAGAAATATATTTTCTATAAAATCATGTTAAGTCACTGTAAAAAAAAAGCATAGTCTAATGCTGTGTCAAAAAGGAATTCTAACTCTCCATTTCTTGTTGCATTTGGAGCAAATTAGTTGAGTACCTGAGAAAATGAGACCTGGGTAATGATTGTTCTATTCTTAGTTTGTAATAGTGTTACTAGGTTAGTCGTGTACTTCAGATGCCATATTTTGGTCTTAGGTGTTCTATAAATGAATAAGTAAACCCAGTCTATCATAAAAGGGCAGAGATGTAACATTTAAAAAATGTTACAAACAAAAGCAATTCAGAATGTTGAACCACACAGCAAGACATCGTGCTTTATATAGTTTGTTGCTATATACCGTCAAGTCAGAATTGACTCATAGCTGACCTGCCAGTGAGTTTTCAGAGGCTGTACATTTCAAGGGAGGAGGCTGCCCATCTTTATGCTGTGGAACAGGTGGTGAATCCGAACTGTTTGCCTTTGGATTGGCAGTGTAACTCCTTACCCTTTAGGCCACAGAGCTCCTCCTTGTGGTAAATATTTAGACAAAATGTTAGCCATGTTGCTTTATGGTCTTAACTCTTATTGCCCAAGAAGTTGTCATTTAAATTATATTTCTGGTTGATTTATTTTTCTCATGGTTATCAGACCTCTTGCACAACTGTTGTTGTTGTTGTCATGTGCCATTGAGTCACCTGCAACTCATAGCAACCCTATGTAAACCCTCTATCCTATGCCAATCTTATTGTCTCTGACACACCTATCTTCTACCCAGTCACTGAATCAATCCATCTCGTTGAGGATCTTCCTTTCTTGTGCTGTCTTTCCACTCTCCCAAGTATGATGTCCCTCTCCAAGTACTGGTCCCATCCAGCAACATAGCCAAAGTATTTCAGATGAAGCTTCAGAATCCATGCTTCCAAGGAGCAGACTGGTCTCACCCTCTCTAGGATGAACTTGTTTGTTCTCTTAACAGTCTAAGATATATTCAGTACTCTTCTCTAGCACCACAGCTCAAAGGAATCAACTCTTCTTCTATCATCCCTAGTCATTGTCTGGCTTTCTGATGCATAGCAAGTAATTGCAAAGACTATGGCCTGGATCAGGCACGCCTTAGTCTCCAGACTGATGTTATTGCTCTTCAGTACTTTGGAGAGGTTGCTGACAGCAGTACTTAAATAACTGGAATTTAATACTCAGAGGTGAATTCCTCATTTTTTTTTGCAGAATTCTTATGCCAACAGTTTTTGTTCTCTCCCTTGTTTTCTTCCTTTCTTATTTTTTAAGTATTTTCTTACTTTTTCTGTTCCTTAAGGTCACACATTCCCTGTAACAATGTTTAAAAAAACAAAAACTTAGTATGCTTGAAAAAGAAAGGAACTTTTTTCTCTGTCTTGGATATTCTGGAGTGACTAACTTTCTTTAAAAGTCTCTACAAGCATTGCCCACAGCTTACTGAAAACTCAGCTCATGTGGGACTTTGGATCCTTCCACTGAGCAGTCAGGCCCTTCCCCTGCCTGTCCTCTGTCCCTCAGCCTTGGCCTGTTGTCTGGTGATATTACATTGTAGGCTTTTAGGAGAAACATGAACACCTCACTCCCATGGTCTCTGTGTGCAAAGCCTGGCCCCAGAGAGCAATCGTCAGACCTTCCCTCGGCAAGGTCTTTAGCCTCATTGACAGTATTTCTTCATCTCTGATTGGAGTAGACATAGCTTTGCTTGTTAAAACAAAGAAAAATTGAAGTAATTACTGATGGAGATCAGTGCTTATAGCATTCAGCTGAGATTACACCTCAGCATGAAAAACACAGAAATCCTCACAAGTAGACCAATAAGCAACATCACGATAAACAGGAAATATTGACATGGTTGAGGATTTCATTTTACTTGGATCCAAAGTCAACACCAAAGAAGCAGCAGTGAAGAAATCAAATGATGTATTGCACTGAGCAACTGTGCTGATAATGACTGCTTTAAAGTCTTAAAAAAACAGAGTATCTCTTTGAGGACTAAGGTGAGACTGTCAGCTAGACGGGTCAAAAAAGGGCTGCAATGGTGGGCTCAGGCACCACAAAGATTGTGGGACTAGTGGGCAACCCTCCTGGAGTGCTTTATTGTGTTGTGCATATGGTCACCGCCAGTTAGAAATGATTCAATAACATTTAACAACAAAACAGTGCCAGCACAGTCCCTAAGACACAGGAGGGCTTTGTTGTTTGCTTTTGTCATTCTTTTCTTTCCTTTTCTTGGCCCTTATCACTCCTTCTCAATATATTCACCTGTTCACTTACTTCTAACCCCCTTCTACTATGGAAGCTCTATATGGTGAAGGGTATTGATGAGTCTTCCTCAAATTCTGATGCCACATTCTTCTTCTTCGAGCCCAGCTTCTTGAATAATTTGCTCAGCATGCAGATTGAATAGCTGTGGAGGGAGGATACAGTCTGATGCACACCTTTCTTCATTTTAAACCATGTAGTATTGTTCTCTTGCTCTGTTTGTACAACAGTCTCTTAGTCTAAGTAGAGGTTTCTCTTGAATGTCTGTGTTTCATTGACTATACAAAAGCATTTGACTGTGTGGATCACAACAACTTGTGGCTAACTTTGAAAAGAATGGGAATCCCAGAACACTTGATTGTGCTTATAGAGTTGAACAATTTCATACATGTGCTTATAGAGTTGAACAATTTCATACAAAGGAGGGTTTCTGGGTTAAGCTACCCCACAGGGGCCTGCTTGGGCAATCGAGCTTCCTTTCAGGAGCTTGAGTCCTGCTGTGAGACCTTCTTGATGCAGGGTCACCCACCCTCACCCACCTCCACCTCCCTCTGCCCAGATGCTTATATAGGCATAGCATTTGCTGGGAAAGGCCCACCTGAGTAAAGCCATAGAGATGTGCCACTGTGGAGAGGCCCACACGTGGTCATTTAGTATTCATCTGAGATTTAGACAATAAATAAGGTGACAGAAAAAGAATTGATGTTTTCGAACTGTGTTGTTGGAGAAGAGAACTGACTGTATTATGGATGGCCAAAGAATGGGTATGTCTTGAAGAAGGGGCAGCCAGAGTGCCCCTTGGGGGCATACAGAGACATCATGCTTGGAAAGGTGGAGTGACAGCGAAAGAGAGAAAGACCCTCAACCAGATGAAATGATGCAGTAAAACTGTGAGTAATGGGCTCAAGTAATATCAGAGATTGTGAGGATAGCACAGGATAGGAAAGAGCTCAGATTTCTTGTTCATAGGGTTACTGTGGGTTGTCCTCAACTTGACAGCAACAGTCTACCATGGAAAAACTACAAGCAGTGCCTTCGGTGTAAATACCCTTATTCTCCTGTGATGATGTGGAAGGAAGGTCCACCTTGTCCTCTGTACTGGAAGGGAAGAGCTGTCACTGACTTCTGGACTGCAGCTCAGGCTCTTTTTATTAGGGGATGGGATTCTGAGTGTGTGGGATTCCCATTAACATGCTTGGCTGCAGGAAGGTTGGAAATTTGAACCTACCTCCAGGTACCTCAGATGAAAGGCCTACTGATCTATATTCAGAAAATCAGCCATTGGAATCCTGTGCAATGCAGGTCCATTCTGACACATGTGAGGCCTCCAAGGGTCTGTGATGATGTTGACATCAACTGGCTTTGGTAGTGGTAAGTACATTTCTAATCTGTGCTACCCTAGACCACAGAATAAAGATAGCATTTGTCCGTATTTGCGTTAAATTATTTCAAAATAGCTTAAAGGAAATAGACTCTTATTTGTGGCCCAGCCTTTCAAGATTTAAGGCAATTTCTACACAGCAATTCACTAACTTCAAAAGTAAGTCTTCCTCCCCCAGATCTCTCTGTACGTCTGCCAGCTAGTGCTTGGAAGGCATTTCTCCAGAACCATGTTCCGCTGGTTCCCAAGCCAGCCCGCAGAAGCCTGTGCAGCAGCCCATAATGGGGCTAAATGATACTCTTTAAGGTCTGTTTCAAAACCTCTGCAGGAAAGATCTAACAGCAAGGAAGGGCACTAAAGAAAAGGAATGAAGTAAAAGCTGATGTGAAGTAACTCTTGGGCTCCTGTAGGTATTAAATGGGCAAGTCTGGACGTGCTCTTGTTTGATTTGTTCCACCGCAGTAGTCTGCGCACTGTAGTTTAGAGAGATGACAAGTTCCATTCTGTGGGGAAGCCAGATAATCCGAACCAGTTGCCATCAAGCTGGCTAACTTCTGCCATTACCAAGCATGTAGGACAGCACTGCTCCATGGGGCTTTTAATGGCTGTGACCTTTTGAAATTACATTGCCAGACTTTTTTTCAGATGTTCCTTGAGGTGACTTTGAAATACTGTTCTTTTAGTTAATAGATGGACCTCACTGCAATATCCAGGGACTTATTTTTTCCCGTGGAGACCTCTCTTACCATCTAATTACTACAGCTATACATTGCTTAATGCCCATTATATATTCTGTAGAGTAGGATGCTGCATGATTTTGATGTGTGACCACCATATTAAAACCTTCATGGAGCCTACTTTCCGCTCTCATCATCATTGTTGTGACTGGAGCAGTGACCAGAAGAGTGGGTAACAACAGATGTGATCGCTGAGAAGGCAGATGAGGGGGCAGAGGATGAGGTAACAAGCAGGGAGGGAATGGAGCACGTCCAGCCCCTACTGCTGCCGCCACTGCCCACCACTGGACCGAGTGCGAGAGCCCACATCTGGGCTGTGCCCTCTGCCTCACCTGCCAGTGGTTTAGTGCTGTGGGAGTCTGGGTGTGGGCTCTTTAAAATTAGGGGAGAGAGTAGACCAAAGACAGTCTGCTTTTCTGTATAGAACCCTGGGCATATCTGCAGTCAGATTATGTCCAGATGGGTGTCAAACAGAGACTCCTCGTATATGATTTCTCCTGCTGGGACAGACAGAATGTTCACATGCAAATGTTAAGGATGTCAGGTGACTGCATTAACAGAACTTTGCTCCTTTACCATCTTTCATCAGCATAGACACCTTCAGCTTAAAGCTACTTCATGTCATTGCTAAATGGTAAAACTGAATTCTCAAGGTTAACATAAAAGTCAAATTCTACTTTGAGGTGTGGTTTTAAGAGCTGAGCTACTTATTCAGTGGGATTTCTTGGTGTGTTTGGTGGGGGAAGAAAGGCAATCAGTAGCAAGCACTTTTGGTTCTCCTTTTCTCCTGCCTGGTGTGGCCTTAGCTGTGCCTGGCTTTCAGGTGGGGTCTGACTGTGGGGAGCTGGGGAGGTGCTTGGCGGTCAGGCCGTCAGGAGACTGCTGAGGCCGTGGAGCAGGCAGTTGTCTTTCAGTGTGCTTGTGGCTCTTCCTTCACAGGGCACATGATGAACTTTAAATGTTGAAGCTCCCTGTGAATGTGGGAAGCTACCTGGCTAAAACAACTTGGTCTAAGTGCGCGCCTGCACAGCTCTCCTGCACTCACTTGTCTCTTCACAGCTCTCCAGCACTCACTTATCTCGGAGGTAAGCCGTTCTGAGCAGTCAGTTGTTGAGTGCAGTTTGGTCTAACTGTGACAGACTACACACATTAAGAGAAAAAGGAATGGTCCTCCCTTGTTCAGATTCTTTTCTGTCCAAGTCTGTCATTACAATAGCAACAGCAAGTCGTTACTCAGACTGGCAAATTTCAATGAAGCAGGTGTTTGCCATAAACTTCATAGGATATGAGCTAAACCTTAGAAACATTTCCGTAAGCATTGTATTAGTAACTAAGGGTACATGTTAGAGCTTGTGTTCTCATAGTTCCAAGTATTCAGGGTTTCTTTTAAATGGAACAAAGTCTGCACCTTTGTTCTGCTTGAGTGGTGGTTAGTTTCACCTCACCCAGTGATACTACAGGAAATGACCAGGTAATTACTTCTATTAAGATTATAGCCAAGAATACTCATGGACCAATTCAACTCTGTTACATGTGGTTCACTATGAGTCAGAATCAGCTTAGTGGCAGCTAACAACATATACTAATGGCAGAGGTTGACATGGTTGTCAATAGAGTCTTCAGTGATCTTGGATAATATTATACCAAATACCATGTGCATGGTTGTGTGCTGATTCCTATAAGCATTTGCAACAGATCTGATTGAATCTTCATAGGAACTATGTATGCTAGGTGGTATGGTACAATTGTTGTTAGGGTCTGTCAGAATGATCTGAACCCTGCCCGTGGTATTACTGTTCCATTTTGTGGATGAGAAAGCGAAATCACACAAGATTTAACAGTTCACCCGTAGTGGCAAGCACACAGCTCTCACAGAAGTCCTGTGGCCTTGCAATGCTTTGCATTTCCATTTGCAAGACACCATGAACAAGTGTTCTTCTGAAAGCGCCTTGGTATTTCAAGAAAATATGCAAAATGCCAGCTCAGATGGCACCACCTACCCTTCTTTTGCTCCCACCCATGCCCCTCTGCGTTCCCTTCTGCGGCATTTGCCACAGGGCTGTCATCATGTGCTGCTCAAGTGTCTCTCTCCCTGGAAAATATTTCTTAAGGCAGACATATAGGAGGCATATAATAATAATTACTAAATCAAGCAGAAGATTCAGATGAAATAATGAAAAGCTAAGCAATTTTACTTCCCAGGAATTTAAGAATGTCCAAAAAAAGAAGTGCTGGTGAGGCAGTGGTAAAGCCTTAACCGATAGGCCAGTAGTTCACACCCAGCAGACACTGTGGGAAGCAGTGTGCTTCTGTAGAGATTAAAGCACTGGAAATTGTACGAACAGTTTATTGTATGAACAGTAGTTCTACTCTGTCCTATAGGTTGTTCTACTGGACTAGATTTCCTAGCACTTTGTAAGAATGTCTCATAACTGCTGTAATTGCAGAGTAAAACAGAGTTCCCTGAAGTCTTCATTGGTTTTTAGCCAAAGTATGGCCTTAGAGATTCCCCCTGAGGGAAATGGGCAAGAGGATCGTTTTATGTGCCTTCATAATGGAATTCACAGAGCGTTTGGGTGGATTTTCTTAAAGTGTTTTGCTCTGCATGACTTCACAGAAAATATGAGGCAGATCTGGGAGTGCCCCACCTCAGCTAATGCAGTCACACTGAACAGCATGCGATGGAGCGCAGCATTGCTGGAATGAGAAAACGACCTGGAATTTTCTGAGTAGATCCATGAATTGAAGGAGGTAGGAGCCTCTGAAACAGTCACATCCCAGAATACTATTGTACCCATGGAGCTGTCCCAGGTCTTTAACTTGTTTCAACTTAGGACTCTTTCTTATGCCTGGTTTCAGGCTTAGCTTTTTCTTTTCATAAACACATTACTCTGGTAACTGCTTTTTATGTAAAATCAGTCAAAAGTAGGTAAGATGTTTCCAAAAAGTGGTAGTTCTTTTAATTCTGAAACACCTGATTTGAATTTAAGTATTCTAATCAGTCAGTATGAATTATTCTGTGAAGAATTTCACTCTTCTATGAAGAAGAATGTGGCATCAGGATTGGAGGGAGACTACATTATGCAGATGATACAAGCTTGCTTGCTTGCTGAAAGTGAGGAGGACTTGAAAAGCTTGCTGCAGGAGATCAAAAAATCCAGCTTTCATTATGGGTTGCATCTGAACGTCAAGAAAATAAAAATTCTGAAACACTGAACCAATGGGCAGCATCATGATAGATGGAGAAAAGATTGAAGCTGTCAATGGCTTCATCTTAATTGGATCCATAATTAACACTCTTGGTACCAACAGTCAGGAAATCAGGAGGCGTATTGCATTAGGAAAGTCTGTAGTTAGGGACCTCTCAATTAATGAGAAGCAATGACGTTATTTGAGGACTCAGGTGTGCCTGATTTAGGCCATGGTCTTTTCAGTCACGTGCTATGCATCTAAGAGCTGGACGATAAATGAGGATGACAGAAGAATTGATGCCTTTGAACTGTGCTGATAGAAAAGAATACTGAATATTCCCTGGCCTGCCAAAAGAACCAACAGGTATGTGTTGGAGATGGGGCAGCCACAGTGCCCCATAGAAGCACAGATGATAAAGCTCCGCCTCCTATACTTTGGGCATGTTTCTAGGAGAGGCTAGTCCTTGGAGAGGGACATCATGCTTGAGAAGGTGGAGGGCAGGAGAAAGAGAAGGACCCTCAACCAGTTGCATTAACATGGTGACTACAGCAATGGACTTGAGTATGTCAGAGGTTGTAAGGATGGCACAGGGTAGGACTGAGTACAGACCTGTTGTTTTCAGGGTCACTGTGGGTCATACTCACCTCAACGATGACTAACTACAACATCCACCAGTTCGGAAGCTCTGGTGGCTCATAGCTAAGAAGTTGTGCTACCATCCCAAAGGCAAGTATTTTTTTTTTCTTTCTCAAAGGCAAATATTTTTAATCCAACAGTTGCTCCACGGGCAGTCCCCTCCTGTGCAATTTCTTGTTGTGTATCATCGAGTTGGACCCGATAGCTGACCCTCCAGCAGGTTTTCAGAGGCAGTTAATTAATTGCACAGGAGATTGTCCATCCTTCTGCGGAGCAGCTGGTGTGTTCACACTGTGTGCCTTCAGGCACAGCTGCTTACCAACCACTGTGCGATTTTCTGCCTTTGAAAACCTGCTGGAGGGGCAACTATGGGACGTTCTGACTCCATAGTATGACAGTAGTAACAACAACATACCTTTCTGACAACCTCTGGTACAAATGTTGCTCAGTTCTCTACTGTCTTCAAGACCTTTGATATACTACAGTTCAGCTTTGAAGCCACTGTGTATTTTGAGTGTCTTCTAACCTAGAAAGCTTATCTCCCAGCACTAATACTCTGTTATGAACCATTACCGTTTCATTGACATACATCATCGGGCCTTTCTGCCTAGTCTGTCTGAGTCTGAGTCTGTGAGCTCCGATGATGCTTGGCCGCCCTGGTTGATCCTCTTGGTATTTGAAATCATGATGGTACAGATTCCACCACAGAAGAACAAACTAGCAGACTGGTAGTGATCAAAGAGCTTTAGAGTAGTATTTAAAGGAAACAGGATATATAGGCTATTTCTTATATCAACAATGGGTCAGCCATGGCTGACAGATTACTTTTAGGATTAAAAGTAAAATTTTCTTTGTATTGAAATGAAAAGTTTTAAAATAACCACTTGGCAAATGAAATTTCCTGGTAAAGGAATAAATTGCATCTTTTGGAAACGATATGGTGTATTTACATTGTCACTGATTTCGACAGCACCAGTATTGTCGGAGCAACTTTACTGGATCCATTCCTTTCCCCTCCTTATTTCACCACTCATTCTTCACGTGGCTTCCCGCAGGCCCTCACTGTGCTTCCGAAACACATATATCATTCTTCTGTCTTTGTGAAATCATCTCAGTATTTCTGATTTTGACCCATTATTTTCTTTTTGTTGTCACTCCAACTAATTTTCATCTGATACATTCCAAATGTATTGAGTATGAAAATGATTAAAGAATTGCAAAATAGTTTCCATTATAAAACCCTATTTTCATAATTTAACATGTTGCCAAAATTCTTCTTTTAATAAGGATGTTTTCCAGTAAACAAATGGCCCACAAAAATCAGCAACCTTGACATAAATATTAATATGGCTATTCATCGTTTGCTTCTGGTTATGGATTGAATTATGTCCCCTGGATATACTTGTAAATCTTAACTTCTATGCTGGTAGCTATAATCCCATTTGGGTTGGGTTCCTTTTTGTTATGTTAATAAAGTAGGTTTAGTGAAGGATGAAGTGTGAGTCAGTTTCTTTGAGATATAGAGAAGATAAACAGGCTAGCAGATTAACAGGCTAGAAAGGGGAGGAGAGATGCCAGGGGGTACCTGAAGATCTCCCAGGAGACTAGGACCTTCCTCCGGAACCAGCAGAGAAGGAAGCCAGTTCCCTGAGTTTGGACTGCTGGCTTCCTGAACTTGTGAGAAGGTAAATTTCTGTGAAAACCTCCTACTTGTGGTATTTCTGTAGAGAAATACTAGATAATTAAGACATGTCTCTTTAATCCCCCTCACATGTTATTTCTTTCCTATTGTGCCTGTTTTCTAAGCGTAAAATCCCCAAAACAGATAAAGTGAAATCATCTTTGCTTAAAGCCTCTTTGAAAGTCTTTGTGGGGATCCTCTTTAAAGGTTCTGTGGAACAGCTCACTGAAGGAGCTCACTAAACCTGTGCCCTTACAGGTAATTCTGGTGCCGGTTCTTCCTAGCACCTTCTTGTTTTGCCTACACCTGAGCCAGTATTTGCTGTTATCAGCAAACCCTCAGACTTAGTGAGACTGTTTAGAGGCACTATGACTAGCTAAAGCAGACGCTGGGTTTAAAGTGTTCAGTAATGTGTAGAAACTGACTTCTTGGAATAAAGAGGGTTTTTTGTTTTGTTTTTGTTTTTAAGTCAGCTTGTTAATGGTCCTGAGGTTTACTCAATTCCTAGTCTGAAACTTGAAAGAGATCACCGGTATGTTCCCTTTAAGTATATATTATCCTCTTTAAGGGTATATATCTATCTCCTTAAGGAAATCCATCCATCCATCCATCCATCCATCCATCTCTATTACACACATACTACATATATATCTTTTTAAGGATATATATAAATTTCTTAAGGATAGATAGATATGCAAGATTCTTATTCCACTGGGCCAATTAGCCGCAGCACCATGATAGATGGAGAAGAGACTGAGGTTGTTAACAATTACAGCATTAAGAAAATTTAAAAAAATGAATTGCACTGGGAAAAATCTGCAGTCAGGGACCTCTCCAAAGTACTGAAAAGCAATGATGTCAGTCTAGAGACTAAGGTGCACTTGATCCAGGCCATAGTCTTCACAGTTACTTGCTATGCATCAGAGAGCTGGACAGTGACTAAGGATGACAGGAAAAGAACTGGTGCCTTTGAATTGTGGTGCTGGAGGAGAGTCTTGAACATAACATGGACTGCCAAAAAAACAAATAGGTTTGTCTTAGGGTGAAACCAAGTTTCTCCTTGGAGGCTAGGATTTTGAATCTTCATCTTACATAATTTGGGTAAGTATCCAAGAGGAGCCAGTCTTTGGAAGAGGACATCATGCTTGGAAGGGTAGAGGGATAGTGCAGAAGAGGAAGATTCCAGATGAAATGGATTGATACGGTAACTGAGGCAATGGTGGTAGATGTGTCAGAGTCAGTTAGATTGGCTCAGGACTGATAGATAGGTATAGAGAGATACAGATAGATATATCCTTAAAGGGATATATATCCATCTCTCTATCTCTCTCTTAATTTATCTATCTATCTAAAGGAGATAGCTAATAGATGTATATCTCACAGAAACCTGGGGACATGTCATTACTGTTGAACTGTGTTTGCTTCAGCAGTATCATTAGATTTTTAGGACAAAGTAACAGAAGGTAACAGATCAGGGGGCTGGACCTAAAGATTGACACTGTCTCTTGTGGGTTATTGTTGTTGTTGTTGTATGCCATCGAGTCAGAACTGACCCATAGCTGACCCTGCAGTGGGTTTTCAGAGGCAATTAATCACACAGGAGGAGACAGGCCATCCTTCTCCCTCAGAGAAGCTGGTGGATTCAAACCCCGTGCCTTTGAGAATGCAGTGCAGCTTCTTACCACTAGGCTACCAGAGCTCTTTTCTATTGTAGATAAATGATCCAAGCTGCCTAAGCCCATTTTCTTCCTTGATAAAGGTAAGCAAGGATGAGTACACCTGTTCTGTCACCCTCCTTGAGGGTTTAACACTTATTGCCATCAAATTGATGTCAGCTCATAGTTGACCCTGTAGGACAGAGTACATTTGTCTTGCAGGGGTTCCTAGATGATAAGCTTTTTTCTTCTTCTTCTTCTTTTAAAATTTATTTGCTTACATATACATTGTGTTTCACATTATTCTTCATTCACATTGTGTTTCATGCAATCATTCTCTTGTTTTAAAAAATTAATCACCGTTGGACCTTGCCCATCATTACCCTGTTTTTTCCCCCTTATCCTCATTTCATTCACTCACTCCCTCCATCCACAAAACTGTGTAACCTTGTGGTTTCATCCATATCCATCCTGAGTCCCCCCCCCTTGAGTTCCCATACATGTTTTACTAGTTACCCTTCTGTTTTTACATTAATGTTCTTTTGCAGTATTTGTCCTTATGGGACCGCATTAGTTCACTCAGCATAATGCTCTCCAGCCTCTCCTGAGTTATGTAGTATTTTTCAAAATCATTGCTCCTGAGTGCTGCATAATATTCTGTTGTGTGAATGTACTATAATTTCTCAATCCATTAGGTTGTGATTGGACATTTGTGCTATTTCCATGTTCTCGTAATAGTGAATAATGCTACTATGAACATTGATATTCAAGTCTCCATTTGTGCCTCAGTTCTCATTTTCTCAGGGTATATTTCAAGCAGTGGAATAGCTGGGTCATATGGAATTTCTATGTTTGGCTTTTTGAGGAAACAGCAAACTGCCTTCCAGGGTGGTTGTACCATTTTACGATCTCATTAACAATGTATAAGAGTTCCTATCTTGCCACATCCGCTCCAATATTTATAACTTGCTGTCCTGTTGAATTTTGCCACTCAAGTGAGATGGTATCTCATTGTGGTTTTGATTTGCATCTCTTTTATTGCCAGTGATTTGGAGCATTTCTTCATGTGTTTGTTGGCCATCTGAATTTCTACCTCTGTAAAAAGTCTGTCCATGTCTCTTACCCATCTTGTAATTGGGTTGTCAGGCTTTTTTCTTCTGGAGGCCCAAGAGTATTCTGTAAATTTTCATTAAGAGACCCTTGCCCTAGACATTAATCTCTACAGAAGCAGACTTTCTTCTGTCTCCCACAGATTGGCTGGTGAGCTTGAAGTAACAGCTTTTTCATTAATAGCCAACCCCTGCCCCACCAGCGCTCCTCTTAAGAGTTTTAAGAGTCCCGTCCAGTCAGAACCGACTCTTAGCTGACTTCCCAGTGGATTTTCAGAGGCTGTTATTCGCACAGCAGGAGATTGCTCATCCCTCTTGCGTGGAACAGCTGGTGGATCCGAAGAGTCTGCCTTTGGGTTGGCAGCACAATTCCTTACCCACAAGGCCACCATGAAATAAGTTATTCTGTATGAAAGGATCTTGTAAACGGCAAAGGCTGAATGTAACTTACAGTTGTTAGCAGAATAAGTAAATAAATTAGCACAAAAACAATATAGTAAATGTGTAAGAGCAGCAGTGCCTTCAGTGGGACCCAGGTCTAGGGGTTTGACTGGCGCACTCTGTCAGATCTGTGGAGGATTTCAGGTTTGGCATTTAAAGCATTGGACTTATAAGACTGTTACCAAATGACATTTGTATACCTCACAAAGGAGTTCTTTATCTTCTCCTTGCCTATGAAGGTTCTAAAAATGCTTTGCTTTTCCCCAGTGTAATAAGGTCTAAGAGGGAACCCTGAATTAAGTTGCACTTATCGAAACTCATTCTCTAGCATCTAGGCCTTTACCAGAACAAGCAGGGTTTGATGATAGTTCTTACAGAAAGAATTCTGTGCTGTGAATCATACGTAGAATGTGCTAAACTTCCTGACACGACTTAATTTGCCAGGCCAGTTTTCTTTCTCCCCACCCCCTCTTTACCCCACCAAGTCCTGGCCTTGTTCCGAATTTTCCAACTATTCCTGGAATAAGTAGGCTACATTCATCCATCTTTTCATTCTCACAATTTCCAGTGAGTCTAATGGGAATTTCATGCAGCTCAGATGACAGTAATTTATAATTTTTTTTTTTTATGATTACTCGGAGGCCTATTTTTAGTATTCAGGTAACCATTTTTTTCTAATGCTCCATTAGCATATTATTAATATCTCTGCCACACTTCCCCACTCTTTGTTATTTGTGTTATTATGCCCTTTCTCGTCCCTGGCATCATTCTTTTAGAGTTCCTAAATTCATCATGTTGGAGCTGAGGAGACTTTTTGTGTCATCTAGTCCAAGCAGCTAGTGATGCTGCTGCAGAGACAGAACCAGACAGGCCAGTGCCATGCGCAGTGTGGCCTAGCTCTTCCAGCCAAGCACTTTTGACCTCTAGACCAGAGACCTCCTGGAAGCTGCCACTAACCAAATTCTTCGAGAGACTAAACACCTCATGTCAGATACCCAGGTTTTCAGTAAAGCTAAAGTGTGCATACTTCCTGATTGTTTAGAAATTGGACGTCTCACTTTATTGTGGCCTGAGAGGAAAGGAGTTGTGCTGCCAACCCAAAGACACCAACCCCAGCAGCTGCTCCACAGAAGGATGGACAAGCGCCTCCCATGTGATTTACAGCCCCTGAAACCCAAGGGTCAGCTATGGGGCCGTTCTGGCTGGGCTACACATACCAGCCACCATGTTGCAGTCATTGTCTCTCTGAAAGTGACCGTCCAGCTCTGCCTTCTTCAATGGAGATCAGTTCATTTTCTTGACAATTCCCTTCTTGATACTTCCTGATAACACTCTATCAGGATCGTTCTCATCAGTCATCCTGAATCTCAGACGCTGAGCTTTGCTGTAGGTACAGGTGCTGTCTGCAGATGTTGAATGGGGCCTGAGCCCACGAGCTGCTTTCTTAGAAGCTGCAGGGCCTTACAGGTCTTTGTTCCAAGTCTTTGTCCCTCCCATGCTCTATAAAGGAAGGATGCCTGCCCAGGATAACACGGCAGCCTGTCTGCAGACCAACTCAGTGGCTGACCCTAATGCAGGCTTCTCCCCAGAAAGAATATCTCCTGCAGAAGGGCCAAATGTCTTGTGACTTGTCAGCAGCATTAGAGGCTTTATGCATTTTCCATCACTATTGCATTGGACCACAGGCACCTCATTGGCAGCTGGAACCTGTCACCATAATTTGTCACAGGGTATGATAGATCATCCTTCACTATCTTAAGAATTTGTGTAGGCCGGGTACAATTTCATTGTTATTTTGCTTCAAATTCTGATTCTAAATCAGACTTCCAAGAGAATCTGACACAACATACATACAGCTTTACTTTCCGCATCTGTAAAAATCCTCTTAGAGTAGTTACTCAGTTAAATGAAGGGTGTGTGCAAAATAGGCTGCTTCAGTCCTTGGTAGTTGGTAATCTGTCCCTTGATGGGAGTGCCTGTTTCCCACTGTAGTCATCGGTCAGCGCTGCAAATCTTTCACACGTTGTATTCTGTGAAAAATGAGCACCACTATTCTTTTAAGTATGTTAACTGTGGATGTTGTTATGTTGTTGTTGTGTACCGTCGAGTCGGAACCAAGCCATAGCTGACCCTCTGGCAGGTTTTCAGAGGCAGTTAACCACACGGGAGCAGATTGTCCATCTTCCTGTGGAGCAGCTGTGGCCTTGAAACCACATGCCTTCAGGGTTGCAGTGCAGCTTCTTGCCACTAGGCCACCAGAGCTCCTGGTTATTCTTTTAGTTACTTAACTATTTTTAAAAATATCTTAGGAGTGAGTAAAGGAAAGGGACAGATCCAGCAGGGATCTGGAAAGACAAAGCAATGGTGGGCATATTTCAGTGTTGATAAATTTTATAAAATAAAATGAATGAGAGTGATTGCGTGAAACCCAGTGTAAATGAATACAGTGTGAAAAGCAATATATACAAATTTTGAAAGGAAACCAGTATAAAAAATTAAAAAGTTAAAGAAAAGAAAAAAAGCTTAGTGTATCATTCTGTGCAATACCTTCCATGGGCTTGGGAAAATGTTCCTCATGAGAGATGAAGCTGCATTTTGTGATTTTGAGTGTTGGGTTGGATCCTCTTCCTGGCCACCTCCTCGAGTCCTTCTGTGTCTTGAGCAATGACATGATGATACGCATCCATCTTTTAACAGATGAAATGGAAACATCTAGGTTGCAACCTCCTTACCTCTCCAGATTACTGTGGGAGTTATGAGTGAGTGTTTCTGAAATGGTTGGCAGAAATGAACCATCCAATCAAGAGGTGTTTGCATATCACACCTGCTCTTACAGATACTGCCTTTACCTGTGCCCCTGGCACAGGCCTCACTGTTTTTAAAGTACCATACATATATCCAGATGTCGTCATCAATAGTTCGGTGAGAACATCTGCAGCACAACTTTCAGGGCTGTCCTCATACGGTAATTCCTCACAGGTGAGGCTCAGCGCTCCTCTGTTATATTGTTGTGTATCATCAAGTCAAAAGCCACCCATCGCTGACTCTCCAGTGGGTTTTCAGAGGCAGTTAATTGCACAGGAGGAGACTGCCCCCCCTTCTCTAACAGAGAAGCTGGTGGATTCGAACCACGTCCCTTCAGGATTGTAGTGCAGCTTCTTAACCACTAGACCACCAGAGCTCCCTGATACATAAATTTCATTATGAAAATGACTATTATGTCAACTTAGAATTAGTATGGGAAGTGCTTCTCTGGTGGTTAGGACCCAGTAGAGGCTCCAAGGGAGAAAGATGGACAGTCTCCTTCCCTGAATGTACACCTCAGAAACCCACTGTACCGTCAGCCGTGAGTCAGTTCTGACACAATGGCAGTGAGAAAGAGTGCATATTGATCTTACTTCAAATTCCCTTATCTTTGTTACTTAAAAAAAAAATCTCTTAAGTCTTTTCAAAGACTTTTTTTTAATCATAAAAGTTTTCCAGTGCATATTAAAGCACTTAGAAGAGTCTGTTATTACTAGCTGCTGTCAAATACCCATAGCTGGTCCAGTGTCATCTCCAGTCACCATATCTGGTTCATGTTTGCCACTGTTGTGCCAGTCTCATCAGAGGTCTCTAATAAGCCCCACATACTGATCTGAGTTGTGGTGCTAGAGAAAAGCCTTGAACATACCAAGGACCACCAAGAAAACAAATAGGTCTGTCTTGGAGAGGATGAAACCAAGTTTCTCCTTGGAGGCTAAGATTTTGAAGCTCTGTCTCACATATTTTGGGCACGTGACCAGGAGTAACTGATCCTTGGAGAAGGACATCATACTTGGAAGGGTGGATGGACAGTGCAGCAGAGGAGATGAGATGAATTGATACAGTAACTGGGGCAATGGGGATTGGTGTGTCGGAATCAATGAGACTGACTCAGGACAGTGCAGACTTCAGAGCTGCTGTACATAAAGTCACTATGGTCACAGGTGACTCAACAGCACATAACAACAACAACAATACTGACCACTTAACTATAATAATTATCATTTGGGTTCTTGCCTTCCACAAGCACAACGCAGGCACATATAATTTTATCTGCATGCATCACTAAAATGTTTAAGCTCTTTTGAAATAGTCAAATAACTTAGACTCATCATATATCCATTCTATGTTCCCATTTCCTTAAATCATCTCATAATTAAATAATCTCATAAATATTCTTTTACAATTTGCTTGTTCAAATAAACTGGAAGGTTGTTGTGCTGTTGTATCTCCTCTATTTCTTTTGATCATTTGGGTTACCTGCCGCCTTTTCTCACTCTGGTGGAGGTGGTTGTGTGCCAGGCAGTTGATAGCTGACAATCCAGCAGGTCTTCGGAGGCAGTTTTAATCACATGGGACGAGATCGCCCATCCTTCTCCTTCAGAGCAGCTAGTGGATTTGAACCATGTGCTTTGGGAATTGCAGCACAGCTTCTTTCCACCAGGCCACCAGAGTTCTATAGTCATTTCTTCCCCTTACTAATTCGTATTCAGAAACGTTAAGTCATTTGTCTGATGGAATTTTCTGCAATCTGGAAACAGTGACTGCATCCTCTTGGCATCACTGAACATGTCCTTCATCCTCCCTGTTTACTGTAAACCTGTAAGTCTGGAGGCGTGGTGGGAAGCAGAGTTTTCTGTTTGTTTTTTGCAAGACTGCTTCTCATGTGATGTTCTGTTCATACTGTTTCTGTATGTATGTATGGCATCTTATGACTGATTAGCTCTCTATTGTGATATTAAGATTGATCCATCCTTGAGTCAGCTTGATCTAGTTTCTGAAATTCCCCAGCAGCCACCACCTGGTGGTTTAGTAACCTTGATTGTCTTTGTGTCTAGGTGTAACATTTCAGTCCAGTTTCAGCCCCTGGGATTAGTAATTAAGGCTTTTATTATTTTTTTTAATTCTTCATTGTTAGAGATACTGCGTTTGTTATATGCTCTTGAGTAGTCTATAACTTATAGCAACCCTGTGCACAATAGCTCTGAACCCTGCCCAATCTCACTGTCTCTGACACACCAGCCCCCATTACTTCAGTTACTAGGTTAATCCATCTCATCCTGGGTCTTCCTCTTCCGCGGTGTCCCTCCACCCTTCCAAGCATGATGTCCCTCTCCAAGGACCAGTCTCTCCTGGCCACATGCCCAAAGTATGTGAGATGGAGCCTCAAAACCCTAGCCTCCAAGCAGCAGCCCGGTCTCACCCTCCCCAGTACAGGCATGGTGGTCTTTAGGTGGAAATGATTGCCCAACTCAAATTGTTTTTTGTGCTGTTGCATAGAAACAAACTTCTCAAGATGCTAAGCAGAGAAGCAAAAATAATTATAACCTCAAAGAAAGAACATAATTAGGATAAATAATTAGTAGATGGCCAGCTTGTCTACCTCTCCTCTTATGTGCCCCACCTAAAGTGTATTTTTATAGAAGAGTTTTTTGAAAGAAATCATACTTTATTTAAAAGCGTACATTTCCTTAAAACAGATGCAAATTCTGTTGATTTAAAGTATTCATGTTCCTTCCTCTTAGTAATGTTGTTGTCATTGTTGATTACCTTTGAGTTGAGTGTGACTCATAGCAACCCATGAACAAAAGGCCTGAAGCTTTTCTATAACTGTCCACATTTATCAAAGTCCATAGCATTTCCAGAGGCATGTTGTTTAGGAAGTGGATGCCACTCCTGCTTAGTCATAATAGGGAAAAAATCAATAAGTATAATATATTGAAATGTCCACTTAAATAAAGTATAATACACACTGTGTGATGACAGTAGTGTCCGGCCTGCCACTTCTCCCCATTGCAGCTTTTTTATTTCTGACTTCTCACTGGTCTGGAAAGAGTTTACTTTGTAGCTTATTTGCTTCATTACCAGCAGATCTGATTCTAGAATTCAACTCAGTTGGCTTTGATCTTGATCCCAGCGCTTTGCCACAGGCTCATTTACTGGAATATATAATGTACTTAAAACCCAGAGACATTGATTACTCTGATGAATTTATGGCTAAAAGTTTATTTAGGATTCAAGGTTATGATTTTTAAATTGTACTTAGGTTTTGGGATTTTTATGTATCATTCCATTTTTATGTGGAATAACCTTCATCAGAATCATTTCAGGAAATGAGAAAAGTAGGATATGGTTATGAGTCAACCATGGAAAACTACAGCACGGAATGAATTAGTCAGAAGACGTGTTTCAGTGGCCAGCATGAGCTGTGTGCTATCAGGAAATGGTGCGACTTTCCATGATTTTATGTACAGTAAATCATGTGGCATAACCATCCAGATACCTGACGGCTTGTAATTTTTCTTTAATCACAATTTTTGAGATAAAATTGAAAGTGCTGTGGAATAAAAGTGACGGATCTCTTATTCAGACGTCAGTCATCCCTATGGTGTTGGCTAATTGAAATATCTTTTTAACTTGAATGCCATTTCATCTTCCTCTCTCAGCTTCACACAGGATGGGAACATTCAGCCAAAAGTCTGTTGGACAAAGATACAACTATTGGTCTTCACTCTCTAAGAGCAAAAGAGAAAGCAGGATTCCAAAGTCCCTGAAGAAATGAGTCTGTGGAGTGAATAGTATCCACGAACCAAGGCCTCTACCTTCAGTTCAGAAGAACTAGACGGAGTGCTGTTACTGTTACTAGCCGTTCTGATGAGCCGCAGTCGATGCACTCTGATAGAAGGGGAGAGCTCACGTTGATAACAAGTCCAGGTTTACCAGACTGTTTGAGACTCGAGCACTCCCTCAGACCCTCACTCTGAGACACTCTTGAAACCCTGAAGTGAAACTATGCCATGAAATATCTTTTTAGCAAAATAACAGATTGGCACACAAAATAGCAGAGATTACCAATGGATGCCGAACTCCATTAAGAAAAATCTGTATGAGACCAGAGAGTCAACAGTTACTCTAAAACAATAGTAATAAAGGGGAAGGGAAACTAGTGGAAACAGAACAAGCAGAACACAATAGAAGAGAGCGCTGATACATTATTTAAAAATGTAACTAATTAAAAAAGATTTTAAAAATGTAATTAATGTCTGAACAATATTTTGACACATTTTGTGTGTTAACTTACACAGAAAACACAGTAAAACATATTGGTTAGCAGCACAACACACTATGGGTGATGCTACCAATGTTCCATAATAAAGCTTAATGTTTTATTAAAACATTTAATGTTTATTTTTTTTAAACCAAACATCCGTTAAGACTACTCTGTCAGAAGTGAACTGACTTTGAGTTACTGCTGTAAGCAACTGGTTGCCAACGAGTTGATTTCAACCATGGTGACCTGGTGTGTATCAGGAGAATTGTACTCCATTGTACCTGCCAAGACACCTCTGGGTCTACATGAACCACAGTCCTTTTGGTTAGCCACCATATGCCCAGAAAAAGGTCTAATGGGATGTACTTCCCCCAAAAAATAGCCTTTAGAGCACATTTCTCCTCTGAGGCACATGGGATTGTCCAAATTCAACAGCAACAGGTTTTATTTCTAATGTACTTTGGTTTTAATATTCATACTTTCTTCTTATAAAACTACCATTTATAGTCTGAGGAAAAGAGTTGCTTTTTTCTTGTGTTATGTTTTAGAAAGGTACTCAGAAATTCATAATAAGGCAATTGTGTTTCTGTCTTATGTCCTTCTATTAAACAGAAGAGACAAAGTTGTAGAAATTGAATGAATTAAATGGACTGGAGTCAGGTAAGGTCCCTGAAACTAAATCTCTGGAAGAAAATGCAGAAACTACATCTCTGGAAGAAAATGCAGAGTCAACCATGAAAATTCCACATGGGGAGAAATAAGGTTCTTGCATTATTGGCTGTGTAAGGCAGTGAAAGTATAATTAAGTCATGTCTTCTCTGTCTTTTGGATATATAAATATTGTATTCTAAAGTTAGTGCTTTGTACACACAATTTCTTTTTAATACATAGAATTTATGATTACTTATTGTTGTATTCTTTTGAGCTTTCTTTCCAGAAGGATAATTCAGTTAAGAATGGAGCCTGTCATACTTCTATTAAAAACCAATGTCATTCCAGTTGATCCTGATGACCTTGGCAACTGGTAAACATTTTATCTTGAAGCAATCCTGTAAACCAGGTTTTTCCTGTTTGCCATCTGTGGTGTTCTGGCAACTTTCCTGTGGAGAATTGTTGACCTAGCAGTTAGCCTATTTTTATTTTAAGTAAATTATTACCATTTTATTCTTGTGAGTATAACTTTTTTTTTTTTTTTTAACTTGTGGTGTGGGTGAAAGTTTACAGAGCAAATTAGTTTTCCATTGACAGTGTATATACACATGTTGTTTGATGGTGTCGGTTTCCCAATTTCTCCCTGAGTTCCCTGCTTCTATTTGTACTCTTCTTGCCCCCTCTTCCCTTCTGAGTTTTGTTTCTGGTTAAAAGCTGCCCTTTGGGTCTCGTGTAGTGGATTGTTTGAGAATCCCGTTCTTGACTGGTGCTTTTGTTCACTTTAAAGGCCTGAGTGTGACTTGGCTGAAAGGCGATCTTTAGGCATGGGCTCCGCTGCAGGTTTGCAGATATCAAAGAGCCATGGTCTTGGGACCCAGCAGTCTCTTGTCAGACCAGTAAGACTGGCCTTTTTTTCTGGTTCTGAGTTTTTTTTAAATTCTTTCTTCCACTTTTGTCTGTAGTTGTTGTTGTGTCTGAAAGTTGAACTAGCTCATAGATGACCCGCATAAGTAGTAAATTGCACAGGAGGAGATTGCCCATCCTTCTGCCATGGAACACCTGGTAGATTCAAACCGTGTGACTTTAGGATTGCAGTACAGCTTCTTACCAGTAGACTAGTGAATCTCAATCACAGTGGTTGCCGAGCACCAATTAGTTCTACTCTCAGGTGGTGGAGTCTGAGCTTTGCATGGACCAGTGCTTCTTAAACTAAACTATCCAGAAGAGTCAACTTGCTTTGTTGATTTCAGGTGGAACCCAAGATCCTACATTTCTAGCAAGCTAATAAGTGATGCTGGTACTGCTGATTCACCCTGTATCAAGACCTTCCACACTGATGCCATAAGTGAATTATGTGTGTAGGGTTGGCGTGAAGCAGAGACCTATAGCGTATCATTGTCTAAGAGCAGTACTTACAATACCTTTCTCTACATATCACTCCTCTTACATCACTTAACCCCCACCCTACTAGCAGTGGGGAACATTCAAGGCAAAGAAGAAACCTAATAGGGACATGGTGTGAGCCCTTACCCATGGGAGACCAGGAGGGTCTTGGCATCCCTAGCATCCTGAACCATGCACACAGCTTGGTTTCCTTCCAAGCACACAGCTGCTGTCCGATAAGACACAAAGCCTTGTAAAGGTCTAGTAATTTCTGCCCTGTCTCCATTGACTGGCTGCAGTCTCTCTTGGTATAAGGGAGATTTCTGCAACTACCGTGTCATCTAAATCTTATCATTGATACAGAAACCCTTCTTTAGGGGTCTTCATTCTAAGAGTCTTTACACAGTCAACTCTTCTTCATCAAGGGAAAAGTTTCAGAAAATCTAGAGATAAAAGAATGTCGCTTTCCATCGCCAAGAGGAGGAGGAATGCCAGGAGTTTTGTAAGCATAGGTTTAAGTGATTGAAGAATTATTTGAGGTTGATATAAAGAATATTCAGTCCAGAGAAAGCTCAGCAGTTGTTTTATTTCAAAATCACCAGTCGTCAGGCTGACGACTTTTGGACTAGTTGAAGAAATTGTGAAGGCAAAGTGACAGACATGCTTTCTGCCACTTCCTTTCTCCCCTTTGCCTCCCTGGTGGAAATAGGTTAAATCCTTAATTGGTTCTTTTATTACCGTGGAATTTTCAAATAAACCAGCAAATCAGCATCATTATTTAAAAATCCTAGGAAATATGATTCAGGGTCTGTCATTATTTTTTCCAAGGAAGAAGCTATTATAGATATTTTCTGCAAGGGTAAATTTTTGTGACTTTTCCAATTAGAAGTCAGCCAACAGACCTTCCATATATCCTGTTTGAAAAGAAACAGTGTTCAGGGTGTAGGAGTAAAAATAGTTGTTATTGGCACACATGCAGTCCTGATGCTTTCTCTCAGTGTAATGGCACTTTTGAAAGCCTTTCCACTACTTTCCTTGAGTCCTTTGTTTAAATAGAGAGCCTCGTTCCAGGGAATTACCAAGAATATAGCGTTGGGAAAAGTGACTTTAATCAGTGTCGTAGAATTGCTTATCACCCTTTATCAACACCAGTGAATTAGGTGGCTGTTTTTTTACATGAATGAGTTGCTTCTTATTGAATGATGGAGGCACATGCCTCTGGAATATTCTGCTTCCTTCAGATATGAACTGGAGCTCTGCATTCATGACCGAATTTGGAATTTGTCTCCAGGTGGTAGCTTGGGTATGTATTACTGTGGTGGACCAGAGCTGTGACTACATTCTTGTCTAATCATTTATTTTTTTTTTTTCTAGAGTCTTTCCCTTGAACACATTAAGGAAAACTGTAGCTAGAAATTTCTGCTTCTGCAGAGACCATATGTGGTCATTCCAGATGGCCACAGTTTTTGTTGATATCTGCCCAGGAGTTAGAGATTAGAAAAGCCACTTTGAAATGATACTATTTCCCAGACTCAAGTTATATATCAGCTCTTCTTGTAAAGAATGTTCCTGTCTTCATCATAGTGAAGAAATGGAAGATCTGGAATTTTGTTATAGAATTAAGAATTCACAAAAATAACAGTTCTTTAAACTATTCCTTTAGGTCTGTGGAGATTGTGGTATGTGGTAGGCCTACGTGAAACTCAGTGAGAGGAGTTCTTTAGAAATACACTGAGTATCAGCTACAGAGGCTGTAGTGAGGCTTAGCCACCTGGATGTCCCAGGTGTGTTTCCTCCTTTCTCACTCCCTCCATCTTCTCTGTGTGCTGCCTGAAGCTGCCACCACCAGTAGAAGTGTCTGAGGGTGGGGAATCTGAGGCTTCAGAGTTACAGCTGGATTACAACTCTGCTGGAGTTGGCTTGGTTGTCCATGTCTATTGTGTGAGACTATCCTGAAGGAACCATGATGTAATCAGTCATCCTTGGGGACCAATACTTGGCATAGTCAGAGCCTCCCACCTGGTAGGTACTCATTAAATGAATGAGTGAAAGAATGACTAACTCTGGCAAATCACACCTACTTTCACTCATGTGTTTCAGAATGTCAGCCATTGAAGCTACTGACCTCCTTTTTCGTTGTTTTCTTCTACTCTTGTCTCATGAGAATAGTGTAGTTGATGGAGTTACTTTAAGTATTTTTGACACAAGATAAGTATTATATAGTCCCATTTTAACCTGACCTGAAGGTCTCCACTCTCCACCGTCAAGCTGGCTGTGAGAGAGTATTAATCTTCTGCACTTACCTTCATAGCTTGTCATTATTGGGTCTTAGGTTCCTACCACTAATACAGATTCTGAGCAGCCACGCTGAAACATCCAGCAGTTGCGTCTTCAAACTCTAAAGCAGATTATAACATTCCCTGACCCTTGGCCAGGTTAGAACATGAACATCGCTATGAAGAAAATGAAGATAATAATTACGTAGGTTAAGTCCTAGAAAAAGCCTTTGTGGCAGATTGTGAGTTTTGAATGCTGTCCACTGGCTCTGTGACCCTGTCCTTGGACCCGGTGGACCTGGTGCCTTAGAGGACCCTGGCGGCAGGCGGCAGACCATGGCAGGGTGCACAGGGCGTGTCTGGGCCTGGTGCCTTCGTCCTTGGCCAGAAGACACACGTTTCTTTCACTGTCTAGGTTGGAGCCAACAAAGAGTGTGAGTAACTAGGCAAATGAAGGAGAATGCCAAGCATAATTGTTTGGTCTTAGTCCAGCTTTTGGCAAAATAAAATGTTATAGACCCTTTCCTGAATGTTTGGCCACAACCAGCCTGTGTATTAGCATTGCAGCTTAGCAAAGTCATCTTTTAAAAAAGAGAAAACTCCAAAGCAAAAGAGGAGTAGAGAAAGATCGCCTCATTGATTCCAGTCTTCAGCGACCCTTTCCACTCGCCATGGAATTGCCCTGTAGTGCTTCAAAGGCTGGGGTCTGGAAGCCGATGGCAGGGTCTTTCCCCTGTGAAGTGCCTCATGGAGTCAAGCCACCAGCATTTATCAAGCCCGTGTAAAACAAGAAGCATGGCAAGGGGAGAAGCATACACTTCTTTGTCATTGTGTTGATTTCTGCCATTGGCTTTTTCTTCAGTTTAAAATATGTTGTTGTTGTTGTTGTTATGTGCCATTGAGTCACTTGCGCCTCATTGCTACCCTATGTACAAGAGCCCTAAACTCTGCTCTTTCCTATGCCAACCTCACCGTCTCTGGCACACTCATTCCCACCAACCCCAATCACAGAATCGATCCATCTCATCGAGGGTCTTCCTCTCCTGCTCTGTCCCTCCACTCTCCCAAACATGATGTCCCTCTCCAAGGACAAGTCCCTCCTTGCAACATGCCCAAAGTATGTCAAACAAAGCTTCAGAATTCTTGACTGCAAGGAGCATTCTGGCTTCACCCTCTCCAGGACAAACCTGTTTGTTCTCTTAGCAGTCCATGTATTCAACACTCTTCTCCAGAACCACAGCTGAAAGGCATCAATTATCTTTCTGTCATCCCTAGTCACTGCCCAGCTCTCTGATGCATAGCACATAATTGTGAAGACTATAGCCTGGATCAGGCACACCTTGGTCTCCAGCCTGACGTTGTTGCTCTTCAGTACTTTTGAGAGGTCCCTCACAGCTGACTTTCCTAGTACAATTAGTCTCTTGACTTCCTGGCTGCTGGTACCAAGAGTGTTGACTGTGGAGCCAAGTAAACTAAAACTATTAACTGTCTTAATCTCTTCATCATCCATACTGATGCTGCCAATAAATTTTTTAAAAATACCCATGCATAAATGCTGTACATGTCTTTTATTCTACACAAGTAAAAGGGACATTTTATAGTAATTCACTTTCTAACAATATAAAAGGATCTTAAACTCATAAATTAAAAAAGAATGTAAAAGTCCTATTGTTCTCAGAATTCATTCCTCTCATAGTAACCCTATCGCTCTCCCACAGGTTCTTCTAGGCTCCAAGCATTACAGGTGGTCATTACACCACCAGCCTTTCAGCTCACTGCCAAGTGCTTAACCATGGCACCCTGGGCTCCTTGACTCCTTGTTTGTTCTTGTTGTTACGTGCCATTGATCCTATGAAAAAATGATCTAAACCCTGTCCTATCCTGTGTCATCCTCATCATCTCTGACATATTTGAGCCCATTGTTGCAGTTATTGTCTCAGTCTATCTGGTTGAGGGTCTTCCTCTCCTTTGCTGACCTTCCACCTTTCCAAGCATGATGTCTGTCTCCAGTGAACAGCCTCTCCTAGCAACCTACCCAAAGTATGAGGGATGAAGCTTTGCCATCTTTATGTCCAAGGAGCACTATGTCTGCACTTTCTAATGCAGATATTTCTGTTTGTTCTTTTGGTAGCCCGTGGGATATTCAGTACTCTTCCCCAACATCACCACTCAAAGTCTCGGTGCCATCTAAATAAATCCTTGGGGTAGTACTTGGTGGAAAGAAGTCACTTGTCTGAGACTATTGGTAGGCTAACCCAGCTTCCCCAGGTTTGGGATTCTGTAAAGCACCTTTGTAGAAATTGGAGAACTATCATTTTGTTGTATCTGATTTGATTCTTAATACATCAAAGTTGGGAGCTCTGGTGGCTTAGTGAGTTGCACTGCCAACTCAAAGGCATGCAATTTGAATCTGCCTGATGCTCCACAGGAGAGAGATGGACAGTCTCCTCCCATGAAATTTGTAGCCTCAGAAAAGTCACCGGAGGGTCAGCTATGCATCAGTTATGACTCTACAGCACATGAGAACATTTAAGTTGTATTTGGAAATTCTCATTTAGCATATGTTGTTGTTGTTATGTGCTGTCGAGTCACTTGCAACTCATAGAGACCCTATGTACAAGAGCCCTAAACCCTGCTCTTTCCTGTGCCAACCTCACCATCTCCGACACTCATTCCCACCACCCTAATCACAGAATCGATTGATCTCATCGAGGGTCTTCCTCTCCTGTGCTGTCCCTCCACTCTCCCAAACGCGATGTCCCTCTCCAAGGACCAGTCCCTCCTTGCAACATGCCCAAAGTATGTCAGATGAAGCTTCAGAATCCTTGACTCCAAGGAGCATTCCGGCCTCACCTTCTCTAGGATGAACCTGTTTATTCTCCTAGCAGTCCATGGTATATTCAACACTCTTCTCCAGCACCACAGCTCAAAGGCATCAATTATCTTTCTGTCATCCCTAGTCACTGTACGACTCTCTGATGCATAGCACGTAATGGTGAAGACTATAGCCCGGCTCAGGCACACTTTAGTCTCCAGCCTGAAGTTGTTGCTCTTCAGTACTTTTGAGAGGTCCCTCACAGCTTACTTTCCCAGTGCAATCCGTCTTCTGATTTCCTGGCTGCTGGTACCAAGAATGTTGACTGAGGAGCCAAGCAAACTAAAACTGTTAACTATCTCAATCTCTTCATCATCCATCCTGATGCTGCCAATTGGCCCAGTGGGGAGAATCTTTATCTTCTTGATGTTGAGCTTCAATCCATATTGAAGGCTGCAGTCCGTGACCTACAGCAAGTGCTTCAGGTCCTCCTCAGTTTTAGCAAGCAGGGTTTTGTCATCTGCATAACTTAGGTTGTTGATGACTTGTCCACCAATCCTGATGCCACGTTCCGTTTAGCATATACTTAAATGAATTAAATAGTACAACACACCAAATGTGTTTTACACAATCAGTCCTTTACATTGTGCTTCATATATTCATATTCATTTTACATTATTTTTATACTAGTTTATTTACAAAATTAGAATACTTTGTTGTTCACACCAGATCTTTCCCATTTCCCTCACCCCACCATCAAATTGTGTGACCCCCTTGCTAATCCCCGCTCCACACATGCTCACCCCTCTGCTTCCACCCCCACCTTGGACCCTCATATTCATTCTACAATAATGGTTTTTATACAGTATTTGTCCTTATGGGACTGAGGTAGTTCCATACATTACTTTGAAAATACAAAGTGTATTGTTATGAAAAGTTCGGAAGTATTTTAATTCAGTACATTTGTAAAAGGTGCAATGGTTGAGAACATAGAGTTGGAATCCGCTTTGGTCCATAATCCTGTTTTCACACAACTGATATGGGACAGAGTATTTAATTTATTCCATAAAACTGTCTTCTCAGGTAGTTGATTCAAACCCCTGACCTTAGGGTTGTATAAAGTGCCATCAAGTCAAATACAACTCATAGGAACGCTATGAACAGTGCATCTGAACCCAGAGCTATCCTGTGCCGTCCTCATCATCTCTGATACACTTGTGCCCAGGGTTAAAGTCACTTGTGACAATCCATCTCACTGAGGGTCTTCCCCCCCGCTTCGCTGACCCTCCACCTTTCCAAGAATTATGTACTTATTCATGGACTGACCGGTCCTAACAGCATGTCCTTGGGTGTGAGGAAAGCAGGTTTGTTAAGGATTAGGCCAAAACAGGAAGAAATTTGATACAAAGTTACTATATGACCCAAAGTTAATATAAAATGATACAACTTAGCTACAACAATGAAGGGTGTTCACGTATGTGGTGTGGGACTAGCAAGGAGGGAGCAGAGGCCTGAGAGGACATTGGTGGTGTAGGATGAGCCTAACATGCGCCTGGTCTCTATGAGCCCCTAGCAGGGCTCCAGGTCTTATGGCTGCACTAGGAGATGTGCTGGCTTTGGTCAGGCCTATGAGGGGCTCACTGATCCACTGCTCTGTGGTTCTAAGGTGGCATTTGCAGCTTCGCAGTTTTTCTGTGACCCTTTGGCAAATGAACTGTGTCATCAAACTGGTCCCAACTAAGGTGCTCACACATGTGTCAGAGGAGAACTGTGCTCTTGTTGAGTTTTCAGTGGCTGATTTTGCAACTGTAAATTGTCAGGCCTTGCTTCTGAGTCCCCTTTGGGTGGACTCAAACCTCCAGCCTTTCTGTTAGCAACAAAATAACTGTTTCCCACAAGTCTCTACAAGTATATTGGCCCAAAGTAGAGTTCTGGGGACAGGTTTGTTTATGCAGGTTTGCGTCTCTCTCTTTAAAAAAAAAAAAAAGATACCTTTTTTTTTATACTGGTTTATTTACAAAGTTTGAATACGTCGTTTTTCACACCAGATCTTTCCCTTTTCCTTTACTTCCCCTCATCAAACTGTATGACTCTTTGATTACACCCAGCCTCCCCCCACCCCATGCCCATCCTCATCCCTCTGCTTCCACCCTCCCCCCTTGGATCCTCATGCTCATTCTACAAGAATGGTTTAATACAGTATTTGTCCTTGTGGGACTGAGTTAGTTCACTCAGCATAATGATCTTCGGTCCCCCCAAGTTAGGTCATAATTTACAAAATCATTGCTCCTGCATGCTGCATAGTATTCCATTGTGTGAGTGTACCGTAATATCTCAATTCATGCTATCGTGGTTAGACATCTAGGCTGTTTCTGTGTTCTTGTGTGGGTGAATAACACAGCTATAAACATTGCTGTACAAGTCTCCATGTGTGCCTCAGTTCTCGATTTTTGTGGGATATATTCCAAACAGTAGAATAGCTGGATCATATGGAATTTTTACATTCAGCTTTTTGAGGAAACACCAAACTATCTTCCAGAGTAATGGTATCATTTTACAATCCCACCACCAGAGTATAATAGTTACTATCTCTCCATATCCTCTCCAGTATTTATTACTTGCTATCCTGTTAAACTTTTTCACTGTTGCTGGAGTGAGATGGTATCTCACTGTGGTTTTGGTTTGCATCTCTCTTATTGCCAGTGATTTAGAGGGATGAGTCTGTTGGATGCCTGAATATCTTCTTCAGTGAAAAGTCTTTCCATGTCTTTTGCCCATTTTGTAATTGGGTTATCTTTTTCTTGTGGAGGCCCAGGAGTAGTCTGTAAACTTTTGTTATGAGACTCTTGTCTGAGATGATACTGCCTTCTGTTTGTTCCCAGTCTGTAGATTTCCTTTTCACCCTGTTGGAAAAAAGTTTGCTTCTTGTCCAGAATGTCATCTTTCATGTAGTGATGGCTTACTAGTCATGTGTTGTACACTGATCATTTTCCTCATGCTTTCCCCCCCTAGATAGGACTGGTTATAGGTCAGGCTCCTTAAACCTTTCCTGTTTCCTTATTTAATGGGAAAAACATACTGTCTTTCCATATCTAAAATGGAATCAAATACTTGATTCTTGTAAGTTCTTGTAAAATGTCCATCTCAGGGAAAACCCCATTGCTATTATAAACCTGCTTCCTCCTATTCTCCAGTTCCTGGTACAGTGGATGTTTGCACCCTCTAACTTGTCTGAGTTAGAGGGTTGTAATATTTTATCTGATTGTTATTTGAGCACTCTGTTTATTGTCAAGCTATGACAGTTTTCCTTTCCAATTCCAACGTTTTTCTTTTCTTTTCAAATGTGTACTATCTTTTTACAACAACTTCTAAAATAAATAAATAACAGTTGCACATCTGTTGAAAATTGCTAAGCAGAATTATTGGGATTTTTAAAGATAATTTAATATTCAGTTACATCAGTAAAGGATTTTAAGTTGAGCCTATTAAATTTGAAACAAATAAAAAATCATTCCTGTTAAACAAAAATACCATCACCACCAAAACCAGTTTGGTGAGGAAACTGTCAGAAATACCATAAAATGAGCAATTTCCTTATTAATTTCTTTATATTCTCAACCTGCTGGCAAGAAATATTTAGGATGGGGTTTCATGATTCGGTGAGTTTTTAAATGAAAAAAAAGAAAGTAAAATTTGAGCTGATGTGAGTTCTAGCCATGCTTCCATAAGTTACGGGTATACCTGTTTTTAATGATTTTATGTCAGTGAATCATTTTCTTTTAGCCTCTTCAGACTACCCAACAGCTTGCCATCTCTCTGAGGGATTTTTATTGTTTTGAAGATTTTCTAGAGTCCTTCAACATTGCTACATACTCTTTGCAAATAAGTATGGGATTTTTTTTCCCTGCAAGTAATGCACAGAGCCCAGGTAGAAAAAGTAACGTGTGAGGAGGGTTTCCACAGTTAGAAAGACCTACAGGACATGAACGTTATCTGTGTTTGAAATGTGGCGGTTGAGGCGCAGCCTCTTCTTTGGACGTGTCTGAGATGGCAGGTTTCAAAGGACTGCTGCATTAAAGGAGGTCATTCTTTCAAGTCAAACAAGAAGCGAAATTACTGTTTGATGTGCTGAGGCTATTCTTAGGATGTTAGGACAAACTTTATTCATTTTAGACTCCAGCGTTCTTATTCTCAGTCAAGGATGAATCCGTATTCCTCCCAAGAGCGTTTGAAAATCCGTGGGAGGCAGTGGAGTTCAGCGATGACCCTGAGTGGGGGCCGCTGCTGACGTCTTACCAGGAGGGAGATGAGGTCCAGGCAGGGAGGCTATACATTCTAAATGCAGGAGGCTGTGCTGCATCAGGGACAGTCTTTTCACCCCAAAGCCTCTGTTTACCACCAGTGAGAAACACTGAGAAAGAGAATGGGCAAGGGGAGCTCTGGTGGCCTAGTGGCAAGGAGCTGCAACTACAATCCCAGGGGTGCACGGTTCGAATCCACCAGATGCTCTGCCGGGTAAGGAGGGACAATCTCCTCCTGTACCAGTCAGATCTGATTTGACGGTACACGCACACAAAAATAATAAAATAAAAATTAAAAAAAAAAAAGAGAATGGGCTGAGAGAATATTAGAACTTCCAAGTTCTCCATTTCTGGTTTAACTCCCTCATTCTTGGGAAGAGAAACCAGGCGTCCACATCTGCTTTTTGAGTGTTTTCTCGTCACCTATATCCTACATAGCAGCAATTTTCATCAGAAACCGCAACGCCCCCAAGATAGACTTCCTCATCTCTAAAACGGCTTTCTTGGTCATGACTCAAGTCAGTTTTTGTGAGGAACCACGTTCATGGACTTCACTTATAAAAGGTATTGTTAGAAAATGTTGAACTGATGGTCCACATGCCCTCTGAGCACATTTGAGAGTGTGGGTTATTGAGTAGTAAGCACTGCCAACCCTGCCTGAGCCAGGAAGCAACCGGCATAGGCAGCCTTGAAACAACGGGGGACTGAGACCCACTTTGGTGACTTGTCTTTGCTTTTGCCTTTCCATGTAGTGGCTCTGAGGGAACATGTGTCACTAGGAAGTGCTGGGGCCCTGGAACCCTAGGTGATGGTCAACCAGCTCTTATGCACTGACCAGGGCTCCTGGTTATACTGTCCATCCCAGAAGCTCTCACCTTGGACCATTGGGAGACCATTGGGACCATTGTACTAACAACAAGCACCAGTCTTGTGTCAAATGTCTTCATCTGCCTATCTCTGCCCTGGCCTTCAAGAGTAGATCTTTGCATTCAAGAGGCATCCCTGGCCAGCGGCTCTCTTTGTCTCCAGGTACCCAAGCTCTTGTGACCTTCTTTGCTCACTATTCATTGCTCCTACTGGCTGCTTGCTGGAACTGAGAAAGTGAACAGGCCCTTTGATGCTTTTCTGTACACAGCAGGGCACTAAGTCTTGTTCACCTCATATTTCTTCTCAGGAAAGATCATGGTTCTTTAGACAAAGAAAACATTCAGAAAACATTTGCTGAATGGGCGAAGGAAGGCAGGCAGGCACCAGAGCCCAAGTTCATTAAGTTCAAACATCACATGTCCCCAAAATGGTTTACCAGTTTTAAAAGCTACCCATTAGCTCTTCCCCCCCCTTTTTTTTTTTAAAAAAAGATATCTTTTTGCAAGTCAAAACCACAATGAGATACCATCTCACCCTAGTAGCAGTGGCAAAGTTGAACCGAACAGCAGTTGATAAATGTGGAAGAGGATGTGGAGAGATAGGAACTCTCATACATTGTTGATGGAATTGTAAAATTATACAATCACTCTGGAAGGCAGTTTGGCACTTCTTTAGAAAGCTGAACACAGAAATTCCATATGATCCAGCTATTCCAGTGCTTGGAGTACACCCCGAGAAAATGAGACCTGAGACACAGAGACTTGCACACCAGTGTTCATAGTAGTGTTACTCACCATCGCAAGAACATGGAAACAGCCCAAATGCCCAACCACAACCTAACAGATAGAGATATTATGGTACATTCACTTGATGGAATACTATGCAGCACACAGGAGCAATGATTTTGTAAATTATTACCTAACTTGTGAGGGACTGGAGAGCATTGTGTTGAGTTTACTAACTCAGTCCACAAGTACTGTAAAAGAACATTGTTATAGAACGTGTGTGAGGATTCAAAGAGGGGAGGGAGGAGGGTCAGACGGTTGTAGAGGGGTTGTGTTAATCATAAAGTCACATAATTTGATGAGTGGGGGGAGCGGTGGGTAAAGGAAATTGGAAAGATCCTGTGTAAAACAATGAATGTGAACTATGTAAGGAAACCTGTATAAAATAAAAATTTTATTTAAAAAAAATGATATCTATTGTTGAGGCTTGCCCACAGCAAGATCACTAACTCAGTCAGTGACCCAGTCAACACTAGTGCCTCCGTGCCTGGAACTAGGACTGGGCCAGATGTGAAAATACAGCAGACAACAGGCTGGTCATTTTCCAGCCCTTAGGACATGCACAGTAGACAAGCTAGATGTTAAAAAAAAATCAGCCTGGGACATTTTCATTTGTCCTGTGTACTAGGAAGGAAAAGCACTGCTCAAGATAGGACTTTGTAGTTTCATTCAAACTCACTGCTACTATAGGTCAGAAGTGACTCATAACTGACTCTCCAGCAGGTTTTCAGACGCTGTAAAACACGAGAGGAGATTGCCAGTCTTTCTTCTGAGCAGACTCTAGTGGATTCCAGCCACAAGAGAGGTGCCATAGGGAGCCAGAGTGCCCTAGATAGTGCAGAAAGAAGGCTGGTGGCACAGCAGGTAAGCATGTGGCCGCTAATCAGAAAGGCAGTAGTTTCTATCCACCTGCTGCCCTATGGGAGAAAGGTGTCAGCCTCCTTCTCTGAAGATTTTCTCTCCTGCTCTTTGTTTCACTGCCTTCCAATTGGAAGTGACTGATAGCTGCTGTTCCTGTGAGTTTCCAAGGCTGTAAATCATACAGGAAGAGACTGCCCACAGAGCTGCAGGTGGATATGACCCGCTAGAGAGCCATGGCCTTTAGGTTAACCGCACAGCTCTCTATGGCTCACACCACTACAGCTGCCTCTGTAAAGCTTACAGTCTTCTAAGTCCTCTGGGGTAGCTCTGTCCTGTGGGGGTGCTGTGAGTCAGGATTGACTGGAGGACCACAAAACTCACTGTCAGCGAATTGATAATAACTTATAGCAGTTCTGCAGGACAGGGTCATGGGCTTTCCAAGGCCTAGATCTTTGTGGAAGCACATCTCTGCTGTGGAGTAAATGGTAGGTTCACACTGACAACCTTTCTGTGAACAACTGAACATTTTTACCACTGTGCCACCAGGGCTCCTTGATCTATACTGAAAACTCAAACTCACTCAAGTAAATTTGGATTCATCGTGGCTCTATAGAACAGAGCAGAACACAACAGAAGAGAACTGGCCTGTTCGGTTTGTAAGATGGAAATATTTACTGAAGCAGATTGCCACATTTTTGTTCCAGAGTGCCTGGCAGGTTCCAACTGCTGGCATTTTGATTCACAGACAAATGCTTTAACCTCTGTGCCACCAGATTCCTTCGGTTCACTCTTTGTTGTTGTTGTTATGTACCATTGAGTTGGAACCAACTCAGCTGACCCTCTATCAGGTTTTCAGAGGCAGTAAAACACACAGAAGGAGATTGCTCATCTTTCTACCAGAGAGTAGCTGGTAGATTTCAAGCATGTGTCTTTGGGTTGGCAGCACAACTCCTTATTAGTAGAACTCCAGAGCTCCCTTGGTTCAAACTATTGCTGTTGTTATTGTTAGGTGTCCTTGAGTAGAGTTTAATTCCTATCCTGTGTCATCCTCCCAATCTCTGACATACTTGAGCCCATTGCTGCAGTCACTGTGTCAATCCATCTGGCTGAAGGTCTTCTTCTCTTTCACCATCCCTCCACCTTGCCAAGCATGATGTCCCACTCCAATGAATAGCCTGTTCTAGTGATAGGCCCAAAATGAGGCAAAGCTTTATTTGCACCTTCTCCACCACATATCTGGGTTTTTTTTTGCCAGTCCATGGGATATTCAGTACTCTTTTCCAACACCACAGTTCAAAGGCATCAATTCTTCCTCTGTCAGACTTATTCTTTGCCCAGCTCTCAGACGCACCCAAAGACCATGGCCTGAGTCAGTCACACATTAGTCCTCAAACTGACATTATTGCTCCTCAGTAACTTGGAGAGGTCTGTCACAGCAAACTTTCCCAGTGCAGTAAGTCTCCTGATCTCCTGACTGTTGATACCAAATTTATTGACTGTGGATCCAAGTAAGATGAAGCGGTTGACAGTTTTAGTCTTTTCTCCATCTATCATGATGATGTCCATTAGTGAGGATTTTTGTTTTCTTTATGATGAGATGCAATCCGTGTTGAAGGCTGCAATCTTTGGTCTTCTGCAGAAAGTACTTCAAGTCCTCTTCATTTTCACATGCAGGTAAAATATTGCTGAAGATCATTTAAAAATGGCTAAAATAATAGAAGGGCAGAGAGTTGCCAGAAATTCAAGTTGTATTTAAAAAAGGCTGTGGCACCAGACTTCATTGCTGATGTCAGATGGAGTCTGGCTGAAAGCAAAGAACACCAGAAAAATACGGTATTTATGCTTATTGACTATGTAAAGACATTTGACACTCTGAAGGACAGCAAACTTTGGATAACATTGAGAAGAATGTGAATCCCAGAATACTTAATTATGCTCATGTGAAACCTATACCTAGACCAAGAGGCTATTGTGTGAACAGAACAAGAGAACATTACATGGTTTTAAATTAAGACAAGTGTGTGTCAAGGTCATATCCTTTCTCCGTATCTATTCAGTCTGTGTGCTGAGCAAATAGAGAAGCTGGACTCCACGAGGAGGGATCTGTTGGTCCAAACTAGTCACCCTTAAACTGAGCAAGGTTTAGAATCACCTGGAGGACTTGTTAAACCACTGAGCTTCTGACTTAAGTAAGTCCAGTAATTTTGTGTCACTGCCTAACAAATTAGCACAAATTTAGTGGCTGGAAACATTACCAGTTTGTTAGCTCACCCTTCTCCAGGTCAGAAGTCTGGCATGGTTTTAAAAGACTGAACTCAAGGTATCAGCGGGCAGCATTTCTATCTTGAGACTCTAGGGAAGAATCTGTTTCCAGGAACATTCAGGTCATAGGCCAAGTTCAGTTCCTAGTGATATGAGACTGAGATCGTCATTTCTCTGCCAAAGGTGACTGCAGCTCCTAGAGACCATGCACGCTCCTTGCCACATGACCCCTTCCACCTCAAAGCCAGTGTTGGAGAATCTCATGTCAAATTGGTTGCCCAGAACCTGTCAAGGGCTCACTCTGAATAACTTCTCTTTCTTAAACTGTGCAGCCTCGCCTAATCACAGGAGTAAAAGCCTTCATATTCCTAATCCTTGGGATTATAAAGTTTATGCGTGTTAGTGAGGTGGCAGTGGGAAGATCTTGGGAACCATTTTAATCTGCTGCCTACTACAGACGTGAGAAGGTAGAGGTGGGAGGGTGAGAATTTGCGTTTCCAACAAGAATCCAGATAAGGCAGTTGCTGCTAGTCTGGGAACAACACTTTGAGAACCACCTACTGACATTAATTCTATGCAGTGATTAAGGATTCACAGAAGCAAAAACTGAAGCACAAAGCCTTAAGTCTAAAGATAATATTAAAATATATAGCAAATATTACACAAAGTGCACTGACAACAATCAAAACAGAATTAGTTTAAATAACCATTGTGGCCACACTGGTGGAAACCAGTTCTCTCAAGACCTCAGCAAATAAATAAATGCTGGGGCAAGGGCTTATATTCAGACTTTAACAACAACAAAAACCCCAGAACACAACAGAAACCGAAAGCAACTAAGTCCAAGAATAAATAGGTTGGAAGCCATTTATTGATTCTAAAATCCCTCCTATTTAAAATATTCTGTCTGCTTGGTGTTGTACAGATCTGCTCTTTCCAAGGGTAAAATCTTTATTCATGTCCTGTTATTGCTGCTTATAACAAACTAACCTGAATACAGTTACCTAAAACAATACAGTTGTATGATCTTACAGTTCTGAGGGTCAGAAGTACAAAATCAGTTTCACTGGGCAAGAAATCAGTACATCAATGGAACCAGTTCCTTCTGGAGGTTCTAGAGGTTCAAAGGAAGGCCTGGTGTTCTACTACCAAACGATTACCCACCGAGACGCCTGCGATTCTTGTTGGCAAGTGGAAATATGTATAAGTAAAAGACAAGGAACAAATTTTGTCATAATCTTTCCCCTAACCCACCCTTCCTCTTTCTGCTGTTCATTCTGTGAAAGCCTGTACTCCCTCCTCTCTTACAGGGGGAAGCACTTGTGTTGGGTGGTAGATTTGACTGCACTTTTTGAAGGAAATAGCCACTTGGTCTTTCTTCCTTGCTTTCCAGATCCTATCAGTTACATGACTTATCACTTCTGCCCAGCTGATATGTTGCTCCAGTGATGATTGCTGCAAAACAAACCAACCCAAACTCCAGCAGACTTAGAGACTACGTGTTGTTGCATACCACTGAGCCAGACCGACCCGTAGCTGACCCTCCAGCAGGTTTCCAGAGGCTTAAATCACGTGGGAGGAGATTGCTCACCCTTCTCCTGTGGAGCATCTTGCGTATTTGAATCTCATGCCTTTGGTTTTGCAGGGAAGATTATTAACCACAAGGCTACTAGAGCTCCCTTAGAGACTGCCAGCAGCTATTTATTTTGCCAAAGCATCTGTAATTTGGCTTAAGCTGGACCTGACTGAGGACTGGAAACCCACAGTCAGAATGCATCACTCAGATAGCTAGCAGTTTGGCCTGGATGCCACTGGGGAGTTCATCTAGGGGTTTGGGTCAGAAGCCACAGCACCTTTCTGAATAGTCCTCTCTCTCTGCCTGGGCTGCTTGGGTGACTGAGTTTCTAGAGTAAGTGTTCTAGAAGAGGAAGGTACAAGTATGTGGCTTTTTTTTTTAATGACCTAGCTTGGAAATCTCAAAGGCCTTCCTAGAGTCAAGGGCAGAGGACCCATATACCACTTGGAAAGGTTCTACAGAAGCATATGTGGTAGGAAGTACTGGGAAAATTCAGTCTGCCATAGCTGTCATCTACATCTTTGCACATGCCCCAATCCTTTTCATGGGTATATTATTCTTCAAATCAAAATTTTGATGTATGACATAAAAAAACCCCCAACTTATCAACTATATTAATTTATTTTAGTACTCTTAACACTAATACATAATGCTTAGTATGTCTCATGGACTTCCAAAAGACATCATGCTTGGGAAGATGGAGGGTCAGGGGAAGAGAAAAAGACCCTTGACCAGGTTTGACACAGTGACTGCTGCAATGGGCTTTAGTGTGTCAGGAAGTGTGAAGATGGCTCAGGACAGGACAGGTTCTGATCTGTTGTTCATAAGTTCCTAAGGTCTCGATGAGTTGCACTTGACTCAGTGGCACCTAACAAGAAGTATTCTTAACAAAATATGAAAAGTACAATTGTGTGGATTGCATGATTTTTTTAAAAAAAATAAATAATGCAAAGGTAGAATTTCTCAAGTACAGGATATTGATTTTACAAGTATTAGTAGCACTTAAAAAATGCCATACTGACAGGGTAACCACCAAAGAAATTTGTTCAACATGAATAAAATGAACATATCTTTTAGTAAAAGCAGGGTAGTAATTTTATTCTGCACAATAGTAATGAACATTCCTTTAAAGTTTGCACCCCCTCTATAAAAGTAGAAATGAGATGCAAGGTCATGACCTCTTTAAAATCTAGCCATATTTTCCATTCCCTTTTCCACAAGGCTTACTGTAACTCAATCGAATATTGATATTGGGGGAAAAAAATTACTCAGACTCACTGCCATTGTTGTTGTTAGGTGCTGTCGAGTCACCTGCAACCCATAGCGACCCTATGTACAGCAGCTCTGAAGCCTGTCCTGTCCTGAGCCAGTCTCACTGATTCCGACATACCAACCCCCATCACCCCAGTCACTGTATCAGTCCATCTCATCTGGGGTTTCCCTCTCCTACGCTTTGTCCACCCTTCCAAACATGACCTTCTCCAAGGACCGGTCTCTCCTGGCCACGTGCCCAAAGTAAGTGAGGTAGAGCTTCAAGGCAGAGCTTCAAGTCTCCAAGGAGAGACTTGGTTTTACCCTCTCTAAGACAGACCTGTTTGTTTTCTTGGCTGTCCATGGTGTGTTCAAGACTCTTCTCCAGCACCACAACTCAAAGGCATTGATTCATCTTCTGTCATCCTTAGTCATCTTCCAGCTCTCTGATGAGTTGATCCTAATTCATAGTGGCTCTTTTAACAGAAGACAGCCCATCTTTCTCCCACAGAGCGACAGAGCCTCTAAGCTTACAGTACAACATTCTGTGAATTACTCCACCAGAGCTCCTATATATTGAGATGTTCTTGTTTTTAGGCACCATCAAATGAACTACAACACATGGTGGGTGACCCTGTGAACAAGAGATGGCAACTTTGCCCTATCCTGCACGATTTTCCCAAGCTCTGCCATGCTCGTTCCTGTTAAGGTCCTTGCATCAGTCCATCTTGTTGAGAATCTTCTTCTCTTTCATTGACCCTCTGCTTTCCCAGCATCAGATCTTTTCCCAAAGACTGGCATTTTTTACATGTATAGGACAAAGTTTCACAATCCTTACTTGTAAGGAGCATCCTTGTTGCACTTTTAGACAAATTTGATTTTTCCTTTGGTTATTATTGTGTGCAATTGCGTTGACTATGACTCATAGTGACCCTTTGAACAACAGGTCTGAACCTTGCCCTGTCCAGAGCCAACCTCACTGTCCCTGACACACCTGACTCCATTGTTACAGTCACTGGGTCAGTCTATCTCATCTAGAATCTTCCTATCCTGCACTTACTTTCTACCCTTCCGAGTATGATGTCAGTCTACAGGAAATGGACCATCCTGACAAAATGCCCAAAGTATGTGAGACAGAGTTATAAAATCCTTGCCTCCAAGAAGCCACTTGGTTTCACCCTCTCCAGGACAACCTGTTTGTTGTCTTTGCAGACCATGTATGTTTAATACTCTTCTGCAGCACCACAACTCAAAGACACCAATTCTTCTTCTGTCATCCTTATTAATTGTCCAGTTCTCAGATGCATAACAAGAAATAGAGAAGACCATGGCCTGGATCAGTTACACCTTGTTCTCTAACTTACAGCATTACTCTTTATTACTCTGGAGAGGTCCCTGCCGGTAGATTTTCCTAATGCAACTCATCTTTTGATTCCTGACTACTGGGGCTAACAATATTGATTGTAGATCTGAGTAAGATGAAATCATTGACATCTTCAATCTTTTCTCCATCTATCATGATGCTACCTAGTGGCCCAAGAGTGAAGAATTTTGTTTTCCTGATACTGACATGCAATTCATTTTCTTTGATCTTTTGCAGTAAATGCTTCAAGTCCAACTCAATTTTGGTAAGCAAGGTTGTGTCATCTGCATAACACAGGTTGTTGATGTGTCTTCCTCCAATCCTGGTGCAACATTCTTCTTCATAAAGTCTAATCTTTCATATGATCTGTTCCACATATAGATTGAAAAGGTATGGAGGAAGGATATATCCCTGACAGATTCCTGTCTTGATTTTAACCATGCAGTGTTTCCTTGCTCTAGTTGGAAAACGGGTTTGTCATCAAGGTATTTCACATTCACATTCTTTTCAAAGTTAACTACCATTTGTTGTAACCCACACAGTCTTTACATAGTCAATAAAATGCAAATAGACATCCTTCTGCTACTCTCTGCTTTCAGCCAAGAAACATTAGACATCAGCAATATCCCAAGTGCCACTGCCTCTTCTAAACCCAGTTTAAATGTCTGGCAGTTCTAGGTCAATATACTGTTCTTGTTGTTTTTTTTTAATTATCTTCAACAAGGTTTTGCTTGCATGTGAAATTAGTGGTATTACCCAATAATTTCCACCTTCTATTGGATCACCTTTTTTGGGAATGGGAACAAATATGGATCTCTTCCAGTCAGTTGTCCAGGTAGCTGTCCTCCTAGGCCAGACAACCTTCAGGTCTTGCGGTCTATGTGCTGTTGCCTTGATGTAGGGATCCCTTCTGCCCACACCTTTATATGTTTGCTTGTCCTTAATTTGCTCTTCCCCCCCCTCTTTCTCTCTTTTTTTATTGGTTTGCCTACAAAATTTGTATACATTGTGTTTCATACTATTCTTTATTAACATTGAGTTTTATCATTCTCATGTATTATATTTTATAAAATTAATAAACATTGGATCCTTCCCATTTACTTCCCCCACTCCTTCCATCCACCAAACTATGGTTTCACCCCTACCTATCCACCCCCCTCCCCCCGCTTGAGTTCCCATACATGTTTTGCTAATTACCCTTCTATTTTTATAATCATGGTCTTATGAAGTATTTGTTCTTTTGAGACTGCATTAGTTCACTCAGTATGATGCTCCCCAGTCTGCTCCTGAGTGCTGCATAGTATTTCATTATATGAATGTAGCACAATTTCTCAATCTGTTTTGTTGTGGTTGGACATTTGTGCTGTTTCCATGTTACTGTGATGGTGAATAACACTGCTATGGACATTGGTGTACAAACCTCCATTTGTTGTCTCAGTTCTAATTTCCTTGGGGTATATTCCTAGTAGTGGAATAGCTGGGTCATACGGAGTTTCTTTGTTCAACTTTTTGAGGAAATACCATACTGTCTTCCAGAGTGGTTGTACCATTTTACAAACCCACTAACAGTGTATAAGAGTTCCCACCTCTCCACATCACCTCCAACATTTATTGCTCATTGCCCTACTAAACGTTGCCACTGCTACTGGGGTGAGATGGTAAGGCTATCATTTATCTGTCTGTTCTTTTGGTAGTGTGTGGTATATTCAATACACTTTGCCAGCACTGCAATTCAAAGGCATCCTTTCTTCTGTATTCTTTATTTACTGTATAACTTTCACATGCACAGGAAGCAATTGGAAATATGGTGTAAGTTAGTTACATTTTAGTCTTTAACTGAACATCCAGGCTCTTTAGGACTTTTCAATAGGCTTTTGACAGCCGACTTGCCCCCCCCCCAAAAAAAAATTGTCACCCTGATGTGTCAAATGTGTTAATGGTTGGCTACCCAATGCAGACAGAGAGTGGGGTGGAGCAACCCAATTAAAACAAGCTTGGAAGGAGGAGTGGCATCCACTTCCATAATAGCTTGCCTCCGGAAACCATATGAACCTGGAGAGAGGATGAAAGGCACCCAAATGTCGAGACTCTCCTTCATAGGGTTGCTATGAGTTGCCTGCAACTCAACACAGAGAGAGAGATTAGCTGGCCCAGTGGACAGAAAGTGATACTACCAAGCCAAAGGTGGGTGACTTTTAATCCACGGCCCTTGAGTCTCTCTTTCATTGTTTTTGTTCAGACATTCCTCCAGGTCATATAGCCCTGGTATACAAGTTGCTGTATAGCAGTAACTTGTGCTTGCTGTGAGGCTGAACACTGTGACACTGATATGTCAAATGCATTAATGCTTGTCTACCCAATGTGGACAGAGGGTGGGGTGGAGCTCCCTGATTAAAACAAGCTTGGAAGGAGGAGTGGCATCCACTTCCATAATAGCTTGCCTCTGGAAACCCTATGAACCTGGAGAGAGAATGAATGGCACCCAAGCGTTGAGGACTCTCCTTCATAGGGTCGCTATGAGTCAGTCGCCTGCAACTCGACGGCACTTAACAACAACAACAACAACAACATTATTAACTGCTGCTCCCCTGGGTAATTTGGAGAATAGCTGTCTGGCCAACAGATTGGAAGAAGTCCATATTTGTTCCTATTCTCAAGAAAGGTGATTCATCACAATGTGGAAACTATTGAGCACTATCATTAATATCATATGCAAGGAAAATACTGCTCAAAATCATTCAAAAATTGCTAGAACAGTACATAAATAGGGCACTGCCCGAAGTTCAAGCAAGATTTTAGAAGAGGCTGTGGCACCAGGGATACCTTTGCTGTTGTCCTGCTGATGGATCCTGGCTTAAAGTAAAAAATATCAGAAGAATGTCTATTTGTTATTGACTATACAAAGGTATTTAACTGTATGGGTCATAACCAATTATGGCTAACAGTGAGAAGAATGGGAATCCCAGAACACTTATTTGTGCTCATGTGAAATCTATGCCTAGACCCAAGAGGCTGTCGTGTGAACAGAGCAATGGAACAATACATAGTTTAAAAGCAAGAAGAAAATGCATCAGATATGTATTCTTTCTCTATACCTATTCAGTTTGCTGAGTAAATTATTAGAGAAGCTAGACTCTAGAATGTGGCATCAGAATTGGAAGGTGACTCATCAATAATCTGTATTATGCAGATGACAAAACCTTGCTGAATGTGAGGAAGACTTCAACAACTTGTTGCAGAAGATCAAAGAATACAGTCTTCAATATGGATTGCCTCTGAATGTCAAGAAAACAAAGATTCTTATCATTGGGCCAGTAGACAACATGATGATAGAGGGAGAAGAGATTGAAACTGTCAACAACTTCATCTTACTTAGATCCACAGTTAACATTCTTGGTACCAGCAGTCAGGAAATTAGGACATGTTTTGCACTGGTAAAGTCTGCAGTTAGAGACCTTGCCATATTATTGAGGGGTAATGATGTCAGTTTGAGGACTAAGGTACATCTGATTCAGGCCATGATCTTTCCATTCACTTACTATCCATCTAAGAGCTGGATAATAAATAAGGATGACAGAAGAATTGATGCCTTTGAGTCAGGGTGTTGGAGAAGAGTGCAGAACATTTCACAGAGCACCAAAAGAACAAACACATGTGTTAGAGAGGGTGCAGCCAGAGTGCTCTTTGAAGACAATGAGGCTTCACCTTACATACTTAAGGCATTTTGCTAGGACAGGCTATTCCTTGGTAAGGGACATGATGCTCAGAAAGGTAGAGGGTTGGCAAAGAAGACTCTTAACCAGGTGGATTGACTTGGTTACTGCCACAGTGGGCTCTAATGTATCAGAAAATGTGAGGATAGCACAAGATAGAACACTGTTAAGATCTGTTGTTCATTGGGTCACTGTGGGTTGTACTCGATGACACCTAACAAAACAACAGCTACTATGAATATTGATTTTAGAGTCAAGTAGAATCAAATATTTGAACCGTCAATCTTTTCTCCGTCTTGTTGCACACCAAGGATAAAGTATTTTTTATAATTATTAATAATGAGACAGACAATCAGAAATAAGATAAAACAGCATAAAAGACGGGGGGCCAGCAGTTCCAACAACTGAAACACCTCAAGCCATGCCTCTCTGTGTATTTATTGAGAATCAGGGGAAGCAAATCATAAAGAGAATTCAATGCAAATGGAGCCAAGCTCTTTCTATTGAAAACCTTTGCTTGATTCAAGAGGTAGGGGTTAGCAAATACAATGCAAGAATCCTGTAAACCCTTAAGGATTTCTTTGGTGCCTCGAGGTGAATTCCAGCTTGTACTGTGCCTCTGCCACATCCTGAAATAGCATTCAGTTTATTATAAGTATTTAGTATTGGCTTTCTATTCCATCTATCATGACTGTTACCCAGTTATGAAGATTTCTGTGTTCTTGATGTTGAGATATAATCCATATTGAAGATTGTTGTCTTTGGTCTTTTTTTAAGAAGTGCTTTAAGTCTTCTTCACTTAATGCAAGCAGAAGTGTGTCATTCATATAATGTAGCTTGTTGATGGGTCTTCCTATGGTCTTAATGCCACATTATGCTTCATATAATCCAGCTTCTCAAATTATTTGCCCACTAGGTTATTCCTTGGAAAGGGACAACATTCTTGGGAAAATGGAAAGTCAGCAAAAGAGAAGACCCTCAATGAGGTGATTTGACACTATGACTTCTGCAGTGGGCTCTGGTATCTCAGAGATGTAGAGAATAGCACAGGATAGGGCAAGTTTCAGGTTAGCTGTTCATGTGCTATTAGGTGTACTTGACAGCATCTAACATCAATGACATACATATTCAATAATTCACATACAATTCAATAATTGCTATAGAGAAAGGATACAATCCAGACACACACCATTCTTGATTTTAAACCATATAATATTCCCTTTGTTCTGTTTGAACCACTGCTTCTTGATTTATGTACAAGTTTCGCATGAGCACAATTAAGTGTTCTGGGATTTTCATTCTCAGTGTTAAGTATAACCTTACGATTCACCCAGTCAGAATGCCTTTTCATAGTCAATAAAATACAAGTATCTTTCTGGTGGTACTCTATGCTTTCAGCCAGGATCCATCCTCCCATGACCTCTAATCCATTTTGGATTTTTGGCAGTTCTCTGCCAATGTACTCTTCTAGTTCCCCCCCCCAATAATCTTTAGCAAGATTTTGTTTCCATATTATATTATGGATTGATATGATATTGATGTGTTTGCTCCTTGAGTTGCAATCAGTTTCAAAGCAAGAGGAGATTTCCTGTCTACCTTCACTGCTCACAGTTCCTGTACTCCCCACCTGCTGTATACTGAGCACTTATTGTCTCTATCATATAATCAAGACCATCTATATTATCTTGCTTCACTGTTAAACCTTTGTAGGGACAAGAGCTGTATCTTAGGTTCTGAAGCCCCATCCTAAAAGGAACTACTGATGTACTAGTAGTAGCCTAATAAGTGTGTGGTGACAGAGTTGACTGTGAGCTCTTTGAAATGAATGTTGATTCCCTATTCCTCTTTATCTCCAGTAAAGAGGAATAAATAGTGCATGCATTCCCTCAACAAAGTCTTGTTCTGCTTTTAGTTCAGCGGAGAAACCAATTCAAGTTCATGAGGTTGTGACAACTCATAAGAGGAGTAATTTGGGACAGTCCTGGGGGCCAAGAAGGTTCAAGCAGATCCTTAGTAAATGGTTAGTGAATGAGTGTACAAATGAGTGGCTTTTAGTTAGGCTTGGAAATGGTTATAATACCATACACTGGAATCTGGTCAACATTAGGTGCTTGGAAAATAGTTGTCCCACACTTCAGGGAGTTAGCACCCAGCCCGGAGGAACTCACCCGTCTCAGCATTATTCCTTTGTAGCCAGACTTGCTGCCTGAAATTTTCCCTTTGGTGATGCATTCCTTTGAGATTGAGCCATTGCTTTCCTGAATTTTCTGATTAAAGACAAATATTTTGGCAAAACCTTACAAGTTAAATGTCTGTCACCATTAAACCCTATATGGAAAAAACAAATTGCTACTAGATCTAGTTAGAAGAAATATCTCATGGGAACATCACTGATTGAGGAGTAACACCAATAAGAAGTAGATAGCAAAGGTAAAAACATTGCTTTGTAACTTGGTTCCCCCACATTAAAAATAAGTTATGGACCTCTTCATCTGTCATTAGGTGGCTCTACACCTTTTACTATGAATCATTCTGTGGTATATTGAAGGAACCCCTGGTGGCACAGTGGCTACAGCTCAAGCTTCTAACTGATGTGTCAGTGATTCAGACCCACCCAGCACCATTTTCCCAAGTTATTTCAAAAATAAAAGAGGAATCAAACTATTTTAGATTTTTGCAGGAGCAATTTGAAGTGCTGCTTTTTCAGAATAGTCATTTAAAAACTGTCTCAAAAACCTCAAACTGAAAATGTCTGACTCTCGATCAACTTTCAGATTATCTTTGCAGCCATGTCTTCCATGGCCGGTTGAGGCAGAACCTTTTTGCCCTTGCTGATCACAGGCCAATTCTGGAGAAGTCTTTAAGTGAGGCAGGATCCTGATTCCTAGCCAGGCTATGGCCCAAGCATCAGTTCAGTCATCCCTGGCTGAAAAAACTGATGAAGACACCCCGAAACTGCATCTCCACACTGATTGTATGACAGTTTCATTTCAGGAGTGGAAGGGAACCTTCCACCAGTGCTCAGGGAGTCACTCGTGGGAATTTGTCATGATGGTGGGTCAGGTAGGAGAGAAATGGAGAATTTCCATGTGGAGAATAGGAGACATATTCCTAAACATATTATTTGGTATTTCTTCATATCAAAGAATGAACTATGCTGAGTCTTCATAAATTATTCTTGTGTAACTAGTTGATGGGTATCGTAGAGTCAGAACCGATCCTGACCCTTCAGAGGCCTTTCAGAGGCAGTTAATCACATTGGAGATGGTTTCCCAGCCTTCTCCTGTGGAGCAGCTGGTACCCTCAAACCACATGTCTTCGGGATTGCAGTGCAGCTTCTTGCTACTAGACCACCAGAGCTTCCTAACCCAGTACCCCGCATGGTATCTGGCTCATTATTGTGAGTTCCTTTCTAATTGGCTCTGATTCATGTTGATCCCATGTATGCCAGAACAAAATATTGCCTGGTCCTGTCCCAGCTTCACATTTTTTTTTACATATACTTGATTCTTTTGCTGTGGCTGCATGTATTTAAGTGCCTTCCAATATAGTGAGCTCACCCTCCAGCCTATAGTAGATAATGTCCTATTGTAATCTATAGATCTCCATTGGCTAGTTTCTAGAGGTGGATCACCAGGCCTTTCTTCCTAGTCTGTCTTAATTTGGAAACTCCACTAAAATCTGTCCATTGTAGGTGACTCTACTGGTGTTAGAAAGATATCACTCCCAGCATCACACAACACAAAAGCTACAACAGTGAAACGAACATTAGACAGGTGGTGCGTCTGGTTCTCAGCAGGTGACTTCTGGCTTGGATGAATTATAAACATATGGTAAATCAGAGCCCATGGACTCTGATACCTTTGGAACTGGCCTGTCTGCAGCTAAAATTGGAGGATAGGTGTGGTACTACAGAGCCTCAAATCTTTGAGGAACACCGGTTGTTTCAAAGCCTCTGGGTCATGTTGCAACATCTTGCCTTTCACCCAGAAAAGCTAGAAATTCTGGAGTTACAAGACAATTTGCAAAAATGAAACAAAATCCCTACTGCTGTGAAGTCATTTCTACCTGACTGTGACCTTAGAAGGGAGCCCTGGTGGCTTGGTGGTGTGAACTGCATTGCCAACCCCAAGGCAAATGATTCTAATCCACCAGCTGCTCTACAGGAAAGAAGATGGACGGTGTCCTGTGTGATGTACTGCCTCTTGATTTACTACTACCTGCTGTTGGGTCCACTTTGAGTCAGTTCTGACTCCACGGTACACAACAACGGTGACCCTGTAGGACAGCATAGACATTTCTGCCTGTTGAAAACCAGAATAGGATTTCCTAAGCTGTATGTTTTTTGTTGTGTTGTTTTGTTTTTTTTAAAAAAACAACCTTTCTATTGTAATTTGTACTGGGCTCCTCTCATGCAATTGACTGCCTCTGAAAACCTGTTCTCCAATAGGTCAGTTATGGGTTAGTTCCAACTCAACAGCACGCAACAACACAAACATCTATGATGCTGGAGAAGAGTACTGAATATCCCATGGGCTACCAAAAAACGAACAGGTATGTCTTGTAGAAGGTGCATCCAGAGAGCTCCTTGGAGGCAAAGATGATAAAGCTTCATCTCACACACTTAGGGCATGTTGCCAGAGAGGCTATTTGTTGGAGAGGAATATCATGTGTAGAAAGGTGGAGGAAAACCGCCAACTGGGTAGATTGACACAGTGACTAAAGCAGTGGGCTCAAGTGTATCAGAGTTTGTGCAGCTAGCACAGGATAGGACAGGGTTGTTTCGTGTTGTACTTGACTCAGCTGCGCCTAACAATAACATTGTGGTTTGGATGAAAGTTTATAGAGTAAATTGGCTTTTCATTCAACCACTTTCACTCATATTTTATTTTATGGCATTGATTACATCTTCACCACTGGACCAATAAAATAGGCATCATGATAGATGGAGAAAAGATTGAAACTGTCAACGATTTCATCTTATTTGGATTCACAATCAGTATACTAGGTGTCAGCAGTCAGGAGATCAGGAGACTTATTGTACTGGGTTTGTGGGTAGGGACCTCTCCAAATTATTGAGGAGCAATGATGTCAAGTCGAGGACGAAAGTATGCTTGATCCAGGCCGTGATGTTTTCAGGCACTTCTATGCATCTGAGAGCTGGACAGTGAAAAGGGTGACAGAAGAAGAATTGAGGCCTTCAGACTGTGGTGTTGGAGAAGAGTATTAAATATCCCAGGGACTTCCCAAAAAAGAAACAGATACGTCTTGGAGAGGGTGCAACCAGAATGCTCCCTGGAGGCAAAGATGATAATTTTTTTTTGGCATTTATTCCCATGAAAGGTTATTCCTTGGAGAGGAATATCATGCTGGGGAACATGAAAGAATGGTGAAGAAAAAGAAGACCCTCAACCGTATGGATTGACCTTGTGACTGCAGCAATGAGTTTGAGTGTGTCAGAGATTTTGAGGATGGCCCAGGATAGGATAGGGTTCATATCTGATGTGTATAGGGGCGCTGTGAGTCGTACCCGAGTCAACGTCACCTAACAACAACAACATTCCCACACTATAAGCATACCTTTTTTTCCCTCTGTGGTTCTTGTTGGAGCCAACAGTTCACTGGCAGGAACCCATTCTGCTCATTCTGGACCTGAAAGAAATGGAATCAGAGACTGGGGTCAGGGAACTGTTTGCAAAGATTTCTTGAAGAACAATTTGTAAGATTATTTTGCCTGTCAGCCATGGAATATAAATACCCACGTTTCCCAATGAATAAAGTTGTAAAGTTGGCACAATTAGTCGTTTTGTTTTTTTTTTAATAGTAACTGTTAATGGATGTATCTGATTCATGGTTGGGTCTTGTTTAGTCTGTGTTTATTGCTCATTATTTTTAAGACTAATTTGTACCATAGTGACTAACCAACCATTGAATACCAGTGTGTCACCTTCTTGAAGTTGGCAGGATACACTTCCTCATGCCTCATGCTATCATTATCAGACTTTTAAGTAATCAGCAGTGTCAGTTTTTAAAAGAGCACTTACGTTGTGGCCATGGTGGTATGTCTCAGCTGCGGACATGGACAGACAGTGTGCGTCGTAATGGAAAAAGCAGGTAATTGCTCAGAGAACACTTTCCTCTCCTTCCAGCCATTGGCAAGAAATTTGTGAGATGACTCTTGAGCTTTAAAAATGGGTGTTGGCTACAAAGGAGTTGTAGGTGTTACTGAGAATTGTTGTATAGCTGTTTCTGATGATTTGGTTGTTGTCCTTGTTTTATTTTTTTTAACCTTTCCTCCATAACCTCTTCACCTTTGAAACTTTGACCCGAGCAGAGCCAGTCACCCTGCAGGTGTTGACAGGGTGCTGCAGCCTCAGCCTCAGCTCCAGGCAGGGGTGACATCAAAGCAACAGCCAGGGCTCAATGAGCCTCACCTGTGGCCACTAAAAGAACATGGCTTTACTTCAGCGGGAGAACTGGAATCGAACTCATACTCTGAATGTTGAGGAAGTGACTTCTTGGAGTGCATTGGTCTGGACAGAACTAGGTGGCAGAGGACCAGGTGCTGCAAACCCAAGAGCAGTGACTGAGGCCGCCCACTCGTGGACACCAGGGTGAAACCCTTGTCACTGCAGTGTTGTGCCCCCGGCTGAGAGCACTTCAAAGCCAAGTAAAAATCAGTCATTAAAGCAAGGTGGGTCTGGAAAGAAGTAGACTGCAAAGAACAAATAAGCCATGATTAATTAAAGTGACTTTGGCCCCAATAATCTCTAAGTAAACGGTACTTCACTTCATCCACATTTGCTTACCTCTCTTTTCCTAGTCATTAAGTAGAGCTTTGATTTGCCTCTGGCGATTTCTTCATCTTAAAGCATCTGGAGCAGTGCTTTTCCAAGAAGTTCCTTGGTATAGGGTGGTTACCTCCATGCACTAAGGAAAGACTGAGGTAATAAGGGAGCCAGAGTTAATGAGCATGGAAACACACATGGAATTTAACAAACAAGATGAAATCTTATGTGAACTGTGACCTTTGCCTGAAGACAGAATTTGCAACTCTCTTCCTCCCTACATATCATCACTTAATCACTCATTTTCTTTTAAGATAGCTTCCTTGCTGCACATTGAGGTTTCTCTAGCACCTGCCTGGTTGCTTCAGGGAGTACTGATAGAATCAAAGTGTAGATGTTGTGCTAGGTTATCTGCTTATGTTTTCCTTCCCTGAGACCCAGAATCTAAACAATCCATTCCTTACCCCAAATCCAGCACCCCTGAGCCTATTCCTGGATATTGCCAAAAGTGAACAAAACAGAAATTCCTTGAAAAGTGTCAAGAATAAACATCTTTCCTATTCTGTTTCTGACATTTAATAATCAGGAGCCAAAAGGAGAGAGTTGAATCGCACCACTGCTTAGACAAATGGGTTCTAAACTCTTTGATCATGAATCTCACTAGTAAAATAATATATCTTTATTTCTAAATTCTGTGCAAGAAAAATCACTGCCATCAAGTCACTTCGGACTCATGCTAATCCTCCACGCTCATCCTTAAATGTAAAGGCAAATCTTTTCTTTTAATTTATTCAAATATTTATTGAAGAACTAGGGAAATACAAAGTTTATAAAACATGTTCAAAAAGGTGAGGTCAATGCACAAGTGAAAAGCAGAGTATGGTTCACTGAATCACAGCAGTCAATAGAAAGTGCCTTAGGAAATCAAGAATAAAGATTGCTTCCAGCCTGCACAGGGGTGTGATTGGGTGGCAAATCAGGAAAGCGGGTAAGATTAAAATAGAAGACTTCAGTCTGGATTGTTGATGATACTCAGTATCGACTATATTTGTCTCTCCTTTTTCTCTCCCCATCTTTGGGCTTAATTTACCAGTAGTGCCCAGGACTGTTCAATGCGCTTTTTCTATACTTGCTTGCACTTTTGCTTTAATGTCTTCTACAGAACTAGGTCCTTTTGGAGTTTTGGGAGTTTTTTGCTGTTTTTTGAAAGATTTTTGTCCTTTCGATCATGAAGTTGATGGTTTTTAGTCTTTTCCACTCTGGTTTGATTTTTGTGCATTTTTGGCTGGAGTATCCCGTATAGATTTCTTCACTGGTGCTTTTTCTTCAGCCTCATGATCATCAAACTCGTCGTCATCATCTTCATCTTCGTCATCATCATCTTCGTCATCCTCTTCATCAGTGGCAAGTTTCACCTTTTTCTGTGGAATTTTGTTACCACCTGCAGGGGCAGATCTCTTTCCTGATATACTCAAGAGTTTCACATCCTCCTCCTCTACATCATCTGACTCTGCATCTTCCTCCACAGCTACTAAGTGTTGTCCACTTATATGCACAGGCCCTGAGCCACACTTCAATCATAAGATGACAGGTGGTGTTATTTCAAAGCCCCCAAGCAAAACCGTTGGCTGTACAGACACTTTCAAAGTTGCCAGTGTTATTTTAATTGGGCTGCCCTCATAATTCATTCCCTCTGCTTCAACAGTGTGCAATTCATCCTTTGCACCGGCCCCTAAACTGACCGTTCTTAAAGATACCTGGTGCTCATTTTCATCATTATCCACATTAAAGTGATAATCTTTGTCAGCTTTCAGTTCACAACTGAAAAAGTGGTTTTGGGGCCGCAGAGGATTCTTGTCCATATCCATTGAATCTTCCATGGGTTGGTGGCTCACATTTATGTGGGAGAGGACGGCAATAAAACACCATTGTTGCAGGGAACAGCCGCGCAGGACGGAATCACAGCTGGGAAGGCAAATCTTCACAAGAGGAGACTGCCCATCTTTCTCTCACAGAGCAGCTGATAGATTCAAACAGCTGATCTTTCATTTAGAAACACAACAGAAACACACTACACCACGTCTCACTCCCTCACCCATTGTGGTGGAGTTGGAACCAACTCATAGCTGCCCCTGCAGTGGGTTTTCAGAGGCAGCAAGTCACATGGGAGTAGATTGTACATCCTTCTCTGATGGAGTAGCTGATGGATTCACACTGCCTGCTTTTGGGTTGTTTTTGTTATTGTTGTGTACTGCTGAGTAAGTAAACGACCCATAGCTGACCCTCCCGCGGGTTTTCAGAGGCAGTAAATCACAGGGGAGAAGATTGCCCATCCTTCTCCCATGGAGCAGCTGATAGACTTGAACCACCTCCCTTCAGGTTTGCAGTGCAGCTTCTTGCCACTAGGCCACCAAAGCTCTTACATATTCTATGCAAATTCTACTATGTGTTGGGTGAATTATAAAGCATACCCTGAAAATGTTGTGGTGGTGGATCAAGTTGGAACTGAATCATAGCCGACCCTCCACCAGGTTTTTAGTAGCAAGATTGCTTGGGAGGAGATTGCCCATCTCTCACCTGCAGAGCAGTTGGCAGATTCAAATTGTGTACCTTTGGATTTGTAGTGCAACTCCCTACCATTAGGCCACCAGAAAAAACAAGGTGAGCACATGTAAGCTCATTATGGTCTTCCCACATCTCAAGGTCGGACTTGAAGGCTTGTGTCTTAGACTCACGGGAACAAGCACAGGGACTCTCACAGTGTAGACGACTATCTACTAATGGCACAGTTGCTGTAGGATGTGGATGGCCTGTGAGCTCCTGAGACCGCAGAGGTTCACTTAAAAATAATACCTGGGGCCCAGTGGGCTCTTGAACACAACACTGCCTAGGAGACCTGTAAGCAAGTGCACCTACCAGCACTGTGCTACCTCCTGTGACCAGGAACCAGCGACAGGACAGCCTCAGCCAGTAACAGCAGTGCCCATGGCCCATGAAGACTAGATAGCAGTTAGCCCTCATCATAGGGGTCCTTTCTGGTGTGCAGGTCATTGAAGTTCAGTGTTGTTCCACAAGTGCGGCCCCCGCACTGGCCCTGTGGCAGGACAGCTACTCAGTGAGCCATGTTGTCCTTGAGAAGTGCCCATTGTGGTAGGAGTATTGCCAAGCAAGAACACTGATATCACCATGCCAGGCTGACTCTCAGGCAAGCCGATAGTCACTGAGGTTAGAAGAGGAGGGCTGTGGTTGGCGTGGGCCTCCTGAAGGAGTGGTACTTGTGATGGGCCAGGATGGATGGGGGTGCAGAGACGGAGATGACACAGAGAGGGAACTGAAGGGGGACAGTGTGCACCATGGCTACTGGAGGAGCTTCATCTGCCTCCTCACCAGGCACCCGGCTTCCACCTTTTTTTCTCATTTTAATGGTAATTTTAATGAATGTTTACAAAGAAGTTAGATTTTCATTTAGTCATTGTTGCACATTTAACCCCTTCTTCCTTCCTTCCCCTCCCCTGTTCACTTTAAAAAAAAAAATAAATTCATTCATTGTTACACAATTACAATGTCCTAGTTTTCTTTGCAACGATTTGCCTCTTTTTCTGGGCTATTTCTGTAACTATAATGCTTAATCATATATTCCTTGTAGACAGTTCTTTCATCTGTTCCAATGTAGTGGTCATTATCTATCCACTCTTAACCTATTCTCCGCCCAACCCCACATGCCAGGCATGATCTGACTTCCATTCTAAGGTAATCACTCCAGTTTTTAGGCTCAGAACAGGGTGAAGGGCAAACGTGGAAGCCACACCGCTGTTAGAAAGCAGATCTTGCTGACACTTTGGCCCTCACTCTCTTCTGAGCCTGGAAACGGGAGTGAATGACATTAGAATGGAAGTCAGACGGTGCCCTTCTCTGCTCAGATCCTCCAAGGATGCCTGCCTCGGCACACCCCGGAGTCCTTCCAGGGGACTGAGGGTCCTGTTCTTTCCCGTTCACCTTCTCCATATGCCTCCTGCTGCTGTTCCCACAGCCTCGAATGCTGTCCTCCGTCCCCACAGCTCATGACTCCTCTCCATGTCACCTTCCCCAGGATCCCTGCTGGTCTTTCTGAACTCAAAACCTCCTTTTTACAAGCTTCCCCTATGTTCCTCTCTGCTTTATCCCCAGGAGGTAGCACTATCTCTGCATACTCTGTATTCCACTCCTTTGTGTGATTTACTGTCTTTCTCCCAGATAGACTGTAAAGTCTATGAAAACTAGGATTTTCTTTTTCTTTTCCTTCTGTTTTGTTCACTGGATCTCCACACCTAGAACAGTGCCTGGGGGAATGGCTGGCTGTTTGCATGGTGGTGAGGGGGAGGTGAATGGGTGGGTAGATGAGTGGATGGAGGGATAGATGGATGTTTAAGGAACAGTGAGAATCATTGAAATTCTTACATTAGAAGAGGAATGTGACTCCATCTTGGTTTGGGGAAGTTTCAAGGTGTTGGACATGGACAAAGTCTAGTGGTGCATTGAGAATTGTGGTCACAATGAAGCCAGTTAGAAAGATGCTTCAGAATGAGAGGGCTACCTCAAGTACTAACGGTAAAAGTGCAAAGTGAAGAGGAAGAGAGGACAGTGGACACATAAGAGAGGACACCATAGATGCCCTGGATGGTCCAGTCGGAGGGAATGGAAAAATGGAGATTCTTGTCTCAGAAAAGAAAAATAACTATAAAGCCGAGAAGTACCATTGTCGGGGCTCCGGGGGAGAGGCCTCGCCCTCCTCACGCAGGTGCCCCCTGAGCCTTGGCACACTCATCAACTGCTGACACATCTCAGGTATCCGGTGGGTGCTTCCAGTTGTCCGACCTTGCCACACGCTAAATGAGAACAAGAACCTTGTCCTCAGGGAATGTGCCTTTACAGCATGAGGTAATAAAGAGGAGCCCGAGAACAAGGCCTTTGTTTTTTATTTCTCTTGTGTAGTCACTTAGGCTGAGCACACAGTGCCCACAGAGAAAGGGATGGGGGTATAAGCATGAAATAACAGTAAAACTGTTCCGTTTTCTCAGAAACTGAAAGGTCAGCCAAACTGTCACATTGGGGTTAGAGGTCAGTGTGGTGGCAACGTTTATCTTCATCAAATGTGTCATTTTCCTTTCCAAGAGATCTTGTGAAAGTGCCTCACTCTTTATTCGGTTTTGGTTTGCTTATCTGAGTCAGAACTCGTGTTCTCCAACCTCTAGACATTGCACTTTGTCCCGCTTCAGCCAGTGGCACATTCTTGTCACGTTGTAAACTCCTTGGGGTTTATAATGGAAGTGCTGAGGTAATCCCAGCTATGCTGTAGGAATGCTGTAATGGGAATGATGGAATTCAACATAAACCTCAGTTTTTCCTCGCTGAAAATAGAAACTTGCTAATGACAATATGATCACCCTGTGGAGCCAGAGGAGGAAAACAGGGGTTAAATAGATCCTTTTATGATTTTTATATCGAGAATGGAAGAAATGTAAAACAACTGAAGCTTTACATTAACTAAGACATTTAATTTCTGGTCTCGGCTTTACTACTTTGAGCGCAGTTTTCAGTATACTTTTCAGGAGTGTTGTATTGCTGTGGGCACTCTTTCTCCACATCACTGAAATCCAACGTGCAAGAATCGAGAGTGTATTTGTCTCCGAAGCCACCAAGAGCCACATAAATAGGAAAGGCAACTGGCTTTATCTTTGCTCTGGCTCCGTTTTCATTCTCCGTGGGACCGAGCGCTATTGGCAAAGTCAGTGTGTATAGGAGGTTCAGAAATCCAAGTTGAGGCGTGAGGACAGGCATTGTTCAAAGAACTGCCAGATGAAGTTTTGTTTTGTTTTTAAGTGAACTGAGGGAGGAGGAGAGAGGAAAATGGACAACAATACCCACTTTCTGGTAAACTTTTGTTAAAATCACAATAAAAATTAAAAAAAAACAACAACAACAAACAACTGCCAGCCAAGCTGACCAAGTGAAACTGAGGTGAGCTAAAAGCAGTGTCACTTCTGGTTGCGTACCACCAAGGCCACACTATTCAGTGACTATGTTTGGAAGCTCCTCTGCCCCTTGCTTCAGAGCCTGGGACTCCTGAGCGATGGACGCTCCTCCTGCAGGGTTCTTGTGCACCCTGTGACCCAGAGGTCTCTGCCAGGGAGCCTTGGATCCAGCATTCCCACGTTTGGCAACCACCATGTTGACCAGTCAGCTGGGACACAGATTCAGCCCAAAGGCAGGTACAGAATTACAAGCTTCGTTTGGTTTTGGGGGCAGACTAATGAAAGAGTTTTCAAGTAGTTCAGCAGTCACCAACAACCTTACAGTGGTCATAATAAATAATAATAAAACCATAATAAAACAAAAATTACAAATTTTGGTATAATACCAATGTCTCAGATAAACAGAAATTTGCCAAACTTGGCCAAGAAATTGAACAGAGGATTTTGTTACAGTTCTTATAGGATAGGTTTCTGGGGGCTCTCTTGTCTCTCTTTTGCTCTTTTGGTTTTTGTTTCTAAAGAAAAAAAACCTAGACAGTTAATTGCCTTACCGGTGCAATTGGCGGACCTCTCAATTGCTAACTGAAAGGCCAGCAGCGTGAACCTACCAGCTGCCCCAGAGGAGAGAGATGTGGCAGCCAGCTTCCATAAACACCTACAGCCTTTGAACTCAGGGGAGTGATTCTACTCTGTCATACAGGGTTGCCCCATCCCTGACTCTTGGTGACCCGATGCACAATAGGATTGGACCATTGTGATCCATAGGGTTTTCCTTGCTTGCTTTTTCAAAAGTCAGTTGTCAGGCCCTTCTTCCTGGTCTGTCTTAGTCCAGCAGCTCTGCTGAAGCCTGTTTTCTATCCCAGCAGCTCAGAAGCCCCCACTGAGAGAAGGTAGTAGCTGTACTTGGGGTTGTGTTGGCTGGCAATTAAACGCAGGGTCTCCTGCCAGAAAAGGGAGAGTTCTACCACCAAACCACCCCTGGCCCTCACTACATTAACCAATTGCCTTCAAGTCTGTTTTAACTGATTATAACTCTCCACCTGGTTCTGACTGTCCACAGCATCACTGAGGGACTCAGATGTAACACACTCTGCTGTCAGGACTCCTTGCTCCTAGAAAATGCTTTTAAAAATAACAGCATTTTTAGATTTATAATGAAATTAGGGAAAGTGGAACCTAGAACACAAAGAACTGCATGTATCCAAGGGAGTATTATGCTGGGAATTTTTAAAGAGTGACATTGCTCTGCAAGACAAAACTGGAATTTGCCCTGCCATCCCAGTGTGCCTCTTAGTTGGGGCAGCTCACCTGAACAGGGACAGAATAGTCATAGTACCTCCGCAGCTGGGGCGTCCATTCTTTCTGTTGCTTTTTTCCTATGGGGCAGGGGCAGAGGGAGGATTTCCTCCCTGAGACCCTGAGCAGGATCGCTTAGTGTTTCTTTTCTCACCTTTGAAATCTGGATTCCCTAAAATGGCTTGTATTTTTGCCCAAACTAATACGCTGCTGTTAGAAGAGTATCAAAGTGTTGTATACTCCTAGTTCTTAAATTGTAATAATAAAGTTTTCAAATGAAAACCCTAGGATCACTTTAGGATCTTCCCACAATGCCCCAATAAGGCTGTAGGGTCCAAGTGGGAATTAAGGCATGTGTCCAATAAAGTTTAATTAAGGGGGGAAAGGCCACTTCATTTCAAAACTAATTCCACTTCTTTCTTTAAAAACTGAAGTTCATTGACCAAGACAGATTTCAAAATGTTTTCTTTAATCCCCCAACTTAAAACTTTCATTGAGTTTTTCAGGAAATTGCAAGGATCAAACAGTTCACTAAGACTTTGGTCTCCAGGTTTCACAAAGCCTTGAAATTTCTCAGGAAATTTCTAATTTCTGAAAGCTAATTGCTGTTTACTGCTGTGGCCCTTCGTCCCTTTTCCCCTGTAACATTTTCCGTCTTAAGGAGGGTCGTCCCATTCAGCCAGGAGCATGCTGTCTGAGTGCTGAATGGAATTACTACCAGTGGAAACTATGCTGCAAGAGGGCTTGATAAAGCAGCTGCTAAGCAAACCTCTGCTGCTTTTTCCATCCTCCCAGAGCAGAGTTAATTAGCATAGGGAAAATGACTAAGGTGCTGACGTCACCTCTTTCCAATAGAGGCTCACACTTTGTCCCTGTCTGCCTGCAAGCATGCAGGACTTGACTCAGGAATTTGCTGTCCAAACAGGATGCTCTGGAAGCGGTGCTTTTTCCCCCAAGGGGCCGGCCCTCAGTGCTTTATAAGCACCAGCTCCAGTGGGAGCTCACAGCTCCTCCTAAAAGAACCGCACTCAGGACTTGACTCCGTGCGCCCCGTGCTCTCAGTCTAAGAAAGCAAGATGCACTTTAGAAACTTTAACTACAGCTTTAGCTCCCTGATTGCCTGTGTGGCAAACAGTGAGATCTTCAACGAAAGTGAAACCAGGGTAAGGTTTCTATTATCATGAGATTTTAGAAAGTTTCAAAGCAGTGTGTTAATTGGGACTATTGGTTGAGATATTTGGGTGTGTGGGCGTGTGTTTCTGTCTTGTGGATTTTTTGTGTTTTGAAGTAAATTCAAAGTAATTTTTAGCTTTGGAAAGCAAAATCTGTACAGTGGAAGAATTTCTGAAGATCTTGTATTTGAAAACAGACAGATCCTTGACCAAATAGTACAGCAGAGCTTGGGGATTTGTGAATCAGAATCGATTCAATGGCAGCGGATTTGTCAGCTTCAGATTGTGAGTGAGATTTCAGGCAGTGACGAAAATGCTGCAGTTTTGCAACCTGAACACAAGTAACTTGAGTTTTATCTTAGGAAAAGCTTCTGTGAAGATTTTTTGTACACTTTGTATAACGACAAGGATCTGCCCTCAAGATTCCAGATTTTCCTGGATAAAGTACCTCCTAGATAAAGTGCTCTTCCCTAGATAAAGAGAGGCAAATGATAAAAATGAGTAAAAAGTTTAAGTATGTAAGTCAGAGTGTCTCCTGGGAAGCCACTGTCATTGGTGGTAATTAATAGAATTAGTCATTTTATCACTGTGTCGGTTTCTCTGTCACTTGCTTAAAATGTGAGATTTTCCATTATACCCGGTGATATAATTGATCTTTAATAATACTATATACTCTTTTGGGAGGTGGTTTTTGTGTCAGTAATTTTAATCCATCTGCCACTCTGAGGGAGCAAGATGGGTGGATTCCTGTAAAGATTTACAGCCCTGAGAACTTGGTGGAGGGTGGCTGAGGCCAGTGTCGACTCAGTCACAGTGGATTTTCCCCATTTGCATGCTATGCTTTATATCCAGTATTAACATTGTGGAGGTTACTTTTATTTGACTTTATACTTGTATTCCGTGCTTGCAAACTGGGACCCTAGTTTTTTAATTAGGTCGTAAAGCAGTCAGTATGCAAAGGTCTACATAAGTATAATGTGTATAGTACACACACATACACTTCTGAGTGTTTAAGAACCGCAGAATAAAGATGTTTAACATTAGATTTAATGTGAGTAAAATTTCCTTTAACTAAGTATAGGTATGACATAAGATATGTAAATAATTATGAGAAAGAAGAATTACATGTAAAGAATTTTTGCTAGTATAACAATATGGATTTAAGAGATTGTGTGATTATTTTTTTTTCTTTCTTATGTCCTGGTCCTGAGCCCTGATTTGTTTTCTGAAACTACTCAGCAGAGTCATCACACCCAAATTCTGAATCCTAACATAGGACCAAGTACTTGATCACAATACTTACTAATGAGGTCATGAGAAATTAAAAATAAATGAAACTTCACAAGAGGTGGATCGGGCAGCCACACAAGAGACTAAACATCAGCTATGCACTGTTTTCCCACATGTACCTCTCCAAAAGCCCTTCTTGGAAAAATCACAGAAAATATGGCAACAGAAGAAGGGAGCACTCACAAACTTACTCTTTCAGCATCACCCTCACTTTTCTTTGGTTGATGCCATTTTCTGACTTTCCAAGCGGGACAGATGCAGACGCTGGCCGGGTCTCCTGCAGACAGCCCTGCCTGGGCAGGTGGACTCTCTCCTTCCCCTTGTCCCATCTCGCCCCTTTCCCTTCACGGTGGAACTGTACACACTCCTTAATATATTCCCCTGCCTATTGAAAATCCTCTTTATAGGTGTTTCAAGGTCCCTCCGCTTGCTCCTCTGTGTCAGTCATGTTATATTGGGCTCGCCCACCATTGACCCAGAATATTTAGCCTGGAAAATAACAATGCAGAAACACAATGACTTAATGCCTTTGCCATCTTAACCAGCCTCACCTGTCTACATTCTCACTCAGGTTTGGACTCCTGAGGAACTGTGATGCTCCCATCTCCAAGCTCTCCCAGCCCGCCCCACCCAGCACCCCGCCCTCGTGCCCTCTCCCAGAACTTCTCAGATGTGGGAGATAGCTAAAGAGTTCTGATGCCTGAATTTAAGTTTGTAATCTTTGAATGTTTTACTTAGTGCTGATAATGTTTCACTAATCCTTGTAACAACTGAGCTAGGGGTGTGTGTAAGCCAACCGGGAGTTCCAAATACATGGCACATAACAACAGCATTAAACCCCGCTCACAGGAATTGGCCCATTTGCAGCATATTCATTTTTAAACCAAGATTCTTTTAGAATAATAATTAAAAAAATAACAAACTGACATAAATGCAAGATAGGGTTTTTTAAACCACTTTTTTGCATTAAGAAACACAAAGCTTTTTATTAATTTCATTATTTTCCCACTCTTAAAAAAAAAAAAGGTTTTTCCAAAGTAGCTGAAGCTTTTAATCCCTAGAGAAGTGGTTTTGTCTTCACTTGGAGTGAGAACTGTTGAGATTTTGGAGCTGAGAGGGGCCGTTCTTTATGGAGCAGAATCAAAGCCTGAGCTGCTGTTTTTGTTATGTGCCATCAAGTCAGGACCGACTCAGCTGACTCTCCAGCAGATTTTCAGAGATTATAAATTACATAGGAGGAGAGGAGGAGAGTGCCCATCTTTCTGTCTCAGAGCAAATGGTAGATTCAAACCACATGCCCTTTTTGGGGTTGGCATCGTAACTCCTTACTCACTAGGTCACCAGCGCTCCCATTCTGTACCTCCTTGGAGAATGCTCATTCTATTTTAAAAAGATTCCTATTACTGTAAAAAGAGTTTTAAGTATTGATTATTCTTTTTGTGAAATGAATTTCCGTAAGTTGTACATCCTTTTTTTAACAGCCACCTGTTTCCACCAAGACATCTCTGACTCATGGTGGCCCTGTGTATTACAGAACAGAGCTGCTCTAGAGGGTTTTCATGGCTGTGAGCCATCAAGCCAATTTCCAGACCTTTCTTCCGAGGCCCCTGTGGGTGGGTTTCCATGCTTTTCACTTTTCACACCACTCAATCGTCCCGTACAACTACCTCCTTAGGGACTAAAAGGACAGAAAGTGTGGTGTATCCGCAGGAGAGAAAAACTACTCTCTACTTTCTCAAAGAAGTTACAAGTTCTGAAAATAATAATTCACTTCCTTGACGAATGTAGTGAATGAGGAAGGCTCTCTTGTCAAGAGTCATATTTGGGCAAATTTTTAACTCCTGTTGTTTTTATTATAATATTTTTCAGGCCAAGTTTGAATCACTCTTTAGGACATATGACAAGGATATCACCTTTCAGTATTTTAAGAGCTTCAAACGAGTGAGAATAAACTTCAGTAACCCTTTATCTGCAGCAGATGCCAGACTCCAGCTGCATAAGACTGAGTTTCTGGGAAAAGAAATGAAATTATACTTCGCTCAGGTGAGTCGGGTTTATGAACATGGCTGCTTCACCCTCCCACCACGCTTGCTTAGAGTATATTATATATTGGTTTTGGTTTTTTGCGTGGACCCCCCCCCCCCAAATCATCCTGAGTAAGACCAAATTCATACCCATAAGTTTTCTCATTTAGAGAAAATGTCAAGGTATTCACCTAGCCTTAAACTGGCCCCTGACCTTGAGCAAGGCCAGGGCAGAAAGTGCAGTGAAGTGGGAAAGCTGGGTGCTGGCGGAGTTCCTCGGGCCCGGGCGGAACCCTCCTTCTGAACCCTCCTGAGGACTTGGACTGACTTGTTTAAACCTAAGCAAAAGCTGAGGTTCAGACTCTGTTCTCAGCAGGCAGCAGCAACTTGCTTGCTCGCGCCCTTAGTGGAGAAACTCAGTGTCCCCTCAGCCTTTGGAGAAGTAAACCTGCCACGTCCTTCCGTGTAGCGCTGCTGGTCCTGACCCCCAGCCTGTGTGAGCCAGACAGGTAGCTGACTGTAAGGAGTTCTTTTGTTTGGCCTCAGCATGCACAGTTGTGCCTTTTTCTCCTGCCTCAGATATCAGAGGCAGGTGGTGACCCACCTCCACCTCAGCCACAAAATGCCCTCTAAAGGTGGATCTGGGGCTCAGGAATTGGAGGCGGTGGGAAAGGAGCTTCTGTCTTGAGCACCAGGTTGAGATCCCATGGAGAGGCTTTCTGCCCTCGGAAGGAAAGCTCCCCTGACTCCATGACAGACAGCAAGATGCCTTTCTTCCTCCAGTGAACTGAGCGCCTGCTGGCACAGCAGTCACCGAGTGAATGAAAGCGGGCTGGGGAGCGCTGCCCCCTGCTGGTGGCTCGGGCCCGGTGCACGTCTGCGTGCGGGCGGAACTTAGCCGGCTGCCCTATGAGCACTTGCCTTTCTGCATCTGGTGAGGTCTTCCATGACTAACTCCTGAGTACCTCTATGATTTATGTATGATTATAAAAGTAATCATTCTCGTGAGGATTTGAGGGAGAGTATTGAAATAGAACAGGAAAAGCAGAATTGATAAGATTCTGAAGTATGTTGTTTCCTGATTATAGCCTGATAATCATGAGGATAATTGTTACCAGTCCTTGGAAGTTAGTGTGTGTGTGGGGGGGTGTTCAGTGAAAGAGGAAGACCCTTAAGGGGATTGTGTGACATAGTAACTGTGATAAATGGGCTTAGGCACAGCCGGCTGTGAAGATGGCGCAGGTTGGAGCAGAGTTTTGAGCTGTTGTACGCAGAGTTGCTGTAGCACCTCACCGCCACAGGACCATAAAGAGCCTTGATGGCATGGTAATCAAAGCACTCAGCTGCTAACTGGAAGATTAGCAGTTCTAACCCTGCTGAGTACTCCATAGGAGAAAAATGTGAGGTCTGTTTCAGTAAAGATATACAGCCCTCAAAAACTGGACAAACAGCCCTACTTTATCCCACGTGCTTACTGTGGCTTGAAGTCACTTCAGCAGCAGTGAGTTTGGGTATTTTTAGTTTAACTAGGTGCTTGCTACTTTTTTCTTTACTCCTATGAGGTGGATTGTCTTACTTGTCTGTTACATCTGGCAGCTGGTAAGTCAGAGGCAAGGGGCACCGAGCCTCTCACTGCTGGGTGGACAGGATGGTGGGGACTGTGGACGATGATGGGCACATGTCCTGCCTCTCCTACCTACCTTTGCCTCCAGAAAAACAGCATCGTCTTAGAGATGTGGCTTAGTCTTTTGGAAGTTCAGTGCATGCTTTGGTACTGTGAGAAACCAGAAGAAATTGATTCTAAGAACCCTTCTATAACCTTGTAGTCAGTTAACCTTATAACTTTGTTTTCTCCATTTAGAGAAAAGCCATCTCTAATTTTCAGTCAGTTAAGTTCAAGCAAAATCACTTGGAATCCCTGTGTTTATGAGTCTCATGTCCCAAAGAGGGGGCTGCAGTCAATCTGTACCATAACTGGAGTTCACACACCAGGTGACCGCCCCCTTGAGATCACAGCTCCTCTGCTTCCTGGGCCGTGATTTCTGCCCGTGACACTGTCTCTCACAAGCTGTTACTAAGCACTGTCACGTTGTTTCTGTTAGTGCCTCACCAAACACTTGCCTGTCTTTCTATGTCTCCACAGACTTTACACATAGGAAGTTCACACCTGGCTCCTCCAAATCCTGACAAGCAGTTTCTGATCTCTCCTCCTGCCTCCCCGCCTGTGGGATGGAAACAAGTGGAAGATGCAACACCCGTCATTAATTATGATCTTTTATATGCTATCTCCAAGCTGGGGCCAGGTAAGCAGTGCTGCCTGGCAGCAAAGGCGGGGAGTCAGAGGGAGATTGTGGGAAGAGACCCTCACTAGTCAGAGAGAGGTGCCCCCATCACCACTGCTCTTGTTATGATCCATGGGGTTCTACCCAGCATAATAGCAGTTTTCTTCATTCGGTGTCACTCTAGTAGGTCCCCAGATGGCTCAGATGGTTTGCATGGAACTATGAGCCTGAAGGTTGCTGGTTCAAACCGCCTAGCAGTGCCGTGGAAGAGAAGCCTGGTGATCTACTTCCATAAAAAATAACAGCCATGAAAATCCTAGGAAATACTCTGTAACATTTGGATCTCCATTATCTAAAAGCAGCAGGTTTAATTCTTTTAATACCACTGTAAGAAGTTCTGTATGGAATAAATGGCCACTCAACTGTTACCTGACAGATTGGTAGTTCACAGCCAACCAACAGGCATCCAAAAGACCACAGCCATTGATAATCCCCAGGAGGGTTTTCACACGTGAGATCCCTAGTCAGAATTGACTCGAAGCCAATTGATTTGGTTTAGTTATTAGTCAGTAATACAAGGAGTAGAGCGCTCTGGTGGCCAAGTGATGAGGAGTTACACCATAACCCAAAGGCTTTGACTCCACCAGCTGCTTCTTGGGAGAAGGAAGGGTAGTCTTTACAACCGGTGATTTACAGCCTGTGAAAACCCGCTAGAGGGTCAGCTGTGAGTCAGTTCTGACTTGAAGGCACATAACAGTAATAACAACGATGTTGGGAGTTTGTGTACCTCCTCTCACCTCATTGCTTTGAGAAAGTGTATCGGTGAGTTCGGATGGCCATAGGGACGGAGCCCTAGGACCCCTCCTGGCTGATACCAGGTGAATCCAACTTCTCTAATGAACACATCCTCCATGGAGGCTGGCACCCCAGTCCGAGATCCTGTAATTCCAGGAAGGGACGTGAGTGGCTTTTGAAAAGAGGAAACAAAGTATTGGAAGATTATTTTCTAGTGGGGATCACCTAATCTGATTCTCGCCCACCTTTTCTAAAGTTGGGGAGGGAAGATCATAGATCATAGTGAAAAGAGTCCCAGCCATGTGTGTGTACCCTCATCACCACAGGGGGCACTGTCTCACTGATCTGGTCAAGAAAAGTAGAGGTTCTCGTCCCCTGAAGGACTCATGACCAAAGAAGGACAAAAACATTAGGATTCGGGGAGACCAGTTTTTCCAGCCTCCAGGTCCTCATCTATAAAATGTATCATTCCATGAAGTTGTGGGAGGCAAATAGGAATATCATTTAAAACCATTTACAATAGTGCCTAGTCTGTAGTCAGGGCTCAGTGTGTTTTTATAGGACAACATAGTGTTGGTGGTCCCTGCCACATCTATAGATGAGGGAACACTGGGGAGCAGAGTCACGGGGGGCTTGAGCTGAAGAGGGCTGAACCCTTCCTCCTGTCCTGTCCAGGGGACAAGTCTTAAATGCTGAGAGCATCAACTCCTTTCTCCTTGACCAGCAGTCTGACGTTGCTTTGGGTTGAGGGTTTTAATTTCTTGGACTATCAGCACATTCACATTGCAAAGCTGACATTTCTGAAAACCTTGCCTTAACGGAAATTTGCACTGTGGTGTAAAGTGAGAAGCCCATTACCAACACTCCTCGGCACATGAAGGTCAAGATCGTAATTGGCCAGTTTGAGGGGAGTGTGTGCTTGTACACCACCCCACAGCCCCCCCCGCCTAAGGGGGCAAACAGAGTGGGGGCTTGGAGCCAGCTCCTGTATATTAGTGATCAGAGGGAAGCCAATCTCCCCCTGGGGAATGGTGCAAGCTGTTGAATAAGCAAAAGGTGCTACTGATGAAAGTCCTTCCCACTCCACGGCCCACCACCCCTCTTCAGACAGCTCATTTGAGAAGCCTTTCTAGAAGGTAAATGCCATGAATCCTTTTGCCCTTGGTTTACTTAATGACCTCAAATAATAGTCTGCATTTGTGGCTGTGTTTTCTCTCTTAGCAGAAGAGCTGAGCTCCTTTCATCTTTTCACTTTCAGTTACAAGAGCTGAGCTTCTTTCATCTCTTCACTTTCAGTTCCAATAACAGTCCAGTCTCAGGTGTGGACTAGAGGAGGGAGAGAATTGTGCAGCAGTGAATGAATATTTTTTTTCTTAAGAGAAAAGCGACTGATGAGTGGGTAGGGAGGAAAATGTGCAACAATGAAGGAATGGAAATTCACATTTTATGTAAACTTTCATTAAAATCACAATAAAAAGTTATTCCTAAAAAAAGAAAAAGGAAAGAGAAGGGCAGCAACCATTTCATGAGTGAAGACCTCAGGTGCCCTTGAGTTGACATATGGTGACTGTGAGTCAGAGTGGAATAGAATAGTGCTTCAGAGCATATGTGTTCCGGAACTGGGTGTTTGGAAATAGATTGCCAGGCTTTTCTTCTGCAATGCTTCTAGGTAGTCTTGAACCGCCAGCCTAACACAGCAAAGGGCCCATAACTAGTTGCCAAAAAAAAAAAAAAAACCCACAACCAAAAAACCCCCAAAACCAACAAAAAACTTTCCACAGTTAGAGGAGCATCTTTTGTAACTTGGGCAAAATCTTGCTTAGTTGCTACTTCAAGTTGGAACTGAACTTGGTAAAGGGCACAGGAGTTTTTTCTTACTTGCCTGGAATGTCGAAGAAATGCTGTGTCTGGTGCCTTGGAGGAACCATACCACTGAAGGCACCTGGCCACTCTGAGGAGAAGGAACAAGCTGAAGCAAACCCGCCTGCCCCCATTTAAAATCCTTAGCGTTTTCTACTACCCCAGCATTCCATGGGAGTGCAAGAATCCTGGCTCTGTTTTAAAGTGTATTAGGGATTGTGTACTATGTGCATAGAGTGAGCCTTGAAGTACTAAGTGTTGGCTGTATTCACTCAAATAATTAGCTCTATGCAGTAGATGCCATTAGCAGCCCATTTTATTATATATA
>NW_006399801.1:11366727-11387209 GCF_000299155.1 Elephantulus edwardii
AATATATAATTATATATTAATACTCTGATATATATGTATACAGAGTAGGACACTGAGGCACACAGAAAGGCAAAATAGCACAGACAGGCACATTGCATGAGCCCAAGCTCTGGACCACTCTGATGCACCACACTTCGGGAAATGCTGGCCTTCAGCTGGTTCAGGATCCCTGCTGGGCATGTTCAAGGTCATGTTAAAAACAAGTTGCTCTTTGAGTCTTCTCTAGCTCATGGTATCCCATGTGCCTCTGAGTACAATTATGTTCCATAAGGTTTTTAGTGGCTGAGTTTTTGGAGGAATAGAGTGAGGAGGATAGATCATTAGGCTTCCTTCTGAGATCCTTCTGGGTAGACGTAAACAACCACCCTTTTAGGGAGCAGCCAATTGTGTTAACTATAATTTCACATTTATATAAATTTAATATATATAATGTGTGTGTGTGTATATATATATATATAAAAATACAAAAATTATCTATATAATTATGTTTTAATACTCTTATATACGTATGTATATATTGCTCAGTCACTGCTGTCAAGTCAAAACCAGCTCATAGTTGACTTTCTAGTGAGTTTTTAGAAACTCTAAATTGCACAAGAAGGGATTGCTCTGCTTTGTAGCTGGTGGATTTGAACAGCCTGCCTTTGAGTCAGCAGCACACTCCCTACTGACTAGGCCACCAGGGGCTTTTTTTATTACATAAAAATGTTGTTTTATAATATTAAAAAAGCTTTCATTCCCATCAACTTGCAACCATAACTGACTTCCTAGTGGGTTTTCAAGAGGCTGTAAATTGCACAGGAGGAGTTTGCTTGGTTTCCTCTCTTTCTCCCCTGGAGCCACTGGTGGAGTGGTGGAATAACAGTGGCAGAGAGCTGCTGAGACAGGTATTGTTGTGTGCCCTGAGTCAGAACTGACCCATAGCTCACTCTCTGGTGAGTTTTCTTTGGAGGCAGTTAATCGCACAGCAGGAGATTGCCCATCCTTCTCTCACAGAAAGGCCTTGAACCACTTGCTTTCAGGATTGCAGCACAGCTTCTTGCCATTAATCTACCAGAGAGAGAAAGAGAGATGGGGAGAGGTGGAAGAGAAGAGAGATGGGCAGTCCCCTTGCATTGTGATTTTTGAGCCTTGGAAACACAGTGGAGGGTGGGCTATGAATTGGTTCTGACTTGATGACAGTACACACACACACACACACACACACACACACCCTTTTTCTTCCTACTTTCTGTATGTTTGGAGAACTCAGCAGTGTTTCACTATCAGAATGATGATGATTTCATTTTTTTGAGTGAGTCCCTGAGGGAATACACAATGCGTCTCATGGTCTCTGAGACTGCACATGTGTGTAAAAACTCTGCCAGACCACCCCGAGTGCTCCCCTGTTCTGTCTTGCTCTCAGTTCTCACGAACCTGTCTGAGTCACCTGGCAATTCCTTTTTTTCCCCCTAGGAGAGAAGTACGAACTGCATGCAGCCACCGACACCACTCCCAGTGTGGTGGTCCACGTGTGTGAGAGTGACCAAGAGAACGAAGAAGACGACGAGATGGAGAAAATGAAGAGACCGAAGCCCAAGATCATCCAGACCAGGAGGCCGGAGTACACACCTATCCACTTAAGCTGAACCGGCCCCAGATGAAGAAGCACTCCTCACAAGCCGTCCTCACAGCGAGGAACCTTCTTTGACTGCGCAAACGGCCGGTCACAACTTTGGAAGTGGCAGCCGTGACCGTTGTGGCAGAAATCCCAGTCCATGTTGCTCAGAAGAGAATCAAGGCTTTGTCTCCTTGTTCCAATGCTGCACATCAGTCAATGTTCATGGCACCCGGGATGTCTTGGGCCAATCACTTGAGTTTGTGGTGATCGCACAAGGACATTAGGGAACGTCTTGAGAAAACCGATAACAATAGTGTTCTGTACTTAATCTTTTTTTTTTTTTTTTTTTGGTAGGTTGTTATATTTGTGCCAAGGGTGGGTCGACCAGTGGGCCCGGGGAGAACTTGATGTTCCTCACCAGCCTGGAGAGTAGATGCTCTACTGATCGGGAAACGCACCAGGCTGAGTGTTGGTGTGGGAAAGTTGTTACAGTAACCGCAGCACAATGTGGAAATGGTAGTGTGTCACTTCTTCCCTTCATGGTTTGTGCATGTATATTACTGATTTTCAAAACTAACCTTTTGTTCATATGTAAACTTACCCCATGGTGTTTAAAATCTTCTGGAAAGCTAGGAAAGCATTTGAAAACCTTCACTCTTGCAGATCTGTGGCTCGTTTTTAAACCCTGAATACAGTCACTTGGCACCCACCCGGGAAAACGTGTAATTTGTGCTTTGCAAAAGAAGTCTTGGTCTGAAATTTCTACATAGAGTTTAGCTTACAGAATTCAGAGAATTAGCAGTTTCACTGCCAACTTTTCCTGGGTGAGAAACTTTAGTTTGGGTGTTTTGGGTTCTGATGTGGGTTTCATTTGTTTCTTTTACATGGTTGTTATTAGCCACAAGTCATAGCCAGTACCTTCCGGGGAACTCTTGGGTGAGGTAGCTTAATTTTACCCCACTGAACCATCAAAATAAACTTGTAAATAAAATTGGTAGCGTATGTTCATAACAGTTGTATGCTTGGGTGGAAAACATGGCAGTGAAGGAATAGTGTAAGATGTATTAACCTTCCTGTGAGTCATATGTTGTAGAAAATGTTGTTAACTGTTCTAACAGGATTTAAATCCAAAGCATGTCAAGTGGGTGGTAGCTGTGTGGTGATAAGAGAGGGATGCAGTGCCTTTTCCCACTAATTCCTGATGGAATTGTTACACTAGGTTAACATTTATAATTTTTTTCTAGTTGTAATGTGTATGTCTGGTACATAGGTATTATATTTTGGCCTTAAAAAATACCATTACGAAGTGTGTCAGTTTGAAATACCTAATGCCAAGTAGCAATGCATGCTTTGGAAATTTGCAAGATGGTTTACTTTAAGATTCTGCAACTATGTTTGCATTAACCCCTTTGGTTGTTCAGATCAAGAAATCGATTGAATGTTCTCAAAACCTTGTTTACAGTACTTGGTGACGGGAGGGAGCAGGAGTGGGAGAGACCGTTACATAGCTGTTCAAGTGTTTCTAGTTAAGTGCTTTTAAACTGGAGAGGCTAACATCAAAATATTTTTTTAACTGCATTCTATAATAAATTGGCACAATATGCTCTTTAAGGAAAACTTAGATTCTTGTTGTTTTATTTCTAAGACCTCATCCGTGAACCCTTTAAATATTGCAGTCATAGGTGAACATACTGCATTCATTCATCAGTTTTGAGTTTAGAACTCTTCTAATTCTTGTCTCTTTTTCATGCTCTGGGTTGTTTTTTTTTGTTGTGTTTTTTTTTTTATTACCATATTGCAATATATACAACTTTAGAAGAGGGGGAAATTGATAAAATAAACATCAGATCTTAGAGTATGTCCCTTATTGCAGGTAGATGATGCTGTTGTGAGAGCCCTATTCACGTACAGTACCGCTTCAAAAAACAAAACTGTTAGTTCGAGGAATGTTGTGTTAGTCAAGATGTTCTTGGGTGGCACTAAGGTACAGAGACTGGTTCTGCCCAGAAAAATGTATAAATGTCCCATCTGAATTTGAAGCAGCGTTTTTTCTGGAGCTCCTACAACAAATGGAGGTGACCTTCTTATGCTGCCAGCCAGACCGCCAGCCTACAGAACCCAACCTATTTGATGAAATCAAATCTTGGCCAAGAACAACATAGAGAATTTTTAAATAAATGTTCAAATGGTTATTTTTCTCCTTTATGGGCAGCTTTGTCCTGTCATTTCCCAAGAATATTTGCATAGGTTAAAGACACTCCTGTTTGAAATTTTTCTCTTTTTTTTATTATTATTAATTTAGTTTGTTTATTTTTCATTTCAATGAACATCTACAGAGATTTTGGAATTCCATTCATTCATTATTGCACCCTTCTCCCCGCACAAACCCCTCCCTCCTGTTGTCCTGTTTGCTCCTCTCCTTGAAAAGCAAAAGAAAAACTCCCTCATTGGTATATGTTGGGAAACTCAAACCTCGGTCTGGTTGGTCAAATCTGATGACTGCTTGAATGATGGGGAGAGTTCACACACTGACCACCTGGGGAAGAAGGTGATATTTCCAAACAGAATCATGCTGAGGGTGGGGGAGGCCTGTCACTTAATACCATTTTTGAATGAAGAACCCAGTGGTGAACAGAGCTGGATAGAATCACATTCAGGCCCAAGATCCAGCTTCATGACAAACCCTTAAAAAAAACCCAGATAAAATCAGAATTGTGTGCTCAGGTCATTGGTAGACTTCCAGCATCAGAGCTGGGTCCCCTTATGTAAGTGGGAAAATATAAGTTGATGATCACCATCTGTCGGCTTGTCCCATTGTGGTAGCTCGCACATTGATGTGATGCTGGAAGCCGAGCCGTTGGCATTCTGAATATCACAGAGCCACCTGGAGTGGACACGCTGTAGTGGCTAATACAAACTGGGAGGAAACACCTCACAACTAGTCCTCAAGATTAGCCACTGGAAACTCTATGGATCACAAAATACTATCTAAAATAGTGCTGGACAATGAGTCCTGGATTCGGAAGGTACTCAGAGTATGCCGTAACCACAACAATGAACTCAAGCACATTCATGTGAATACAGGGCGGGACTGGGCACCTTTTCATGTGTTTGTTCATGGGTTTACCATGAGTCAGAGTCAATAGCAATGGGCAACAGCTTTAATTGATGGTTTCACTGTCAAAGAAATCACAAGACAACAATCTCGGTGTTCTCAGTCACAGCAGACTGTCTCTGATGCACACTTGCATGGCAGGTGCCCCTCACAGCCTCAGCCACCTGAAGTCCCAGCACCAAGACCACCTGAAGTTGTTCACCAGCTGCTGGAGCTGAAGGTCACCAGGTTGTTATCAGCCCGGGATGTGCCCACTTTTGGGCCCGCTAGTGAGAGTAGATACTTGAGAGAATAATAGCTTGGTAAAAGGCAACGTGGCAGACATGGACAGGCAAGAAGCCCCGCAGAACACATGTTTTGCCACTAAATGAACATATTTCTTAAAGGTTTCCATAGGATATATTTTTAATGTAATGATAGCAGATTAAGACCCTCCAGAAAGGGAAAAAACAAACCCCAAAACCTGAGTTTAAATATATGATAAATCAAAATGAAGAGTGAGAAACAATGAGAAAAACACAACAGTTCTGAAAAGCTTAACAGTTCATTAATAACAGTTGCTATTAATATTTCAACTCTAAGCACTGACTGGGAGTCAACAAACATTTCTAGAGTATTGTGTGGATTCACCCACAAGAGAGTTGCTGTTTTCAGAATTAAAATTTTAATGGATGATGGAGAACTCACAAATTACATGTTGTTGTTGTTGTTCTATACTGTCGAGTGAGAACTAATCCACAGCTGAGCCTCCAGCAGGGTTTCAGTTCTAGTTAATTGTGTGGGAGGAAATTGCTCATCCTTTTCCAGTGGAGCAGCTGGTGGATTCAAGTCACATACCTTTGTGTTGGCAGTAACATTCCTTATATAGGTTTTATCAAATAATTAAGTCACAACATAATGAAATCTGCTTGTATGACATTTTACAGGAGCTCTGCTGTTACAGTGCACTACTGTGTTATGTATGTTATGGTGTTGCTTTACTGACTGAAAAATCAGCTGTTGGAAACCATCAACCACTCTGTAAGAGATGGGAGGCCAGTATCCTCGAATAACAGCCTCAGATGTTATTGACGTAGGGTCGTTGTGAACCAGAATGCTTTGACTGCAGTGGATTTGGTTTTGGCTTTTCAAATATTAGATGTGTTTGAAAGGATGTTATGTATACAACATGTTACAACTCGAAATGGGCAGCTGAAATAACTATGCCATACTGTTCAGCAGTGCAGAGCCATGGACTCAGTAGATCTCATAGGATGTTCCAAGCGCAAAACAAATAGCACTCATTTACAGCATACTTGGAAAGGTGGAGGGACAACACAGGCGAGGAAGACCCAGGATGAGATGGATTTTGACTTGGTGACTGGGTTAATGGTGGTAAGTGTGTCAGAGACGATGAGATTGGCTCAGGATAGAGCAGGATTCAGAGCTGTTGCACATAGGTCGCTATGAGTCACAGAGACTTGACAGCACATACCAACAACAACCACCAGGTTCAACAACTCAAGGATAGAAACTGCATAAATAATTACCTTAAAATTACTTAGGGCTTGGAGGAGAGAGCGATGGGAGTTATTATTTACATGAACTGAGTTTCTGTGTATTCTTGGTTGCCATCAGTTGGTGGACTCCTGCCTCCTGTGCACATACAGTAGAATGAAACGTTGCCTGTTGCCGTCCATCCTCTCAGTTGTTGCAGTTGGAGTTCCTTGTTTCAGCCACCGTGTCAGTTCATTGAAGATCTTCCTCTTCCCAGCTGATTACCAACGACAATATCCTTCTTCAGGGATAGGTACCACCTGATGGATGAATTGTCTAAAGTCAAACCAACGAACAAAACCTTCTCAGATTTGTATCTCCTGATAGAGGACATGTCCAAAGTATGTATGACAAAATCTTGCCATCCTCTCTTCCAAGCAGCACTGAGGCTCTACTATGTCCAAGACAGATTTGTTCGTTCTTCTGCAAGTCTGTGGTGTATATTCAGTATTCTTCACCAACTCTGTGATTCAAAACCATCAATTTCCTTCAAGGTCCTTTAATCAGAATCCAGCTTTCCACACACATGAGACAATTAAAAAAATCCCATGGTTTGGGTCAGGCACACCATAGTTCTCAAAGTAGTATCTTTAGTTTTAAACATTTAAGGTAAATTTTTTTGTTAACACTTAAAGATTTCCTTTGTAACAGATTTGCTTGGTGCAGTGTGTTATTTACTGTGCTAGCATGAACACTGAGTAAAATGAACACTAAGTAAAATGAAATCCTTGACAACCTCAATATTTTCCACATTTATCATCATGTGGACCTCCAAATTACTGAGAAATAAAGGTGTCAGTTTGAAGATTACAATACCCCTGATTCAGGCCATACTCTTTCCAATCACTTGTTTTGCATTTGAGAGCTGGACAGTGAATAAGGATGACAGAAGAAGAATTGGTGCCTTAGAGTTGTGGTGCTGGAGAAGCGCACTGAACATCTCATGGACAGCCAAAAGAACAAATACATATGTCATGGAGAGGGTGCAGCCAGAGAGCTCTTTGGAGGCAAGAATAATGAGATCTTACCTCACATACTTTGGGCATGTGTCTAGGAGGGGCTATTTCTTGGAGAAGGACATGATACTTGGAAGGGTGGAGGGTTGGTGAAGGAGAGAAAGACCCTGGACCAGTGGATTGATGTAGTGACTGCTGCAGTGTGCTCTTGTGTGTCAGAAAGTGTGAGGATGGCACAGGTTAGAACAGGTTTCAGATCTTTTAGGGTCCCTGTGAGTCACACTAAACTCAACGGCCCTAACAACAAGAACCACAACAACATCATGATGTTGCTTATTGCTCCACTTGTGAGGATGTTTGGTTTCTTATGTTGAGGTATAATCCATGCTTTTATTTTTGTCAATAAAGTACTTTTAATCCTCTTAACACCCTTTCTTCTCCCTATCATAGATTGCTAATAGTTTCTCTCCAATTCTGAGGCCATATCCTTCTTCATACACTACAGGTTTTCAGATTTTTTTTCAGTGTATAAATTGAATGTTGCTGTTAGGTAACATTGAGTTGACTACATACAATTCATAGCAACCCAATGAATCTTACTCTATCCTGCACCCTTCTCATGACCTCTGACATGCTAGAGCCCATTGTTATGGTCGTTGTATCAGTCTATCTGATTACGAGACTTCTTGTCTTTCTTTGATCCTCCACCTTTATTAGCATAACATCTTTTTCCAAGGACTGGCCCCTCCTGGGCAACATGCCCAAAGTATGTAAGACAAAGTTTCCCTATCCTTGACCCTAAGGAGCACCTTGGTTATAAAGGATGTAACATCGATGCCCATCTTTCCTGATTTTGAACCACAGAGTATCACCTTGTTTTATCTTAATATACTACATACAGGATTCACCTGAGTACAATTGGGTCTTCTCTTTTTGAAAACATTTTATTTATTTTAATTAAAGTTTACAGAGACTTTGGATTTCCATTCATACACTGTTACACACTTTCCTCCCTGCCCACCCCACTCCACCTCAGTTTGCTTTTCTCTTTGAAAAGTTAAAAAAAAAAATTCATTGTTTTACAATCCCCTTCCCCCAGCCCATTCCACTATGAAGCTTTCATTCTGGACTCTGGTCATGACAATAATACCTAATCACTGAGAGCTCTGTTGGCCTAGTGGATAGAAAGTTATGCTACCAAATCAAAGGTGGGTGATTTTCATCTGTGGCCCTCAGCCCTGATTTTAATTGTTTTTGGTCAAACATTCTTCTAAGTGGTACTGCACTGGTCTGTCCATTTTCTGTACAAAGGTAGCTCATGGTTGCTGTGATGCTAAATACTGTGATACTGATGTGTCAAATGCAGTAATTGGTTACCCATGGTGGACAATGGTTAGTGGAGCTTCTCGATTAAAACAAGATTGGAAGCAGAAGTGACATACACTTCTGAAACGGCTTGCCTCCGGAAACTCTGTGAATGTGGAGGAATGATGAAGTTATACAAGTTTTCAGGTCTTTTATTCATAGGGTTGCTATGAGTCATCTACAACTTGATGACACTTAAGAACAACAATAACATATTCCTCCTAAATAGTTCTGTCCTTCATCTGTTTCAATGCAGTATACATTATTTAGCCCCTCTTAGTTTCCCCTCAACTCTGATGTCAGTCCTGTTTTACAACAGTGGTACTATGCAGTATTTGTCTTTTTGTAACTGAGCTATTTGTAACACAGCATAATGTCCTCCAGGGTTACCCATTTTGTATAATATTTCATGAGTCCCTTGTTTTTCAAAGCAGCATAGTGTGACTATTCCACAATATTTCATTGTGTGAGTATATACCACAGCTTCTCTGTCCATTCATTTGTTGATGGGCACTTGGGTTGTTCCCAACTCTTTGCTATTGCGAACAGAGCTGCAGTAAACATGGCTGTGCATATATCTGCTTGTCTGGGAGTTCTGGTTTCCTTAGGGTATATTCCAAGTCGTGGAATTTCTGGGTCAAATGGTATTTCTGTTTGCAACTTTTTGAGAAAGAACCATACTGCCTTCCATAGTGGTTGCACCATTACTCCCACCAACAGTGAATAAGGGTTCCAGTTTCTCAGCAACCTCACCAGCATTTGTTGTTTGCTGTTCTATTAAATCTTGCTATTCTTACTGGAATTGGATCTTCTTGAATTACTTTTCTTCACAATGTCATCCATAATTTGTTTTGAAGTTAAATGAGTTTGAATAGCCAGTAAAACACAAGTAAGTAATCTCTCTCTGGTTTTCTCTGATGTCATCTAAAATTCTGGCATTAGCCATGATATCCCTTGTTCCATGTCCTCATCTGAATCTAGTTAGAATTTCTGACAGTTTCTTGTCAAGGTAATGCAACAATTTATTTTTTATTATCTTCAGAAAAATTCTACTTCCATTAATGATGCTGTTTGACAGTTTTTACTTTCTTATCAAAATGGATATTTGGGGAAAATAAGCTGGATTATATGAAGGCTATGGCATTAGGATTGAAGGAAGAGTAATTAACAATCTGTACTATGTATGTACATCTTTCTTGTTGAAAGTGAGGAGATTTTAAAGCACTTATTAATGAAAATCTACATCTGAGAACTGGAAAATTAATGAGGATGACAGAAGAATTGATGCCTTTGAGTTATGATGTTAGAGAAGGGAACCGAATATTCTGTGGCCTGCCAAAAGAACACAGATATGTCGTGGAGAAGGTTTAGCCAGAGAGCTTCTTGGAGTCAGAGATGATAAAGCTTTGTCTCTCATACTTTGAGCATGCTTCTCAGAGAGGCTACTCCTTGGAGACAGACAGTGGAAGGTTGGCGAAAGAGAGGAAGACCCTAAACCATATGGATTGACACAGTGACTGCTACAATTAGCTCAAATATGTCAGAGATGAGGATGGCATAGGATAGAACAGGGTTCAACTTTGCTCTTGGTAGGATTACTGAGTTGTACTCAGTAGCACTTAACAACAACATCAGAGTGGGAACAAGTATATCTCTCCATTTGATTGCCTAAGTAACTATTGTACAGATTTCTTGACATAGACAAATGAGGGCTTCCAGTGTTAAAACAGTTTGTTAAAACATCTTCATTTGTATCCCATTAATTCCTGTTTCCTTGTTCTTCTCCAATGCCTTCAACTCAACTTGGACTTCTTCCTTTAACATCTTAGTCTTATGCTACCTCCTGAAATAGTTGAATACCAACAAATTCTTTAGACAGAGACCCTATTCTTGCCATTTTCCATGATGATTCCTGTGTCACTCGATTCCTTAGATTCCTTCAATGTAATCACTCTAGGCTTGAGCTTTTCCTTCAATTCTTTCCATTTAAGAAATACTAAGCACATTCTTTCCTTTTCATTTTTTTTAAACCCCAGATATTTCCACATTCCTGTTCGGGATGATGTATAAGTTTTAGAAACAGACAATGATGCTGGCTGTACAGCATTGTCAGTGTAATTAGTGTCTGTAATTAGTTACACTCAACTGTCTTTCTGAAAATGAAGTTTAAATAGCAAATTATGTGCTATACATATTTTAACATAATAAAACATTTACTGCAAAGAAATTCCTTAACAGGAAGATAGATAGAAAGACATTTCTTTCCTGATAGTCTGATTTGCATGTAGGATGTGTAGGAGATGTTTTCCAAGCATGCCACCACTCTGGACAATCGTTACCCACATCTGAAATCCTCACTCTCGTGACTCACCGGAAGTTCCATGGCAATCAGGTAGATAGATTTAACTCTCACAAACCACACTTCTCCAGCAGTCTCTCACTTCTGTTCGTGAAAGGTCATTTTAATCATGGCTACACAGAGACAGAAGGAAACTAAGTGTAAGTGACTGAAATGCGGTGCCTATATCAAATGCTTCCTTTCCAGATTCGGATCAGGATTTTGATCATCGTCATTAAGGCAAGCACAGGGGAGACACAGCCACTGCTTCCGGTGCCCTCCTCCTAGGTCTTCAAGGCCACCGTCACAGCTGGTAATAAATGTCAATATTTCTACCACAGTGTTCTAGGCTCTCTTTGTGTCATCGTGTTTTTTCTCTCTTCTTGGAACATTCCCAGAGCTCCAGCCCCATCCAGCTAACTCTGCCACAGTATATATACCCTGAGGGTAGGCCAATCTGTTCCATTTACCTCTTCCACTCTATCTCAATTCTCAGAAGCTGCCCTGCGTCTGGGGACATAGATGATTCAGTAATAGAATCACACTCCAAACTCAAAGGCAGCGTCTCTCTAGTGGTTTGCAGCTCCTCCCAAGTTATTTACATCATCCAAAAACCCATTGAAGGATCAGCTCTAAGTTGGTTCATATTTGATGTAATGTTACTTTTTTTAGTTGAACAGGGGAGAAGAGGTCAAAGAAAAATAATTGCCTTTGGACTGTGGTATTAGTAAAGAATATTGAATATATCACGTGCGGCCAAAAGAGCAAATAAATTTCGCACAGCAACTTGCATGCTCCTTAGAAGAGAATAAGATTTCATGGCGTATACTTTGGACACATTATCTGGAAGGCCCATCCTTGGACAAGCACGTCGTGCTGGGAAAAGTAGAGTCAGTGAAACAGAAGATGACCTTCTGTCTATGAGGTGGATTGACATAGCGACTGGCACAACAGGCTTAAGCAGGACAGAGATTGTGAGGATGGTCCAGGGTCAGGCAATGTTGTATGGAAATGTTTATTTTTTTTTTAGATTTTTAAAAATAATTTTAATGAACATTTACAGAGATTTTGGATTTCCATTCATTCATTGCTGCACTTCTCTACCCGCCCAGCCCTCTCCCCCAGCCCCCCAGTTCGCTCCTCTCTTTCAAAAGTAAAAGAAAGACTCCCTCCCTGGTACACAATCCCCCCACACCCCTCCCACCGCCCCAAGTCCATTCCACTATGCAATCTTAATTGTGGACTCTTGTGATAACCATAATACCCTATCATACATCGCTTTTAAATTGGTCAGAGCTGATCAATGCCGCGTAACAATAACAACACAGGGGCGAGGCCAACCAATGCACCGCATGTGTGCCCACTACTCATCGATCAGTGGAGGCTTATGTGTTGATATGAAGCTGAGGAGATTCCAATAGAGCTCCCAAACTAGAATTAACTAGGAATCTGGTAGGCCTAGCTATCAACCCATGAAAACGCTCTGATCACATTGATCTGAATCCACAATGGATCATGGGAATGAGGCAGGTCTTTCCAACATTTTTGTTCCATGGTGCCTGGGATGACCATGGGCCAGGGCCCCATCAGACAGCAGCTAACACCACCACCACTGTGCCCAGCCTGAAACACTCAACCGCTGTGATTGAACTAGTCAATTCCATGCTCATCCTGCAGGTCTGTGGCATTAATGCCTCTTCCTCTGACAATCTTCCCCAGCTATTGCTGCTGAATCACAATGTGTTCCATACCTCCCCACTCACTGAGAAAATTCAGTATGTGTTGACTTTTAAAGCATAACTGCTAAATTGTGTATAGCTATTGCATTGAAAGGAAGATTCCTGGTAGTCACTCACAGTAGACATTCAAACAGATATTTCAGAGTAAGTGCAGCCAGAATGCTCCTTGGAGGCAAAGATGACAAACTTCAGCTCACATATGTTGGGCAAGTTGCTCAGAGAGGAGAATCCTTAAAGAGGGGCTTCATGCTTGGAAAGGTGAAGGGTCAATGAAAGAGAGGAAGTCCCTCCACGAGATGGATTAACACAGTGACTTCAGCAATGGCCTCTAGTGTATTGGAGATGGGGAAGATGGCACAGGATAGGACAGGGTTCAAATTTGCTGTTCATAGGGTCACTATGAGCCGTGCTCTATTTGACAACACCTAACAACAATGAGTCATAGTTGACTCGATGGCACATAACAACAATGACAACATAAGAATGCAAAAAGTAGACAGTGAATAAGGAAGATCAAAGAAGAATTGATGCTTCTAAATTACAATTTTGGGGAAGAAGAGTGAATATATCTTGAACTTCCATGAGACCAAATATGTCTTGGAATAAGTGTAGAATGTTCTTAATGTTCTTTAGGTGGGAGAATGATGAGACCCAATTTCACATGCTTAGGGTGATATCAGGAGAGACTAGTGCCTTGAGAAGGACATCATGCTTCGTAAAGAAAGGATGAACAAAATTAGAAAGGTTCTCAGTGAGATGAACTGAGAGTCTGCAACAGTGTGGCTCAAATATAGCAATGATTGTGATGCTGGTGCAGGACTGAGTGTTCTGTTCTTAGATCTTCCAGGAGTGGGAATCAACAGCACCCAACAACAACCTAGGCCTATGTTACTATACTGTGCAGTTACTGCTATTACGGCTGAATAAAAACATCCAGATTTCCATCACCCTGCATAGGTTGTTGTTGCTTTTCTAGTCACTCACTCTCTAAGCAATCAACCTGTTCGGAGAAGTAACTTCAAAGTAGTTTCCCCTTCTGTTCTCATCCAACTCCAGCACAACTGTCTGACTCTTGCTGATGTTACTGCAGCAAGCTGGCAGCTTGTTGGGTTAAAATACCAAATTATTTCTTGCCTCTGCTGAGTAGAAGGAAGAGGATGTACCTTACAATTTATTTATATTCTTTTACTCAATGGGTTCTCACTCCACTGCATTCGAAGTCCTCATCATCTCTGACACAGTTGAGCTCATTGCTGTAATCACTGGGTCAATCCATCTCACTAGAGAGGGACGGTCTTCCTTTATTTTGTTGACCTTTCACCTTTCCAAGAATGATATCCTTTTCCAAGGAATTACCTTTCCTAGCAGTCTGAAATATGAGAGCTGAAGCTTTGCCATCCCTGCCTCTAAGGAGTGCTCTAGCCACACTTTTCCCAAGACATATCTGTTTATCCTTTTGGTAATCCAAGTGATATTCAGTATTCTTCTCCAATGCCACAACTCAATCAATTCCTCATCTATCATCATTATTTATTGTCCAGCTTTCAGATGCATAACAAGTGATTGAAAATATTATGACCTGAATCAGGTGCACCTTAGTCTTCAAACGGACATCAGTGTTCTTAAATATTTTAGGGAGGTTCTTAACAATGGATTTGCCCAAAGCAATATATCTCTTGATCTCTTGATTGCTACTATCAAAGATGTTGATTGCAGAGCCAAGTAAAATGAAATCATTGACTATTTTAATCTTCTATCTATCGTGTTGTTGTGTCTACTGGCCCAGTGGTAAAGACTTCTATTTTCTTGATGTTGAAATGTAATCTATACTGAAGGCTGTGGTCCTTGATCTTCTGCAGCAAATATTTAAGTCCTCTTACTTTCAGCAAGCAAGGTTGTATTATTTGCATAACACAGGTTACTCATGAGTCTTCCTCCAACCCCAATGCTGCATTCCTCTTTATAAAGTCTGTTGTTGTTAAGTGCCATAGAGTCGTAGGCAACTCATGAGTTGGAACCTACTCACAGATGATCTGTCAGTGAGTTTGCAGAAGCGGTACATCACATGAGAGGAGACTTCTCACCTTTCTCCCACAGAGCAACTAACTGGTGGATTAGAACTGAGTGCACCTTTGGGTTAGCAATGCAAGTCCTTACTTATAAGACCACCTGAACTACACATACATCTGTATTTGTGTGTGTGTAGATACAGATATATTTATGTATGTATATATAGGTGTATTTATGTATATATACATGTATAGTTGTTGTTGTTGTTGTTATCTGCCATCAAGTAAATTATGACTCCTAGCAACCCTATGGATGATAGCTCTGAACCCTACTCTATCCTGAGCCAATTTCACCATCTCTGACACATCTATCCTCATTATCCTAGTCACTGTGTCCATCCATCTTATCCAGGGTCTTCCTCTCCCACGCTGTCCCTCTACCTTTTCTGAGGACTGGTCTCTCCTGGTAACATGCCCAAAGTATGAACTATGAACGAAGACCTGAATGCTTGTATGACTTTCATCCTTTCTCGAGGTTCATAGGGTTTCTGGAGGCAAGCCTCCAAGGAGTAGTTTGGTAGTAGTTTGGTTTCACCCTCTCTAGGACTGACCTGTCCTCTTCACAGGAGGAAATGACCCATCTTTGTCCTGTGGAGCAGCTGACAGATTCAAACCATGTACACTCGTATTGGCAGGGCAACTGTTTACCACTAAATCGCCAGAGCTCCAGATTAAAAAAAATAAAGTAGTAGCATGTATTCATCCCTTTTGAAATCTAATATTTCTCACCTGGTTTTATTATCTTCTCAGTCATCAAACATCATTTTTAACTGAGTAAATTGGAATTACTTATTTGTATTTTTACAATTCATACTCAAGTTCACTGCTGTCAAGTCTGAACCAGTGCCCCCTTATCTCAATTGGGCATCTGTAACTAAATCACATGGGAGGAGACTGCTTATCCTTGTCCCAAGAAACCAACGGTGGATTCAAACCACCAGATAGGTGTCACATTTGTGTTAGCAGTGATACTTCCTATAGATTTTGCCATCAACTACCTCCAATACTATGGATTGAGCCCCACAGGAATAAAAACCACTGTCTCTGGTGGTAGGGGACATCAAGTCACATATGACTCTTAGTGACCATATGAACAACATATCTGAACACTATGCTATGCCGTCCTTATCATTCTTTACATACTTAAGCCCATTGCTGCAGTAACTGTAGACGGTCTTCCTCTCTTTTACTAATCTTCCATCTTTCCAAGTATGATGTCCCTTTTCAGTGAATAGCTTCTCCTAGCAGCATGCCCCAAATATGTGAGTCAAACCATCCTTTCCTCTAAGGAGCATTCTGGCTGCACCTTCTCCAAGATACATCTGTTTGTTCTTTTGGCAGTCCATGGGGTATTCAGTACTCTTTTCCAACACCACAGCTCAAAGTCCAACAGTAGGAAGTGGTAACCCTCTTTGTATGACAACCCATTTGTACAGGCCTGAGGAGACGACACCAAGAGAGGGGCAGGGAGCACAGAAGGAACCCACTGCAGACTCAGTCAGGAAGAATGCCATAGAGAGGGCCTGTGAGCCCTGCAGAAGGAGGCAGAGAATGGTGGGACTAGATCTACTCCGCAAGTGGAGGGCAACAGAATTGGGCAGGAAGCTATGAAGTTCCTTGGGTTCCTCCTTCTCCTTTGCCTTCTTCTTCTCTTTCTTCATGTTCTGGCAGACAAGTTTCTGTGGGCTCCTACAGCTCATGGTTACAGCAGCAGCTCCCTGAAGTGTAGAATATAATAAATAATAATAAATAATAAAGATACTCAGCTTCAGTGTTTGGTTATTGTGGTAAAACTTTTGAGAAGACATGAAACATTTACTTTTTGCTTTTAACTTTTTAGAAGTATTGTAGTTTCCTAGGGCTACCATCCCAAAATACCACCAATGGTTGACTTCAAGGAGCAGAGATTCATTATTCTGTAATTCTGGAAGCCCGAAGCCCACATGAGGCCTTGAGTGGGACTGTGCTCTATCTGAAGGCTCTGTGGGAAGGTGCTTCATCTCTTCCAGCTTCTCACAGTCTCAGGTGTCTCTTGGATGCCTTGGTGCATCTTCTCTCTTCTCCCTTCTCCTCTCTTTCTTTCCATTTCTAATCTCTTCTTTCACATACTCATGAGTTTTATAGAATTAGGAGCCAATTGACTGTCATCAAGTTGATTCAGGCTTGTAGAGACCCTCCAGGGCAGAGTAGACCAGCCCATTGGGTTTCCAAGGCTTTATGTAGACAGACAGCCACATTTTTCTCCATGGAGCAGCTGATTGGCTCAAACTATTGACCTTCAGGGTAGAGGTCTAATGCTTAGCCACTGCAGCGAGAGCAGCCCCACTCCAACATGACCTCAGGCTGACCTTGAAAACCCTGATTTTCAAACACTTGAAACCTATTGGTCTTGTACTCTGTTCTTTCCTAAAAAAAAACCCAACCAACCAAAAAAAAATCCATTTAACTGCAAGTATGGTGTGTGAATTCTATATGGTAATTCCAACAGGTTATCAAAGCCAACAGAGGAGTTGAGAGTGCTGTGGGAGGGATGGCTGGTGTCAGGATGGCTAAGAAGGTTGAAGAGTGAAGGCATGTCTGACCATCCCTTTGTGCTGATGGCAATTCTCATCACCCTCCATGAAGTTAGACAGGTTCTGATGCTCCTTCTCCTCTGGCTTCCCTTTCACAGGTTTTGGGACTACTCCTGACTTGACTACTCATTCCTTCATAAGACATTCATTCAGAATGCTTGATTGTCTGGAGACCTTTACTTAGTGTTTCATTCATAGATGTTCTTCTAGAAACACTAACAGCCTGAGGTCAACACATTAGCTCACCTAGTCCTCTGTGTATCTTAGAAGAAAGAGGGTGTGGAATTCCAGGTGTGGTGGCACAGTGCACAGTCCTTGTTAAAAAAAAAAAAAAGAATCACTTTAAAAATTAAAGTAGGTGTCTTAACAGTTTTTCAGATGCATGCCAATGCAGCTAAGTCATGGATGGCCTCTCACATCTGTCCAGTTGAAAGGCCAAGACACTTCATTCAGCTAAATATAGCCAGTGGGAAGGCCCAGGTGAATATTTTACTTCTAGCCTCCCTTCTAGCCTTCCTTTTCTCTTTAACTTAGATGAGGGAGATTGTCCCAAGGAGACCTCCCCAGGTCATCAGAAGTGTTTTTAAGGTACGTACAATATCTGTCTGTTCAACTGGACCTGTGCTTTACTTCTTCCAAAAAGCAGTCTCACATGCCTCCATGGACTCAGGTCTTCGGTTCATCCTTATTTTTCTGTGAGCCTTCCCGCCGGAACCCCAAAATTGTGTGTCTGGCTGAGCTCATTGCCTTCCTCTCCTTATCTCCAGATGCTGGGAACTGATACCACTCTCCAAACCAGTTACACAAATTAGAATCTTAGAGGGCATTTTCAATCTCTTTCTCTCCCATTTCAACCACTTCTCAAGGGCTGGACCCTTACTGTCTTATCACTAGTATATACCTCCTATGTACCCCCGCCACCCACATAAGAGCCATGTTATAAATTCTGTCCCTCACAATTTCTCCCTAGATTGTGAGAAAACTATTCAGCCTGGCACTCACTCTATTCATTCTCCACTCTGTTTTTGGAGTGGGCTTTCTGAAAATATCTATCTGATCAAGTTGTTCCCCTTCATCTTCAGATAAAAATCTCAAGTCAGCCTCCCAGCTTGCATGCATCTGTCCTTCCGTCTGACCTCCCATGGACACTGCAGGGGCAGTGGGTCATCTGCCCTTCTCTGATAGCCCAAGCTTCTCCTCATCTCTGCATCTTTTCTTACAAAGGATTAGTATGAATTTCCAGCTTCTGGTCATTGTCCCAGACTCCCTTGGTAGTGCAACTGTTAATGCTCAGTTGCTAATAGAAATGTCGGATGTTCAAGTCCATACAGAGATGTCTTAGAATAAAGGACTGGAAATCTACTTGTGAAAATAAAAAAATCAACCTTTGAAAACCCTATGGAAATGATTCTAGTTTGACACATGAGTGGTCACCATGAGTCAGAATGGACTCAAAAGCAACTAGTTTGGTTTTGTAATTTTAGTCATTGTCCTAGGCCCATCGACATTAAGTCCTTTGGGAAGTCTCTCCTGACAGCAGCCATACTGACCAAAGAGCTAAGTGTCTCCTCCAGGCTCCTATAAAGCTATTTCACACATCAATCCAAGTTTTGCAGTTTAGTGACCTAAACTGGGATCCCTTATTTCCTGGTCCATCTCCCAATCACTTTACACATTCTCTCAACTTAACTTGTTTCTGATTTCTCAGTACCTAGCAGAGTGCTTAGAATGAAATAACTACTTAATAAATATTTGTTGGATGAAGTACTTACAACACAGCTCAGTTTTCCCCTTAACTCTTTATAGCTACAGATCTCTTAACACCTCATTGAGCTGTACTGTGTATGTGTGGGTGGTGGAGGCGGGCAAAGCAGTGAGGCACATAAATATTTCACAAGAGTGGTTATCTCAATGGACACAATCTTTCCACACATGGAAACTTGGGCCTGACGCTCCCCAAGAGTTCCCAATATCAGTTGGCCTTTTATCATCTCTACGTCCTCAGGGTGTGCTCTTACTGTGATCTACGCAGTCTATCCAAACAGCTAAGCTAAGCTGAAACAAGAAATCACTGAGTGTTGAGGAAACATTTTAAAGATATGACCAGTCTAGAAACCCAGAAATTTTCTGAAAGGTTGTCTCCTTGGACTCTGTTGGGTGGTCAGAGGGAGACAATCCTGAGTCACTGACTTGCATAGAAATGGCCAAGTAATTTTAAATGCACAACAATAGCAATTCATTCCAGAGATCTCCCTGTATGTACCCAAGAACAAGGCAAACCCCTAACGTGAAGCATTTATTTAACATACTAATAATTCTGCCAAACCAGTGGCATAGATTATACATTAAAATAATATATAAATTGAGGGTTCTTTTAAAAAAATATGATGTTTAAAACTTTTGTGTTCATACTTCTTTAGCCATGACACCAAGGCAACTTGATACTCTTCTGACATCCTGGCAAGTTAGAGGTAGAAACAACACTGTGTTATTGCGTGAAGTTTCAGTGCCTGTGGGAGGCTCTCCAAGCCAGGTCCCTTTCCAAGATCTGTTCGTACTTCTCTTAAGCTACAACAACTGCTGAAGACATTTGCACTGTTTATTTCAGGTAAGAAAAAGGTGGGGTAACTTGCAAATATCATTCTGGGCTACACCAGCAACAAGAAAAAGTTAGGAAAATACTGTTTACCCAGATTTGGGAAACTCAATGTTTACTGGTTCTGTTTAGTAACCACATAAAACAGTTTCAAGCTCAGTTTCATAGAGTGGGAAACCCTAAAACTCACAGGATCCCTGTTGATTCCTAGGTGTGAAGAATTTAGTCAACTCCCAGGACCTTTTAAGGAACTAAAGAGGGAAGGTGTCATTTCAAATACTGAAATGAAACTAACTCAAGTCATGGCATTTTCAATTGCATCATATACGTGTGAAAGCTGGACAGCAAATAAGGAAGACAAGAGGAATTTATGTCCTTGAATTATAATGTATTGTTGAAGAGAATTACATAACTCATGGACAGCCCAAAGAACAAATCAATCTGTCTTGGAGAAAGTTCAGCCAGGATACTCTCCTTAGAAGCAAGGTTAGTGTGACCACACTTCCAACAATTGTGGCATTTTAAGTGTATGAGAAGTCTGTGGATAAGGACTCCATGTTTAACATCTTAGGTCAGGTTCTCTAGTATATAGACA
>NW_006399801.1:11387309-11396952 GCF_000299155.1 Elephantulus edwardii
ATACACACAAAACTTTTAAATATACAAGCTTTGAAATAAAGCTTGTAAAGGTTTGCACATTCTAGACCTGTAGATGGGACCTCATGATAGAGGCATCTGGAGAAGCCAATGAGTTCTGGGGTCACATTGACAAGTCTAATTGGATCTGTAGTTAGTTCATGAGCCAGATATCAAATGTAAGATTGGACAAAAAGCTCTCAAACTTATTTTCAGAGTCCAAACATATATTCAATGAAAATTACATTGGAAGTGACTTCCCCTGAATCAGATAAGACTGATCATATATGTCTACACAGACTGTCTGTAGTCCTACATCATCGTTTTTATGCGCCATTGAGTTGCCTGTGACTCATAGTGACCCTATATAAAACAGCCCTAAACCCTCCTCTATCCTGAGCCAACATCACAGTCTCTGACACACTTACCACCATTACTCCAGTCATTGAGTCAATCCATTTTATTGAGGGTCTTCCCCTCCTTCACTGTCACTTCATCTTCCTAAGTGGGATGTCCCTCTCCAAGGACTGGTCCCTCCTTGCAACATGCCCAAAATATGTCAGACAGAGCTTCAGAATCCTGGCATCCAAGGAGCATGCTGGTTTAACCCTGTCCAGGATGAACCTGTTTGTTCTCTTAACAGTCCATGGAATATTCAATACTTTTCTCTAGCACCACAGCTCAAAGGCATCAATTCTCTATCTATCATCATCCCTAATCACTTTCCAGCTCTCTGGTGAATATCACATAACTATGAAGACTATGGTCTGGATCAGGTGCACCTTTGTCTCCAGAATGACATCATTGCTCTTCAGTACTCTGGAGTTGTCCCTGACAACAGACTTTCCCAATGCAATTCATCCTTTGATCTACTGGCTGCTAGTACCAAGAATACTGATCATGGAGCCAAGCAAACTAAAGTTGTTAACAATCTCAATTTCTTTGCCGTCTATCAGAATACTGCCAATTGGCCTAGTGGTGAGAATCTTTGTTTTCTTGGTGTTGAGCTTCAATCCATATTGAAGGCTGCAGTTCTTGACCTTCTGCAGCATGAGCTTCAGTTCCTTCTCAGTTTCAGCAAGCAAAGTTGTGTCATCTGCATAATGCAGGTTATTGATGAGTCTTCCTGTAATCGTGATGCCACATTCCTCCTCATATAGCCCAGCCTCCCGAAAGGCATACATTTCAAATCCAACAACTCTGTGGAAGAAAAATGTGCAATCTTCTATTATGCAATTTATATCCTCTGAAAACCCAGTAGAGGGTCATCAAAGAGTTAGCTCTGATTCGATGGCAGTGAATTGAGTTTTAGAGACCCTCATAACAATATAAGCATTGTGCAACAACAAAAATTTTTATCTCCAAATAGTGTTATATCCACACTATGCTATCATATATTTAGAGAGGCCACAATTCAACCCATAAAAGACCACCCAATCTGTCTTCCTGGTCTGACCAACTCCTACCCTGAGTGTGGCAAGCCCCTATTTTAAATTATCTTTATATAATATTATTGTTATTAAGTGGCTAGCTCAAGATTCTTAGGCAAACAAAGACAATGTTAGTAGTTGAAGGCAAAGGCTAGACTTCATTTGGGGGGAAGTTAAAGTCTGTACTACAAGTTCTGCCTGACTCTGCCACTTTTTTTTGGTCCCATGCCACAAAATTCTACTTGGCCAACAATTTGCATAAGAAATACAAAGGAATGAAAGGAAATCTTTTGTATTACATTATCATAATCGTAATTATTTTGAGGGGAGAAGTCTTATTTCCAGGAACACAGCATTCTACCTTCTCACCCTCTCTCCACTCTCTTTGCTCCTTGTTCTTCTGAATAACCCTGTATCCTCTCTTGATTCTAGGCTCTTTCCCCTCCACTGTAACCTGGCTTCTTTTCCTCTGCAGATCCTTTGTCAGCCCACACAAGAGCTGAGAGGCTAGTATTTAAATAGGTCTTTCTGACAAAGGCAAGCTTTTTCACACCAGCTATGCTGAAGAAAATATCTTCATTTTGTCCCATTTCTGTAACTGAAGGAGGAATTACTCATGGATAAGTGTGGGTATTAGCAGGTATTTGAATGTATATGTACTGCTTTAGAGCACCACAAATTCATCAGGAGAGGCGTTCCTCTCAAAATTCAACAGAAAGGATAGAGTTTTATGCCAAACGTTGACTTTCTGAACCACTAAACAGCCCATGCCTCATAAAGATCCTCTCGCCTTTAAGTCTAAGTTTGTTTTTGAAAGACATCTTTGAAAGATGAGAAATTCACCATACTTAGTGGTAGCCTCAATGAGATTTTTACAGGAAGCTGAGAAATTCTAAATTTGTTCTTCTTAAAGGAAGTGACTGTGGCTTAATGAGTGTTCTGACCTCTGAACATGAGTCACTACCAGCTTGGGCTGAATTCCAGCTTCAGGCCAGTGTCCTTCACTTGTGTCCATAGAGAACAATAGACAGTGGGGCCTCAATGTGTTCTTGTTGACTGATGGAATAGCCAACAGGCCAAGGCAGGTGGAGTCAGGTGAGTGAGTGGGAAGGTAAAGTGAAGGTTAGGATGTGGGGGAGAAGGTGAAAGCAATGGTGTGGAGGATGTAAGGTTAGGGTGTAAAGGTGAGGTGAAGGCTGGGGTGGAGATTAAGGTGTGAGTATTGATATTTCCTACTCGCCTGGCAGAATGCTTGATGCTAGGAATAAAAATGAATCAAAGTCTTTGCTCTCAAAGCTCATCCAGGCTTACATTCCATCCAACATTGATTGCAACAAGAATCAAAGGAGAAGATAATAGTCTTCTACCTGACAAAGCCCAAGAAAGGTTTCATCCACTAGATGATGCTTGTATTGATTCTCTCTCTTTCTCTCTCCTTATGATGAAAATATGCAAAACAAAACATTTGCCAGTGCAACACTTACTTTGGGTATAATTCAATGGTATTGATTATATCCTTCATGCTGTACAGCCATTCTTGTTCTCCTTTCCAATCTATGTCATTACCATTAAAATATAGCCCCCTAACAAAAATCTCCCTTCTGTGGCCCCCATTTTTCTTACCCCCGGTTGTTGCTGTTGTTAGATCAAGTCAAGTACCATCCATAGTGACCTACGAATGACTGATCTATCCCGTGCCATCCTTGAAATTTCTGACACACTCAAACTCATTGCCAAAGTCACCATATTAACCCACCTAGTTGAGAGTCTTTCTTTCTTTCACTGCCCCTCTTCCTTCCTAAGCATGATGGCCCTCTCCAAGAAGGAACTTCTCCTAGTCCAAAGTATGTGAGATAAAGCTTCACCATCTTTGTCGCCACATAACATTGTGGCTGAACATATTCCACGACGTATCTATTTGTTCTTTTGGACGTCTACAGGATCTTCAACCCTCTTCTCCAATACCACAATTCAGAAGCATCAGTTCTCCTTCTGTCATCCATATTCATGGTCCAACTCTCAGATGTATAGCAAGTGACTGAAAAGACCAAGGTCTGAATCACTAATAAATGTGACTTCTATGAATTTGCTTACTTCATATAAATGAAGTTATATGGTTATTTTTATTTTAGAACTGACTTATTTCACTCAATTTGATGTTTTCAGGTTTAACCATTGTTGTGGGGTGCATCAAGTCTTCATTTCTCTTTATGACTGAGCAATATTTCATTGTAGGTCTGTACCATGTTTTATTTATTCATTCATCTACTAATGGACATTTTGCTTGTTTCAACCTTTTGACTAAGGTGAAAAGTATTCAATGGTCATTTTGTACAGGTGTCTGTACTCTCACTTCCCCTTTTTCTGACTACAGCAGAGCACTATCTAGTCCTTCATATTTATCAAACAGTAAGTGACAACCTCTAAAAGACCCAGAAGGAGCCCTGCTGGGGTAGTGCATTACAGGCCAAGCTACTAATTAAAAGGCTGACAGTTCGAATCCAGCAGTCACTCTCAGGAAGAAAATGAGAAATCTCCTGTAAAGATTTATAGTCTTAGAAACCCGGTGGAAAACACCTATGTGTGGGAACCAGCTTGACATCAGTTGGTTTGATTTGTTTTTGGCATTATAAAAGACCCAGAGATGATACACCTATCTTCCTCTCTACCTCCATCTTCTCTCAGAGTCCTGACATCTCTATTTGTAGTCCCTGAAATTTTTAAGTATCATCTCATCCTATCCCTTATACAATTGAATATTATCTCTCAGATGTCTTTCCAAGCCAATGAGGTCTTGTACTCACTTTTGAATGACTCAGATATTATGCTTAAAACCTTCCCCATTCCCAGTGGACCTGTGAGCAGTGTTCCTCAAGCTTTACCTAGTGGTTTGCTCTAACTTTTTGTCTAGAACAGACTGCTTTTGTATTTAAGAATATGGGAACTCTTTCTCAGTTACAGTAGCTTATTGTAGTGGATAACCTTGACTTGTCTACCCTTTCCTGTAATCTGTACACAGGCAGAGTCTGTGATCCCTGTTTCATGTGGTTTGACATGAACTTGCATAGCTGCTTCTGGTCCCAAGTAATAGAGTTGTCCATTCTTTTCTATGATTCTCCTCAAGCACTTTAGTGTCCTCAGGCAGGATAAAAGGAGGGGGGAGGGAGATATTGTTATGAAGAGGGGTCTTTTATTTTGGAGAGATGGTTCTGAAGAGAGGTATTTTACTTGGGAGAGGCAGTCTATTTCGCACAGAAACATAAAACAAGCCCTATCTGTAATGAAGAGCTTTCATTCCTCTGTGTCTCAAGGCTGAATGCACTAGTATGCCTCATTCACCTCTGGAGTTTGGATGCCCAGTGGCTACCTCCTTAGTAGTGACCATGGATATATTTGCAATAGATTGTCCCCAGGGGGGCTGACATGTGGCTACAATGCGTCAAGACTTACTGCCTTTGGAAGTAGCATGAAATCTATGATACACTGGATAGATTATGGGATCTTTAATGCATTCTTAATACAAAAGCTTGGATGTGCTTCATCAATGCTAGAATAGGCCCCAGAGCACCTGTGTGGTACAAATAATTCCTTCACTTGGTTTCTAAGTGGAAGGCTGACAGTTTGAGTCTATCCAGCAGTACTTTGAAAGAAAGGTATGACAATGTACTTCCCCAGAATCAATCATTCGAGCTCTGTGCTTATAGAACAGAGAGATTAGAACACTCAAACATTGCAAATGGACTATAAAATGGTGCGATCACTGAGGAAAGTTGTTTGGCACTTTCTCAAAAATAAAAATGACATTTTTATCTACAAATCCCACTACTAGGTACATATTTTAATGAAATAACAGCTCTAACACAAGCAGATATTCATTCCCATATTTACTGTAGCATTATTTGCACCAGGACTCAATAGTAAAGAGACAGAAATAACCCAAAGATCCATCAGCAGACAAATGGATATGGTACACTCACTTGGTGGAGTACTGTGGAAGGCTAACTAATGAACAATAAAGAATTTGGTGAACACTAAATAGCATTAGTGAAGCTAGATGACATTATGCTGAGAGAAACAAGTCACAAAAAGATAAATATTAGTAAGACAAGAAAAGCGAATAAAAGGTATCCAAATTGGCAAAGAGGAGTTAAAATTATCTTTCTATGCAGATGATATGATAGTATACTTAGAAAACTTTAAAGACCCAGCAAGAAAACTACTGAACACAGTGGACGAATCCAGCAAAGTGGCATGATACAAGATCAACATACAAAAATCAGTTGTATTTCTCTAAAGTGACAAAGAGAATACAGAGCTGGAACTAAGAAAAACAATACCATACAAAATAGGTAATCACAAGATTAAATACTTGGGAATAAATTTAACCAGAAGCACAAAGGATGTATTCAAAGAAAATTACAAAACGTTGTTGTTATGTGCCGTCGAGTCGTTTCCGACTTATAGCGACCCTATGCACAACAGCTCTAAACCCTGCTCTATCCTGCGCCAACCACACTGCCTCTGACACACCCATCCTGATTACCCCAGTCACCAAATCAATCCATCTCATAGAGGGTCTTCCCCTCCTGCACTGTCCCTCCACCCTCCCAAGCATGATGTCCCTCTCCAAGGACCTGTCCCTCATGGCAACATGTCCAAAGTATGTCAGACGAAGCTCCAGAATCTTTGCCTCCAAGGAGTAGCTTGGTTTAATCCTCTCCAAGATGAATCTGTTTGTTTTCCTGGCAGTCCATGGTACATTCAGTACCCTTCTCCAGCACCACAGCTCAAAAGCATCCACTCTCCTTCTGTCCTCCCTAGTCATTGTCCAACTCTCTGATGCATAACAAGCGATTGCAAATACCATGACCTGTATCAGGGGCACCTTAGTCTCCAGAGAGACACTGTTGCTCCTGAGTACCTTTAAGAGGTCCCTAACAGCAGACTTTCCCATCGCGATACGCCTTTTGATTTCCTGACTGCTGGTACCAAGAGTGTTGACTGTGGAGCCGAGCAAACTGAAGCTGTGAACACTCTCAATCTCTTCGTCATCCATCCTGACGCTGCTAATTGGTCCAGTGGCGAGAATCTTTGTCTTCCTGACATTGAGCCTTAGTCCATACTGAAAGCTGCAGTCCTTGACCCTTTGCAGCAAGTGCATGAGGTCCTCCTCAGTTTCAGCAAGCAAGGTTGTGTCATCTGCATAATGCAGATTGTTAATAGATCTTCCACCAATCCTGATGCCACAATTCTCCTCATAGAGCCCAGCCTCTCGGATAATCTGCTCTGCATACATGTGCTCTACAAAACATTACTACAAGAAATAAAAAGAGACCTGGAGAAGTGGAAGAATATCCCTTGCTCATGGATAAGAAGACTCAATAATGTGAAAATGGCAATACTACCAAAGGCAATTTACGGGTTTAATGCAATCCCAATACAAATACCAGTTCCATTCTTCAAGGAGATGAAAAAGGTGATTTCCAGTTTCATGTGGAATGGAAAGAAGCCCTAAATAAGCAAAGCACTTCTTAAGAATAGAAGAAAGGTAGAAGGCATCTCACTCCCTGATTTCAAATTCTACTACACTGCCGTGGTGGTAAAGACAGCATGGTACTGGTACAATGACAGACACGTAGATCAATGAAATAGAATTGAGAACCCCAAACTCAGCCCATCTATTTATGGTCAACTGATTTTTGACAAGGAGATGAAATCAGTTAAGTGGGGAAATGACAGACTTTTTTAACAAATGATGTTGGCAAAATTGGAAAAGTATCTGCAAAAGACTCAAGCAAGATCCAACTCAAGGTGGATCATGGACCTAGGACTAAAACCAAGGACTATAAACTTCATTAAAGAAAAGCTTGGAAGAACGCTAGAAATCCTAATTCACAACATAAACAGTCTTCCAAGTATCCTGAAAAACTTACAACCAGGAGAAGATAAAATAGATGAATGTAACCTTCTAAGAATCAAATACCTATGCACATCCAAAACCTCCAGAAGGGTAAAAAGGGAAGCCACAGACTGGGAAAAAGTATTTGGTAATCACATGTCAGATAAGGGACTTCTATCTAGAATTTATAAAATACTTGAGCACCACAACAAGATAAAGGGAAACAATCCAGTTAAAAAATGGGCACAGGGTATGAACAGACACTTAACCAAAGAAGACATTTACATGGCCAACAAGCACATGAAGAAATGTTCAAAATCCCTAGCTCTAAGAGAGATGCAAATCAAAACAACTATGAGATCTCATCTCACCTCAGTAAGAATATTAAAATTTAACAGAACAGCAAGCAACAAATGCTAGCAAGGTTGTGGAGAAACTGGAACCCTTATTCACATTTGGTGGAAGTGTAAAATGGTGCAAACACTGTGGAAAGTGGTGTGGACCTTTCTCAAAAAGTTGCAAATACAGATAGCATTTGACCCAGCAATTCTACTACTGGGAATATACCCAAAAGAGACCATAGCTGACATTCAAGTAGATATATCTACACCATGTTTATTGTGGCCTTGTTCACAATAGCAAGGAGTTGGAAACAACCTAAGTGCCCATCAACAAACAAATGGATAGAGAAGCTGTGGTATATTCACACACTGCATTGAAAAACAAGGAACTCATGCAATATTATTCAAAATGGGTGACCCTGGAGGACATCATGCTGAGTGAAATATCTCAGCCACTATCTCAGCCACAAAAGGACAAACACTGCACGGTGCCACTGCTGTAAAACAGGACTAACATCAGGGTTGGGGGGAGACTGAGAAAGATGGGTTCAATAATGTATACTGCATTGTAACAGATGGGGGAGAAAACTGTTTAAAAGGTATATATAATTAGGTATTTTTATCATGATAGGAGTCCAGAGCAAAAGCTGCATAGTGGAGTGGACCTGGGGGAGGGTTTGTAAAACAATGAAAGAATTTTTCTTTTACTTTTCCAAGAGGGTAGTGTACCGGGGGGAGGGTTGGGATGGGGAGAATAGTGCAACAATGAATGAATGGAAATCCAAAGTCTGTAAATTTTCATTGAAATTAATAATAAATTTAAAAAAAACAAAAACAAACAAAAAAGGATAAATATTGCATGTTGTTGCTGTTATTGTCATTGAATCCCCTATGACTTACAGTGACTATACAACAGCTCTGAAGCCTGCCCTGTCCTGAGCCAGTCTCACTGACTTCAACACACCTACTCACATTACCATAGTTACTGTGTCAATCCATCTCACATGGGGTCTTTCCCTCCTGTACGATTCCTCCACCCTTCTGACTATGATGTCCTTCTCCAAGAACCAGTCTCTCCTGGCTATGTGCCCAGAGTGTGTGAGACAGAGCTTCAAAATCCTTGCCTCCAGCCGGTGTGAAAACAACACACACAAATGTTGTAAGTAAAACAGTATAAGATAAAAATTTTATTAAGATAAAAAATCTTTGTCTCCAAGGAGAAATTTGTTTTCACTTTCTCCGGGATAGACCTCTTTGTTCTCTTAGTGGCCCATTGCATGTTCAGTACTCTTCTCCAGCACCACAACTCAAAGGCATCAATTCATTTTCTGTCATTCTTAGTCATTATCTAGCTTTCTAATGCACAGCAAGTAATTGTGAAGACCATCTCCTGGATCAGGCACACTTTAGTCTGTAGACTGACATTGTTGTTTCTTAGTACTCTGGAGAGGTCCCTGAGAACAGACTTTCCCCAGTGCAATTTGTCTTTTAATTTCTTAACTACTCTCTTGCCAAGAACATTGATTGTGGAGCAGAGTAAGCTGAAATTATTACCTATTTTGATTGCTTCTCCATCTACTATGGCACTGCCAATTGGCAGTGGTGATAACCTTTGTCTTCTTGAGGTGGACCTTCAATCCATATTGAAGATGTCCTTGACTTTCTCCAGCAAGTGCAGGTTCTGGTATCTTCCTAGTAAGGAGTTGCACTGCCAACCCAAAGGGATATGATTTTTATCGACTAGGTGGCCCAAGGGGGAAAGATGGGCAATCTTCTCTCATACGATTTACAGCCTCTGAAATCCACTGAAGATTACCTATTTTTTTTTTAAGGTCAGCTTTGAGTCAATTCCCATTCGACAGTTGTTGTTGTTGTTATGTGCCATCGAGTCGCCTGCGACTCATAGCGACCCTATGTACAACAGCCCTAAACTCCGCTCTGTCCTGTGCCAATCGCACTGTCTCTGACACTCCCAT
>NW_006399801.1:11399792-11412316 GCF_000299155.1 Elephantulus edwardii
TGGAATGCAAAAGTCGGGAACAAAGAGGAAGATTCAGTAGTTGGAAAACATGGACTCGGTGACAGAAATGGAGCTGGAGAGAGAATGATCGAATTTTGCATTCGACAGTACATAGCTTTTTTAAAAAGCTGAAGAAAATTTTATAAGCAGAAAGAAGAACATTTTTAATGGCTACCAGGGTCTTTGCAATTACTTGCTATTCATCAGAAAGCTGGACAATGACTACAGATGATAGAAGGAGAATTGATGCCTTGTGTTGTGGTGCTGGAGAAGAGTATTGAAAATACCATGGACTGCTAAGAGAACAAACAGGTTTGTCCTAAAAGAGGATGAAACCCGGCTGCTCCCAGGAGACAAGGATTCTGAAGCTTCATCTGACATACTTTGGACATCTTGCAAGGAGGGATCAGTCCTTGGAGAGGGAATCATGCTTGGGGGGGTGGAGGCACAGCGCAGAAGAGGAAGACACTCAATGAGATTGATTGATTTCATGACTGGAATAAAGGGACTAAATGTATCAGAGGCAATAAAATTAGCACAGGATAGAGCAGGGCTTAGAGCTGTTGTACATAGGATAGCTATGAATCACAGGTGACCTAACAGCACGTAACAACAACAACCAAGATGATGGGAAAGGAAGGAGATAGGAGTGACAATTAGTAAATAGTATTGAAAGAAGAGGGCAGAGAAAAGGGTCAATGGAGAACCAAGTAGCAGTTTGCAGGACAGGGAGAAACCTTACATACATAACCTATCCACGAGGAGATAACACACAAGTGGTTGATTGACGGTCAGTATCATTGGAGAAGCAACAGAGAAAGTTTACGCGCAGAATTCTGTGACTGGAAGCAGCAAAGACAGTCTACATGCTGACTCCATGGATTGGAAATGGCGAGAAAGTTTGCATACCAAGAAGTAGTGATGATTAGCCAAGAGGCAATGACAAAATTCAAAGAGATCAACCATATTGAGACCAAGCCTATACAGGTTTCTCTAACCCTACTGTGTTTTTGTTGTTTTGTACTGTCAAGTCAGACCTGACCCATAGCTGTTTTTTTTTAGTGGGTTTTCAGAAACTCCGTTGATTTTTCAGGGGCAGTAAATCACAAGGGAAGAGATTGCCAATCTTTCTCCTGAGAAGTGTCTGGTGGATTTGAACTGTGTGCCTTTAGAATTGCAATTCAGCTTCTTATCACTAGGCCACAGAATCCCAATATAAAGATCTCTAAAAAATATCCAACCAGCAGCTTTCTTCGTCAGGAGCTTTCTCATCCACACGGGAGTTTAACTCTATATGCGTAAAGATGGGTGAAGGGAAAGGCATTATACAATAAGGAGATGATTAGTACACTATCACTAAGGAAAGAGACGAGATAGAGAGGTACACAAGAAATACTGCCAGCAGCAGATAATGTAAGTATGGAGTTTATCTCCCAACATGACTTGTTCAGCCATTACCTGATTTGCTATGTGGATGAGTGGGACTATGTGAATGGGGTGTGTGGACTTATCCACAAAACATTGGCTGTCTGTCATTCCCCAAGAGGATTGGCCAGTCTCAATAATCTATAATAAGATTGGCTAGTCTTACTAATAAATTGGACAGCTCTAGCTGGAAGAATCAAAATCCTCCACAGCTAGAAAGGAAGACCTTCCCCACCCTGGTGAAGAGGATACAGAAAAATGTAGGACACATTTCTGGATGAAAACAACAGCCATAATGGAACTGGAGAATTGACATCCTATGGGTCTTGGGTTGGGATGGAGGAAGTCAATACTGGCAGGACTGAGAACTTGTTGGACAATTAGATGGAGAGCCAATATAGACAAAACTGAGAACTTGGAAACACTTAAACCCTTGAGACTGAGATGCTTGCATGCACATTCTGGGAACTATCTTGACTGTACTTTGTTATTAATCTGAATTTAAAAATTTTTATTTCACAATTATGATTCTATGTGGTCAGTGAGCAGTCAGTCACATTGGATTTTGGACCCAAAAAAGCAGTAAGAGTGGTATTGAGATGAGTAGAAAAAGGTAAGGGAGTGTAGAGGACATGTCAGACCTCATGGGAATTGGTTTTATGTTATTGATGTTGTGGACAGGGATGTTTCCCTCCTGTGAAGTTGGTAAAGGTCAGATAGGGTGCTCCCCACATGACACTTGCTCTTTTTACAATAGGAAGACAGGCAAGAACAGATAGATATTAATGGATAAGAGTATCACAGAGAAAGTAAGAAAAATGTAATTATATTGTGGTTATTATAATTAATGCTATAAAATGAACTACATATGAAAATCAACTTGCTTTTTAAACTTTCACGTATATATAGATAAAAAATGTTGTTATGTGCCATTGGATCACCTGCAACCCATAGTAACCCTATGTACAGCAGCTCTGAACCCTGCTCTGTCCTGAGCCAGTCTCACTTATTCTGACACACCAACTCCCATTGTCCCAGTTACTATATCAATTCATCTCATCTGGGGTCTTCCTCTTGTGTGCTGTCCTTCCACTCTTCCAAGCATGATGTCCTTCTCCAAGGACCAATTTCTCCTGGCCACAGACCCAAAGTATGTGAGACAGAGCTTCAAAATCCTAGCCTCCAAGGAGAGACTTGGTTTCACTCTCTCCAAGACAAACTTATTCGTTTTCTTGGTAGTTCATGGTATGTTCAATATTCTTCTCCAACACCACAACTCAAAGGCATCAATTCTTCTGTCATCCTTAGTCATTGTACAGTTCGCTCAAGCATAGCAAGTAATTGTGAAAATTATGGCCTGGATTAGGTGCACTTTAGTCTGTAGACTGACATCATTGCTTTTCAGAACTCTGGAGAGGTCCCTGACAGCACATTTCCCCAATGCAATTAATCTTTTGATTTCTTGACAGCTGGTATTAAGAATGTTGATTGTGCAGCTGAGCAAGTTGTAATTGTTAACAACCTTAATCTGTTCTCCATCTATCATAGTGCTGCCAATTGGTCCAATGGTGAGAATCTTTGTCTTCTTGATGTTGACCTTCAATCGATATTAGAGACTGCAGTTGTTGTCCTTCTGCACCAAGTGCTTCAGATCTTCTTTAGTTTCAACAAACAAGTTGTGTCATGTGTATAATGTGGGTTGTTGGTGAGTCTTCTTCCAGTCTAGATGCCACATTCCTCCTCATAAAAGCCTGCTTCCTGAATGATCTGTTCTGTATATAGATTGAAAACGTACGGAGACAGGATGCATCCCCAATGCACTACTTTCCTGATTTTGAACCATCCAGTGTTTCCCTGCTCTGTTCTAAGGGCTGCTTCTTGGTCCAAGTATAGGTTTCGCATAAGCATAATCAAGTGTTCGGGAATTTCCATTTTCCTCAAGGTTAGCCACAATTTTTTGTGATCCACACAGTTTAATGCCTTTACATAGTCAATGAAACACAGATAGACATTCTTCTGGTCCTTTTTGCTTTTTGTCAATATCCACCTTACATTGGCAATAATGTCTCTAGTGCCATGACTTCTAAACCCAGATTGCATTTCTGGTAGTTCTCGGTCAATGTACTGTTACAGTCATTTCTTGATAATATTCTGAAAGATTTTGTTATTGTGTGATATTAACGATATTGTTCAAAATGTCTACACCCTGCCAGATCACTTTTTTGGAATGGGAATAAATATGGATCTTTTCTAGTCAGTTGGTTAAGTAGCTGTCCTCCAGATTTCTTAGCACAATTTGGTGAGCACATCCAGGGCAGCATCTAGTTGTTGAAATAGGTCAGTTGGTATTCCATCAATTCCTGAGGTTTTCTTTTTTTTGCCTAGTCCTTCAGAGCAGCCTGAACTTCCTCCTTCATCACTATTGCCTCTTGATCATATGTTGTTTCTTGAAATTCTTCTCTTTCAGGCAATTCTTTTCAGTACAGTAACTCTGTATACGCCTTAAAGAAACAAAAACAAAGAAGCCCTCTGGAACATAGTTGTCCTCTGTCATTAATGGGCCACTGTGAGTTGGGATAGATTCAATGGTAACACAAAGGCCTATCTGCACCACTGCTGTCCCTAATTGCCAACTGCTCCCCTTCCTAGACTCATGACCTCTCACAACGATCTCACTGAGCCAGCTTCCCACATTCTTTTCCTTTCATTTCTACCCCATATCTCCTTCTGCAATTCACAACATGCCTCAATGAAGCCCCATTTTAGAAAAACTCCTTCGAAACCAGTTGACATCAAGTTGACTATAACTCATCACAATCTCTTATTTGTCAGAGTGGAACTGGGCTTCGGAGGGCTTCCAATGGCTGATTTTTTTTGAAAGTAGATCACTCAGTCTCTCAGTTTGAAGCCTCTCAGTTTCTCTTCTTACCACCAGATTCTGCCATGTTACTCATAGCCCTTCAGTAGGTTTTGACAGCTGTGCTTCCAAAATGTTTCTCAGGTCTGTTTATTTTTCTGTCCTTCTACGACCACCCTCATATGCTCCAGCCCACTCATATCTCTTGAGAACACCAATTCATGCTATTGAATGAATAACTAAGCAGTCAGTTGCTTTCCTGCTGACTCTGGTATCTGAACTCTAATCTGTGATTCTGAGTAGAATTGTCAGTGACTAGAATTCATTTTCTTAGAAATATTAGGATTACATTTCATGGGATATACACAATTAATAAGGGCTTGTGACATTCAAAGGCCATTAATCTTTGAATTAGAACTTCTCTGATGAAAAATAAGCCAGAAGTTTTCAGACTACAAAGGATCAACGGAACCATTCCTTTTCAGCAGCACAGAGCCTCCAAAACTTATTGTAAACTGTTGTTAATAGACCCGGAGTATTATAGTTCATTAGGCACCTGGGTGGTTTTTGTTTGGCCATTCATGTAAATGTTGGTGGTTTCAGCATACCCAGAGGCACTATGAAAGGCCTGACAATTCGCTCTCGAACCTCACAGCCATGATAAAAACACTGTGGAGAAGTTCACACATCTGTCATCATGAGTTGGAACTGACTTAATGGCAACAAAGTTTTTTCATTGTTATTGTTGTTATTTTTCTATTATAATGTTAATTACATAGTTTCATTACACTTTCAACTGTGAGGTATAGTTTTGCCACTATGGATTTTCAGTCTCTCTTTCTGGTAAAACAGTAATTAACACATACATACACACACACACATTCCAAAACTACAGACAAGTATGTTGTTGTTGCTATGCGCCTTCGAGTCACCCGCAACTCATAGTGACCCTGTGTACAACAGCCCTATACCCTGCTCTATCTGTGCCAATTTCACTGTCTCTGAGACACTTACCCCCATTGCCCCAGTTACTGAATCAATCCATCTCATTGAGGGTCTTCCTCTTACGCGCTGGCCCTCCACCCTCCCAGCATGACGTCCTTCTCCAGGGACTGATCTTTCCTTGCAACATGTCCAAAGTATGTCAGATGAAGCTTCAGAATCCTTGACTCCAAGGAGCAGCCTGGTTTCACTCTCTCCAGGGCAAACTGTTCTCCTAGCAGCCCATAGCATATTCAACACCACAGCAGGCAAGTATAAAGAATAATAAAATGACAATTTGTGTTGTTTGTTGGTAAGTGCTACTGAGTTAACTACGACTCACAGAGACCTTATGAACCTTGCCCTAACCCATACCATCTTTATGATCTTCATGATGTTCAAGCCCACTGTTGCAGTCATTATGTCTATTAGGGCTGCAGAGCTCTTTATTCCTCTCCTAGAATGGCTGCTGAAATGATCCAATCACAGGAAACAGCAGCTGTGACTGTCTCTCTCTGTCAAGGGTGTGAAACTGCTCTACCTCCTTTCCCAGGAATAGTTAATCTGAGACCCCAGACCACTTCCCTAACTTGTAAAGAACATCTGTGAGCATCTGCTCTCCAAGTTCCTTGTAAGACAATATAAAACCCCCTCTCTAACATTTAGTGGGGGCTAGTTTTCTACTTGAGAGCCAGCCTGGCAGTTTCTCTTAAAAAAACCGTCTTTCTTGTCCTAAACAGGGTTCTGTCCTTCTTCAGTGACCTTGCAGTGTCTGTTTACCTCATTGATACTCTGCTTCTCTTTAACTGACCTTCTACTTTTCCCAACAAGGCAGAGACGGAGAGATGGGGCAAAGAAATAATGGGAGGCCTAGATGGATGCGGCTCTAAGCTAAAAACAACCAAGGGCTTCCAGGGGCTCAAGAAACTAGGCTGGGAACATAGATGGGTTCTCACTGAACTCCCAGAAAAAAATTAATTCATCTGTTCTGCAGACTCCTAGCCTCCAGAACTACAAGCTGCAATCCTGAAGACACATGGTTCCAATCCATCAACTGCTTTTTGGGAGAAAGTTGGGCAATCTCCTCCTGTGTGATTTAACTGCCTCTGAAAACCCACCAGAGGCTCAGCTATGGGTCGGTTTTGATTCAATGATACTCAACAACAATAACAAACATTCACTTAGTATCATTATTTTGTTACCGCAGCCTAGGGGTTGACCAATTAGGTCAAGAAATACAACATTAATTTTACCCTAGAATTCTGGCACACATTATCTGATCAACTGCTTCCTAACTTTTCCTATCATAGTTGCTCATTTTAAAACTTTATATGGAAAGTTGGAGTCTGTTGTGTCTGGTTTCTTTAATTGGCTATTTTATTTGAGATATGCAATATGTTGCTTTGTATAACAGCAGTTTTTTCATTAAAACAGGTTTGGTTTTATTTTTTTTTAAAATAAACTTCTGGTTAGAAAAGTTTCAGTGACAGAAACTTTAATAAGGTGGTAAAGTTAGTTCACGTATATCTAACACTGCATTCTCCATATTATTATTAACAACCTGTAAGAAGTCCTTGTGGTGCAGTGATTAAAACTTAGAGACATTAATTGAAAAATTGCCAAGTCAAAGCCACTAGCCACTCCTCACTTCTCAAGAGAAATATGTGACAGTCTGGTCTTATAAAGATTTACAGCCTTGGAAATTGTACAGGGCATTTCTGACCTATCTGATAGGGATGCTATGAGTCAGACTCAACACAACAGTGGCAATGTGGTTGTTTTGGGTTTTTTTATTTTCCTTTTTCTTTTGCGTGTTAACATGACACATTTGTTGTAATTAATAAACCAATATGTATAAGTTATTATTACCTAAAGTCCACCATAGAGTATCTTGGTTTTTACCTAATGTTGTCTTTTCTGTTCCGGGTTTCCATATCGTGTCTTGTTAGGCTCCTCTTGATTGTGAGAGACTCTAGACATTTTAATTTTTTTGGCATTGTCAGTCTTGAGGAGTGCTCACTGACAAGGTATTTTGCAGGGCATCTCTCTATGGAAGTTTGTCTGATTTTTTTTTCTTCTCATGGTCACATGAGGGTTATGAAGGAGGAAGACAGAAGTAAAGTGTAATATTCATCCTACACCATTCAGTGTGCTTAAAGTTAGTATGATTTAGAAATGCTGGGGTAGCCTTGGTCACTTGGCTGAGATAGTATTTATCAGGTTTCTTCTGCTGTAAAATTATACATCCTCCTTTCCCATAATGTATATTTCGGAAAGAAGTCACTATGCACAGAACACATATAAAGGGGTTGGAGTCTTTCTCTACTTGAATTAAGGCTCTGATAAAGTATCATTGAACAGTTTCAGGAAGTGGCACATGTACCACAACCAGTGGTACTAAAGAAACTCCAACAAAGAAACTTCAAGTATTTGAAGAAAAGAAGGCTCAAATAATGGACAGAATGTCAATTAAGATGTTTCAGCAAATAGATGTAGTCCTCAACTCATTACCACTGAGCAGGTACCAACCTAGCTGACCCTCCAGTGGGTTTTAAGAGGCTGTAAATCACACAGTAGGAGATTGCCCACCTTTCTGCTTCAGAGCACCTGGTAGATTTGAAGTGCTTGCCTGTGGGTTAGCAGCATGACTCCTTACCCAGCAGGGCTAGGTGCAGCTCTGGACATGCTCAGTTGACTCTGTCAAGAAATTTTTAATACAGTCAAACATTTGGAAGAGACCCATATTTGTTTCCTTTATTTCGAAAAAGTGACCCAAAAGAATGCAGAAATTATAGAACAGTACCATTAACATTCCAAGTAAGTAAAATCTTGTATGTAATTAAAAAACAACTGGAGCAGTATATATACATAGGACTACCAGAAATTCAAGCTGAATTCAGAAGAGCCATGGAAGAAGCTGATATCATTATTGATGTAAGATGAATCTTGAAACAACTATGAGATATTATCTCACCCCAGTCAAAATAGCAAAATTTAACAGAACAGCAAGCTACAAAACCTGGTGAGGTTGTGGAGAAACTGGAACCCTTATTCACTGTTGGTGGAAGTGTAAAATGGTGCAACCACTGTGGAAGGTGGTGTGACGCTTTCTCAAAAAGTTGAAAATAGAGATACCATTTGACCCAGCAATTCCACTACTGGCAATATACCCCAAAGAAACCATAACCACCACCCAAACAGATATATGCACTCCTATGTTTATCGCGGCTTTGTTCACAATAGCAAAGAGTGCTAAGTGCCTAAGTGCCCATCAATAAATGAATGGATAGAGAAGCTGTGGTATATTCACACAATGGAGTACTACACTGCATTTAAAAACAAGGAACTCATGAAATATTATTCAAAATGGGTGATCCTGGAGGACATTATGCTGAGTGAATTATCTCAGTCACAAAAGGACAAATACTGCATAGTGCCATTGTTGTAAAACAAGACTGACATCAAGGTTAGGGGGAGACTGAGAAAGATGGGATACTGCATTGAAACAGATGAGGGAGAGAACTGTTTAAAAGGGATATGTGATTAGGTATTATTGTAATGACAGAAGTCCAGAATGAAGGCTTCATAGTGGGGTGAACCTGGGAGGGGGGAGGGATTTTAAAGCAATGAAATAATTTTTCTTTTACTTTTCAAAGAGGAGTGTACTGTGGGGGGAGGGGTTGGCAAGGAGAATAGTGCAACAATGAATGAATGGAAATTCAGTCTCTGTAAATGTTCATTAAAATTAATAATAATAAAAAATAAATTAATTAATTCTCCTTAAAAAAAAAAAAGATGAATCTTGACTGAAAGCAGAGAATAGCAGGAAAATTTTTACTAGTATTTTATTGGCTTTGCAAAGGCATTTGATTATGCAGATCATGATTATGGATAATATTGAGAAGAATGAAGATTCCAGAACAATTATATTCATGCAGATTCTGTATGTAGACCAAGAAGCTGTTGTTTCCACAGAACAAGGTGATATGCATGGCTTAAAATCAAGAAAAGTGTGTGTCAAGATTGAATCACATCACTATTCTTAGTCAATGTGTATGCAGAGCTGACGATGGAAAAAAAATAGACTTTATGAAGAGAACATGACATCATGATTAAATAACAATTCATCAACAAACATCTTGAAATGACAAATGTTGCTTCTATAGCTGAAAAAGGACTTAAAGCTCCTACTGAATATGATTAGATTACAGCTTTCCTATGGCTTACACCTGTGTATCAAGGGAAGAAAAATTCTCACAACTTGATAAATAGGCAACATCATGATAGATGAAGAAAAGATTAAAATTGCCAAGAATCTCATTTTATGTGGATCCAAAATCAACACCCATGGCAGCAGCAGTGAAGAAATCAAAAGACATGTTATACTGGGAGGGGGGGGAAATCCGTCATCAAGGACCTTTTGAAAAGTGCTAAACAGTAAAGATATCAGTTTAAAGCATCCTTGTTTTGAAACCTTTGAGCTGTGGTGCTGGAGAAGAGTATTGAATATACCACGGACTGCTAGGAGAACAAACAGGTTCTTCTTGGAGAGGATGAAACCAGACTGCTCCTTGCAGGCAAGGATTTTGAAGCTTCGTCTGACATACTTGGGACGTGTTGCAAGGGAGGATCAATCCTTGGAGAGGGATGTCATGCTTGAGAGGGTGAAGGGACAGTGCAGGAGAGGAAGATCTTCAATGAGATGGATTTTTTCAGTGACTGAGGTAATGGGGGTGGGTATGTCTGAGACGATGAGATTGGCACAGAATAGAGCAGAGTTTAGGGCTTTTGTACACCGGGTCCCTATGAGTAGCAGGCAACTCGAAGGCATATAACAGTAACGACAATTTACTTGGTCAAAGCCATGGTATTTTCAGTTGCTTTCTGTGCATGTGAAAGGTGGACAATGACTAAAGAAGATTAAAGAGGAATCAATATTTTCAAATAGTGATGTCGGTGAAGAATATTGAATATATACTATGGATTACTTGATCCAGGACATGGTCTTCTCAGTTGCTTGTTAAGCATCTAAGACTAGACAATGCATAAAGATGACAAAAGACAAATTGATCTCTTTGTGTTGTAGTCCTGGAGAAGAGTACTGAACATACCATTGACTGCCAAAAGAACAAACAGGTCTGTCCTGGAGAGGATAAACTATATTGCTCCTTGGAGACAAGGATTTTTGAAACTCTGTCTCATATACATTGGCATATTGTTAGGAGGGACTTGGAAAATGACATCCTGGTTGGAAGGGTGGATATTGACACTGACTGTAGCAATGGAGCCAGGTATGTCAGAGACGATGAGATTGGCTCAGCATAGGCCAGGATCCAGAGTCATTTTTCATAGGGTTGCTATGAGTTGTAATCAACTTCTTGGCTCACAAAAAAAGCAACCAAAAAAAAAAAGCAACCAAGAGATCAAATTCTGTCTTGGCAGCAGCTGGAGTGGTCTTTAGAGAAAAGGTGGTGAGACCTCATCTCACCTACTTTGGGTTATGTTATCAGAGTGGAGGAAGTCTCAGGAAAAGGACATCATGGGCTTGAGCACAGTGAAGATTGTGAGGAGGACACAAGATCAGGCAAGCTTTAGATCTGTTCATAGGGTTTCTATGAGTTGGCATCGATTCTAAGGTGCCTAACAACATGTTTGTCCTTTGAATTGCATCTAATGTTAAGGAGAATTATGCAGGTATATTTACATTACTCTGCCTCTTCTGATCTCAGAGCACTGAAAGTTTCTCTTTTTTATTTTATTAAATAAAGTTTATTATATTAAAAAAGCAAAGTTGGCTGTCACAAGAAGATCTGAAGAGCGGGGTTATCCGTCAATGTTTCTCAACACTTATGCTTTCTTTCTTTCTTTTTAAAAGTTATTGTCTTTTTTATCTGTGGGTTTCCCATTTGTCGTTCCATCCTGCTGAAGGTCTTCCTCTTTTTCTCTGACTCTTTATCTTTCCCAGGATGATGTCTTTTGCCAAGGACTCCTGATAATATGCTCCAAGTCTGTGAGACAAAGTATCATTATCCTTGTCACTAAAGAGCACCCTAGTTTGCACTCCACACAACAAACAAGTTATGCGTTTGTTTTAAATTTTTGTAGATACCAGGTTAAGGGAGTTGCTTCTTTCCCTAGTTTGTTAAGAGATTTCATAAAAGCCATGAATCAATACAGAGTTTTAGAAAATGGTTTTTCTGCTTCTGTTGAGACATGATTTTATCCTTTTATTTTATTAATGTACTGAATTGGGTTCATTGAACTTTGTATAAGTAAGCCAAGTTAAGTTTTTGGAATAAATTCAAATTGGTCTTTAGTTATTAACTTTTTATGTATTACTGATTTCAGTTAGCTAATAAGATTCGTGCATCCATATTCATGAAAAATATCAGCCTGTAATGTTCTTTTCTTCTAATGTTCTTGTCAGGTTTTGATATTAAGATTATGCAAGGCTTGTGAAATGAGTGGGAACTATTTCCTCTATTTCTAGTCTCAAAAAGATTTTATACAATATTGATTCCTTTAGATATAGAAGAAAACATCCATGTTCACATTTTTTGGGGGAAAGTTTTTAATTACTAATTTAATTTCTGTATAGAAAAAAAGGGCTATTCAGGTTTCTTGAGTCCATTATAGTTGGGGTGTAATTTTTTAGGAATTTGTTTCTTACAATTATTTTTTATTCATTAGTAAATATCTTTTTCTTTTAAAAAAATCAAGATCACTAGGATTTTTTTAAATTTTTATGTCCATTAGAGCAATTTACAGTCTCTAAAGGGAGACTAGTGGCCTAGTGGCAAGAAGCTGAGCTGCAGTCCTAAAGCTATCCACCAGCTACTCTGCAGGAGAAAGGCCATCTCGTTCCGTGCAATTAATTTCTTCTGAAAACTCATTGGAGGGTCAGCCATCGGTCAGTTCCAACTCAATGGCACACAACGACAACAACTTCTTCAATCTTAATAATTCAATTAATAAATATTATTATTTTAATGATAACACTAAAGGTTAAAACACTATCCTTTATATTAAAGTTTTTATTTTGCCTTCATTTTAAGCAATATTTCCATTGGTTGCAGAGTTCTAGCTTGATAATAATTTTCTTTAAGTACTTTGAAGGCATCATTCCCCCATCAACAAACGAATGGCTAGAGAAGCTGTGGTATGTTCGCACAATGGAATACTATGCTGCATTAAAAAACAAGGAACTCATGCAATATTATTCAAAATGGTTGACTCTGGAGAACATTATGCTGAGTGAAAT
>NW_006399801.1:11413891-11416165 GCF_000299155.1 Elephantulus edwardii
ATGGGTGTGTCAGAGGCAATGAGATTGGCACAGGATAGAGCACGGTTTAGGGCTGTTGTACATAGGGTCGCTATGAGTCACAAATGACTCGACGGCACATAACAACAACAACAACAATGATTGAAGATCCAATGAGTGTGGGATGACATCAAGGATGTCATCCAGAAAGAAAGCAAAAGATCAATGCAAAGACAGTAGAGAAAGAAAAGAGCAAAATAGACACCAGAAGAGACTGAAAATTGCAGTAGAATGTCAAGAAGCAAAATCAAAAGGGAAGAAATGAAGAAGTAAAAGAGTTGAAAAAAGATTTCAAAGGGAAGCATGAGAAGACAAAGTATTGTAACATATTGTGTAATAAGCTGAAACTAGAAAAGAGAAGAACTTGCTCAGCGTCTCTCAAGTGGAAAAACAGGTTTATTCAAGCCTCGAGTTGCAATGAGTTCAACCTGCCCAGAAGGCTCTGGAAAAAAAAAAATAAGGACTTAGGAATTTATGTGATACCAATAAGCATATTTCAACAAACTGATGCAGCCAGAAATTTGAAATACAGCTACTTGGCCAACTGACTGGAAGAGATGAATATTTTTTCCAATTCTCAAAAACTGTGACCCAGCAAAATGTGGTAATGATTATACAACATGGCTAACATCACGCACAACTCAAAGCTTGCTGAAGATTATTTAAAAATTACTAGAAAGTAAATAGAAAACTGTCAGAAATTCAAACTGGATTTAGAAGAGATCATGATAGCAGGGTATCATTAGTGATATAAGATCCTAGCTGAAAGCAGAGATTACCAGAAGAATGTCTATTTGTGTTTTACTGACTATGCAAAGGCATTTGACTGTGTGTATCATAATAAATTGTGGCAAACATTGAGAAGAAATTCCAGAAAAAGTAGTTGTGCTTATGAGAAACCTATACTTAGACTGAGAAACTGTGGTCCAAACAGAGCAGGGGAGCACTGCATAGTTTAAAATCAAGAAAGGTGTGTGTCAGGGCTGTATCCATTCTCCATATCTATTCAATCTGTATGCTGAGTAAATCATTCAAGAAGCTGGACTCTTGAAGTAGAATGTGACATCAGAATCAGAAGAATATTCACAAGAAAATCTGCATTATGCAGATGATACAACCTTGCTTGCTCAAAGCAAAGAGGACTTGGAACACTTGCAGAAGATTAAAGACTATATATAGATTTTGTTATGAATTGAATATCAAGAAGAAAAAAAAATCCTCATCCCAGAGGTCAATAGTTAAAATAATAGTAGATAAAGAAGAGATTTAAATTTTCCATGATTTTATCTTACTTGTAATCCACAATCAATACTGTTAGTACCAAGTTCAGAAATCAAGACTTGTTTCATTGGGAAAACCTGTTGTTAAAGACTACTAGAAGGTGTTAAGCAGCAATGATATAAAATTAAAGACTAAGGTGCACCTATTCAAGCCATCATCTTTTCAATTACCTGTTATACATCTGAAAGTTGGACAATGACTAAGGATGACAGAAAAAGAATCAATGTCTCTGATTTTTGGTGTTGGAGAAGAGTACTAGGTATTGGACTTGAAAAGACAGGGTGATAATAGGCATATTATTATTGTTAGGTGCAGTCGAGTCCAGTACAACTCATAGACCCTATGAACAACAGATCTGAGCCTTCTTTTATCCTGTGCCAGCTTCATATTTCCTGACACACTAGAGCCCATTGTGGCAGTCACTGTGACAATCCACCTGGTCAAAGGTCTTCCTCTGCTTCGTCGACCCTACACTCTAACAAAAATCATGTCATTCTCCAACAAATAGCCCTTCCGACCAACATGCCCAAAGTTTGTGAGGCAAAGCTTCATCATTTTTGCCTCCAAAGAACACTCAAGCTGCAACCTCTCCAAGACATATCTGTTTGTTCTTATGGATTTCCATGGGATGTTCAGTGCTCTTACCCAACACCACAGCTCAAAGGCATCAATTCTTATGTCAACCTTATTCATTGTCTAGCTCTCAGATGGATAGCAAGTGATTAGAAAGACTATGGCCTGAATCAGAGTCACCTTAGTCCTCAAACTAACATCATTACTCCTCAATAATTTGGAGAGGTCCCGAACTGCAGATTTTCCTAGTGTAATGGTTCAAAATTGGGAAGGGTGTACACCAGGTATGCATCTTATCTCCATACCTTTTCAACCTATATGCAGAATAGATTATCTGGGAGGCTGGGCTCTATGAGGAGAAATGTGGGGTCAAGATTGGTGGACGATTTATCAACAATCTGC
>NW_006399801.1:11416802-11438020 GCF_000299155.1 Elephantulus edwardii
ATCAGGATGGGAGTGTCAGAGACAGTGCGATTGGCACAGGACAGAGCAGAGTTTAGGGCTGTTGTACATAGGGTCGCTATGAGTCACAAGCGACTTGACGGCACCTAACAACAACAACAACAATGCATCTCCTTATTTCCTGACTGCTGGTGCTATGGATGTTAATTGTGGATCCACGTGAGATTAAGTTGTTGACAGTTTCAATCTCTTCTCCCTTCATCATGATGTTGCTTATCCGTTCAGTGGTAAGAGTCTTTGTTTTCTTGACTTTGAGATACAATCCATACCAAAGACTGTATTCCTTGATCTACTGCAACAAATGCTTCATGTTCACCTCACGTGCAGCAAGCAAGGTTTTATAATCTGCATAACACAAGTTATTGATGTTTCCCTCCAATCCTGATGCCACGTTACTCTTCATAAAGTCTAGCTTCTTAAGTAATTTGCTCAGCATACAGACTAAGTAGGTATGGAGAGAGAATACAACCCCGATACACTCTTCTTAATCTTGAAATAGACAGTACTTCCCTGCTCTGTTTGACAATCTCTTGGTTCAGGAATAGGTTTCACATGAGTACAATTAAGTGCTGTGGGATTCTCATTCTTCTCAACGTCAGTCAGAACTTGTTATTCTCCACCCAGTCAAATGCCTCGTCATAGGCAATGAAGTGCAAATAGACATTCTTCTGGTATTCTTTACTTTCAGCCAAGATCCATCAGACATCAGGAATGATATCTCCGGTGCTACATCCTCTTCTAAATTATCCTCAAACTTCTGTCAGTTCCCTATCTACGTACTGTTCTAGCCAGTTTTAATAATCTTCAGCAGTATTCGGCTTGAATGTGATATTAATGATATTGTTCGATAGTTCCCACATCCACATTCAGTTGGATCACTTTTCTTGGGAATGAGAACAAATATTGACCTCTTCCAACCTGTTGGCCATAAAGCTGTCTTTCAAATTTCCTGGCATAGAATGGTGAGTACATCCAAGGATGCACCTGTTAATGGAAACAAATCAGCTGGTATCCTGCCGATTCCTGGAGCTTTATTTTTTTGTCACTGATATCAATGCAGCTTTCACTTCCTCCTTCATTGCCATTGGCTGCTGTGCATATGGTACTTGCCGAAATTTTTCAGTGTTAATAAGTTCTTTTTGGTATAGAGATTCTGTATATTCCCTCCATCTTCTTTTGATACTTTTGGGTCATTCAATAAATTACTCATGGCATCTTTCAATATTGTAACTCAAAGTTTAAATTTGTTTTTCAGTTTTCTCAGCTTGAGAAATGCAAAGCAAATCCTTCCCTTTTTATTCTCCAATTCTAGCTCCCTGCATATTCAATTGTAATGTGTTTCTTTATCATCTTGAGCTGTCCTTTTAAGTCTTCTGTTCAGGTCTTTAACTTCAGCATGTTTCCCCTTTGTTTTGGCTGCTCTATAGTCTAGGGCAATTTTTAGAGTCTCTTCTGGCATCCCTTTTAGTATTTTTCTTTTTCCTCTGTTTTTTGTAATTACCTTTTGCTTTCTTTTATTTTTAACAATAATTTTTAATTGTGATTTTAACAAAAGTTTACAGAAATTTGGATTTCCATTCATTTCTTTTTGCACATTTTACTCCCTACCCTACCACACCCCAGTTTGCTTTTCTCTTAAAAATATTAATTCATTATTGCACAGTTTCCTCCTTTTCTCCCTAACCTAGTCCTTCTTCAGGACCAAATGGACAGGCCTTTATATTTAAAAGTCAGTTGGGCCTACAGAGCCTGCACCCCTTGGGCCCGGTATGATGATTTATTTGCTAATAGAGTTACAAACTAAATTGCCAGTTTGTTGTGTTTAGGGAGAACATTGTTCTAAGCAATATAGCACTTGTCTGTCAGTTTGCTATACTGAGATAACTTGGGTTTGCTGAGATACTGAAAGCTATTCCACTGGTGTGTCAAATTCCATAAGGGCTACCCATGATGGACAAGTTTTAGTAGAGCTCCCAGTTGAAGATAGACTAGGAAGCTGGATTGGCCATTCAAATAACAGGACTTTGAAAACCCTGTGAAAACTTTTGAGAATGAAGATAGTTATAATAGTGTAGTGGTAGAGCCCAGATTGGAAGTCAGTTGAAACGAGGAAAAACAATTACAAACCTCATTTAATAATTGGAACATGGAATGTACATAACTCGAATATTTGAAAAAATTGTTAAAAATTAAATGGAATGCATGAGCATCAACAGACTAGGCACCCAGCTTTGGCCACATTAAATCAGATAATCATATGGTATACTATGCTGGGAATGAAAAAGAGAAGAAGAATGGTGTTGACTTCATAGTCAAAAAGTCAATTTCAAGTTCTATTCTGAAATACAACGTTGTCAATGATAAGATAATATCAATAAGCATACAAAGAAGACCGATTAACAAGACTATTATTCAAATATACGCTCCTACATCTAGAGTCAAAGACAAAGAAATTGAGAATTTTTACCAAATCTTGCAGTCTAAATTAACCAAATGTTCAATCAAGATGTGTTAATGATAATTGGTGACTGGAATGCAAGAGTTGGAAACAGTGAAGAAGGAATAGTAGTTAAGAAAATATTGACTTGGTGATAGAAATGAGGCTAAAAATAGAAATGATTGAATTTTGTATTTACAATGCTTTTTTTCATTGAAAATACCTTCCCCCCTATTTAATATTGGTTTATTTACAAAGTTTGAATACATTGTTTTTAATATCAGATCTTTCCCATTTCCTTCATTCATCCTCCACCATCGTGACCCTATGATTACCCCAGCCTCCTGCCCATCCTTACCCTTCTGCTTCCAGCCTCCCCACCCCCCAACCCCCGGCCTTGGATCCTCATACACATTCTATATTAAAGGTCTTATACTGTATTTGTCCTTATGGGACTAAGTTAGTTCACTTAGCATAATGTTCTCCAGTCTCTTCCATATTAGGTAGTAACAAAAAAATCATTGCTCCTGCATGCTGCATAATATTCCATTGTATGAATGTACTGTAATTTCTCAATCCATTCGATTGTGGTTGGACATTTGGACTGTTTTCATGTTCTTGCAATGGTGAATAACGCTGCTTTTAACATTGGTGTACAAGTCTCCATTTGTGCCTCAGTTCTCATTCTCTCAGGATGTATTCTAAGCAGTGGAATAGCTGAGTTATATGGAATTTCTATGTTCAGCTTTTTGAGGAAGTGCCAAATTGCCTTCCAGAATGGTTGTACCATTTTACAATCCTACCAACAATGTATAAGAGTTCCTTTCTTGCCAACCTCTCCAACATTTATCACTTACTGCCCTGTTAAACTTTGCCACTGTTGTTCAAATAAGATGGTACCTCATTGTGGTTTTAACTTGCATCTCTCTTTTGAATATTTCTTCCTGTGTCTGTTGGCAATTCGAATATCTCCCTCCGTGAAAATTCTTTCCATGTCTTTTGCTCATTTTGTAATTGGGTAATCAATCTTTTTCTTGTGGAAGCCCTATAGGAATCTGTAAACATTTTATGAGATCTTTGTCCTAGATGGGATTGTCAAATGTTTTTTCCCAGCCAGTAGGTTTTCTTTCACTCTGTTGGAAGAAGTGTTTGATCTGCGTAGGGATTTAATCTTTAGAAGGTCCTATTAATCAGTTTTATCCACCTCAGACTGAGCACTCCTGGCTGCAGTTGGAAGTCTCTTTCTTTATACCATAGACTATACCATCTAAGCTTGATCCCAGCTTGTCTCTGATGAACTTTGTGGTTTGGGGCTTTACTCCCAGATCTCTGAACCACCTTGAGTTGATTTTTGTGTATAGTATGAGATGTGGATTTTATTGCAGCTTTCTTCAGGTAGCCGTCGAGTTTTGCCAGCACCATTTGTTGAAGAGGTTGTCATTGCCCCATTTGATAGGTTTTGTTTCCTTGTCAAATATCAGTTGATCATAGATAATTTGGTCATTTTTTATTCTCAATTCTGTTCTATTGGTCTGTGTGCCTGTCACTGTATCAGTACCATGCTGTTTTGGTTACTTCTTCTCTGCAGCAGGTTTTGAGGCCAGGGAGTTCTATGCCTTCTACTTCATTTTTGTTTTTCAGAAGTGCTTTGCTTATTCCAGGTCCCTTTCCTCAACTTGACAATTTCCTTTTATTTATCTATTTATTTATTTCTACAATTTCCTTTTTTTATCTACTTGAAAAAATGAATTTGTTATCTATATTGGGAATGTATTGAACATGTAGGTTGGTTTTGGTAGAATTGTCATTTTCACCATATTGTGTCTTCCTATCCATGAATAGGGAACACTTGTCCATTCATTTTGGTCCTTTATTGTGTCTAGCAGAAATCTTCTATAGTTTTCTTTGTGCAGGTCTTTTGTATCTCTAGTTAGATTCTTTCCCAAGTATCTCAATTTGTGGTTGTCTATTGTAAATGGTATTGCTTTCTTGGTTTCTTTCTCTGAGTTTTCTTTGTTACAATAGAGGAATCCCACTGATTTTTAAAATATTGATCTTTTTCTGCCATTCTACTAAATTGGTCTACTAGTTCTATCAGGTTTTTTGTTGAGTCATTGGGGTTTTCTGTGTACACTATAATATCATGTGCATATGGTGATAGTTTAATCATCTCTTTGCCAATCTTGGTACCTTATAATAACTTTTTAAAAAGACACAAATGATTACTTTACACATGGAGCTCACCTGATGGGCTAAATAGGAATCAGATTGATGACATTTGTGGAAGAAATCACTGGAGAAGCTCAATATCAGCAATCAAAACTGTTTAAAAGGCTGTTTAAAAGGGATATATGATTAGGTATTATTGTCATGACAGGAGTCCAGAATGAAGGCTGCACAGTGCAGTGGACTTGGGGGGAGAGATTGCGTAGCAATGAAAGAGTTTTACTTTTACTCATGAAGGACAAGAGTGAATTGGGGGGAGAGGGGTGGGCAGGGAGAAAAGTGCAACAAAGAATGAGTGGAAACCCTAAGTCTCTGAAAACTTTCATTAAAATTAATAGAAAAAATTAAAACACACCCCAAAACAAAACCAAACTAGCTCGGGGTAGACTGTGAGTCAGACCATCAGTTATTCATCTGTGAGTTCAAATTGTGGCTGAAGAAAATGAAAAGTCCATAAGAACCACGATATGACCTTGAATCAATTCCATTCAAATTTCAAGATCATTTTAGGAATCGATTTGAAGCATTGAACACCAATGATTGAAGACAAGATGAGTTGTGGTATGATATCAAGGGTATTATGCATAAAGAAAAAGAAGATGATAGGCATAGAGCATTGGTAATTTCATAAAATATAATGAATATGAATTATTGTACAAAGCACAAAGAACATGCACAAATCATGATGTATTTGGATGATTATAAGCAAACTAATACATTTAAAAACAAAGAGAAGAAGAAACAGATATGTAGATATAACAGGGTGCTCCTTGGAAGCAAGGCTGGAGAAACTTTGTCTAACATACTTTAGGCATGTTGTTAAGAAAAGAAGCTTAGAAGCAGAAGTGGCATCCACTTTTGAAATAACTTGCCTCCGGAAACCCTATGAACCTGGAGAAAGGATGAAAATTATACAGGTATTCAGGTCTTTCGATCATAGGGTCGCTATGAGTCGCCTACGACTTGATGGCACTTAACAACAACAACAACAACAGTCTGTGGAAAAGGATGTCATGTTTGGAAAGCTGGAGGGTCAGCAAAAGAGAGGAAGACCCTTAATAAGGGAGATTGACATGGTGACTAATAATAAGCTCAAGTATCTCAGAGACAAGAATGGGCAAGTTTCAGATCCATTGTTCAAAGTGTCTCTATTAATTGTGGTCAACTCTGCATTACCCAACAGCAACTATTTGTTTTTAAGATTTCTATATTTTTATTATTACATGTTTCAATATGGCAGTCTTCAAGTAATTCTACCTAAAGATTTTAACACATTTTGAAGCTGTGCCTTGTTTGTTATTTTAACTCATTTTAGAAAATTCTCGATATTTTTTCTCTTTCTTTTGTACTTCACTTTAGATGTTTTCTACTGACTTCTAATGTATTTGTTTTTTTCTTCAGCGCTATGCTGCTAATAAAGGCATCTCTTAGTTGATAATATTTTTAGAGTTTCAAATTTTTAAAGAAGTTGCATTTACATTTAAACTAATTATGAAAATTTATATTTCCCTCATAAAAGAATAGATATTTCATCTAAATCTTCAAATTAAAGTGGCTTTTAATCTAGTTCACTTTCACTTTTATTTCTCTTTAATTTTTGTTCTCTTTAAAATAATTCTATGTATTCTTCTATAGTTTTCATCATAGTTCTTTGTTTTTTAATTAACAGTAATGTACTTTCTATCATTCCCCTTAATAAAGGTATTTAATGAATTTCCATGGTGTTAGCTAAAAGAAAGAGTTGAGGGTGAAAGAAAGAAAGATACTGGGTACTGATCCCAAGGAACAAACAGGCCTTTATTTCATGGTCTGAGAGGGATGCCAAGTGAACAGGAGTCTGGAAAGTAAAGAAATCGCACACAGGCAGTTAGGGGCAGTTCCTTCTTATAGGGGTCCTGCACTGGGGAACTAGGGAAGATGGTATTTCTTGGAATTTGAGATGTTAAGTTGGGTTTGAGTTTTGGGGATCAGGCTCAGAGGCTTATCAGGATCTATTGTCTGGTCTGGTCTTTGATTTGGTCACCTCAGATGTTATCAGGTTTTTCAGGAAGTGATCAGTTGGGGAGAGAACTGCTATATTCTTCATCCACATGGCATTTCATGACTTAATTCTGTAATATTATCCTATTTAACTGATACTTAAGTAGATATCAATTTAGTTTTTTCCGTTTTCCAAAACAGATGTAATACTATACATTTATTGTTAAAGTCATAGAACTCAATCTATATAAAACCTATAAATAAAAATGTGTTGAGACTTCTTTTGCAAAATAGTCAATACTTGAAAATATCCCATTAACACTCATTATTGTTCTTACATGCTGTCAAGTCAGAATCAACTCGAACTTGACTCTCCAGAGGATTTTCAAAGTCAGTAAATCACATGGAAGGAATTTGTCCATCTCTTTTGTTTGAAATAACTAGTGGATTCAAACCTTGTGGCTTTGGATTGGTTGCACAAGTCTTTCCCTCTAAGCCACTAGAGCCCTGTGCCTTCTCTACCAGTTTTGAATGTAAACTTATCTTTACACACTGTTCATTAAAGTTTTTTAATTCTTTGCTTTGGAATGGCAGGAAGTTCTTGGGGTGACATCAGTTTTTTAAGAAGTGTGTTAAATATCTTCCCAAATCATTTTCCCCTATTGTGAAAACCTCAGTATCTCATAAATCTTTTGGCTTTGCTTTATACGTGTTGTGTCCATACTTCATGTAGTTTAGAAACATGTTGTTATTAGGTGCCATTGAGTCCACTATGATAGCTCTGAACATTGTCCTGTCTGGCACCAAGCTCACCATCTCTGATACACTCTAACCTATTGTTACAATTATTATGTCAATCCATCTTTTTTAAGATCTTCCTTTCTTTCTGACAATCGTCTTTTCCTAGTATGACATCTTTCTCCAAGGATTAGCCCCTCCTGACAACATGCATGATTCTGGAAGGTGGGTTTCTTGTTTTGGAAGAGTTGGGTGTGACATTTTTGGTTTGTTTTTTTTTTTTTTAGATCATTCACAATTCTGTGCAAGCTGATTAGATTTGCTGGAGGCAACTAGCAATGATCTGTGGGCTGTAAGCCTCTTGTTTAGAGTCAATCAGGACCTGGTAGGAGAGCCTTGTATTTAAAAGTTGGTTGGGCCTTTGGGTCTGGTGTTAATTGTGTTTGGAATGAACATTCTTCTAAGTGGTACAACAATGTTCTGTCAATTTGCTTTACTGAAGTAACCTGAGGTGGCTGTGATGCTGAACCTTGTGCCATTGGGGTGTCAAATGGTATAAGCATTACTCATGATAGATAGTGTTTAGTGGAGCTCCCAGATTGAAACAGGCTTAGAAGTAGGAGTAGCATCCACTTCCTAAACAGCATGCCTCTGAAAACTCTATGAATGAAGAGAAACAATGAAAGTTATAGAACAAGGTTCAGGTCTTTTACTCGTAGGGTTGCTATGAGTTGTGCTCAATGGCACTTAACAAGAACAACAATGGGCTATTCAGTACTCTTCTTCGGCACCATAACTCAAAGGCATCAATTCTTCATCTGTCTTCTTTATTCATTGTCCAGCTCTCTGATACAGAACAGATGACTGGGAAGACAATGGGTTCAATGAGGCACACCTTACTCTTCAAACTGAAATCATTGAACTTTGGAAAATAAGAAAAATAGTGTTAAACAGAATAATTTAAGAACAGTTGTTAACAGGAAAACAGCTGTTAAACAGTTGTTCTTAAATTGTTTATTTTATTTAAAATAAAAATTTAATGAAATGTTATCAAATCAATGGAAAATTATTATTTTTTTAAAAAATTATTTAAGAACAGTTTTTAAACATATTTCTGTAAGGTAGAAATCTGTCCAAATACGCCAATAATCACAATTTCCTTAGACAAAATAAACATACCTTGGCCTAACTCTTCTAAGCATGCTCCCAGTTTGTCTCTTATGAAATTTATAGTTTCGGGCTTTACTCCCAGATCCACCTTGAGTTGATTTTTGTGTATGGTGTGAGATATGAATCCTGTTTCAACTTTCTCCAGGTGGAAGTCCAGTTTGCCAGCACCATTTGTTAAAGAGGTTCTCATTTTTCCATTTGATACTTTGATTTCCTTGTTGAATATCAGTTGAACATAAATAGTTGGGTCTATTTCTGGATTCTCAATTCTGTTCCATTGGTCTATGTGGCTTTCACTGTTCCTGTACCATGTGGTTTTGGTTACTACTGGTAGGTAGTAGGTTTTGAGGTCAGGGAAGGCTATGTTTCTCACTTCATATAGAAGGAGATTGACCATCTTATTTTCAAGGAGCTGCCAGTAGATTTAAACTTTGAATCTTTGGTTAGTAGCCTGATACATTACACATTACACCACTAGGGCTACTTATTGATTTAATAAGTAATTTATTAACATGTCTTATCAATTTCTATGCTTATAATTCTAATAAATGCCACTTATTCTTTTCTTATTCCCTGTTCTTCTTGGAGTACAACAATTAATAGTTATTTCACTGAATGTGAATTCTCTTAATCTTTCATATTCTGAAAATGTCTTTATACTATTGTAAGTCATGTAATTAAATGGATCAAGGTTAGTTTTTTCAGCAAATGGTATAGTCGATATTGAGATTAAAGTATAATCTTCAAATTTTTCTTCACCCTTTATAAAAAATAAGCTTGAATTAGATAATAAACATATAACCTAAAATTACGTAAGTTCTACAAGGAAGTTTGTGACCATGAGTTAGACAAAGATTTTATAATTTTTGTTATTAGCTTCCATAAAGTTGACTATAACTTATGAGGGATTTCTGTGCAGGTTGTTATTGCTTTTAGTTGTCATTGAATATATTCCATTTCATAGCAATCCTGTACAGCTTGAAACCCTGCCCTATCATGAATGATCCTCACAATCTTTCTTGTGTGTAAACTTATTGTTGTAGACACAACGTCAACCCATTTCATCACAGTTCTTCCTCTCTTTCTATGACACTCTAACTTTCCAAAAATGATGCCATTTTCCAGTAACTGGACCCTTCTGACAACTTGACCAAAGTAAATGAGACAGAGTCTCACCATCTTACTTCTAAGGAGCTCCCTAGCTGCATTTCTTCCAAGACCAATTTGTTTATAATTTTGTTAGTCCATAGTATATTGGATACTCTTTGCTAAGCTTACAATTTAAAAGTATCCATTATTTTTCCATTTTCCTTATTCGTTGTCCAACTTTCACACATATATGAAGCAACTGCCATGGCTTTGTCCAGGCACACCTTTGGCTTTAAACTGATAGCCATGCTCTTTGGGATTTTAAAGGAATTCTTGATTGCAGATTTAATTAATGCAATTCCAGGAATGTTAGTTTTGGATCCAAGTAAGATAAAATCATTGACAACTCCAAACTTTTCTCCATTTATCATAATGTTGCTTATTGGTTCATTTGTTAGGATTTTTGCTTACTTTATGTTAAGGTGTAATCCATGCTGAAGGCTACAATCTTTGCTCTTAGGTAAGTGTTTCAAGTCTTCTTCATTTTCTCAAAACAAAGTCAAGTCATATGCATAATGCAAATGGCTGATGAGTCTTCAATTCTGTGGTAACCTCAATTTATAATATATTTGAGCTATGATGAACCACTCTTAGGATCATCTATTTCCGAGTTTTTTCCCCCTCATATTTTATCCTTAGTAATATGTACTACATAACGTTTTGCAGTATATAACTTGCTGATGCTATCATCCTCAGATATTCACTCATAGATGTTAAAGTCTATGGTCTACTGTTTAAAGTACTGCCATATAGCAGTCTAGAACATTGTATATTCCTGAAAATAAGTTACAGGAAAATGCATCCAGAAGATATGGGTGTGGGGGTTCTAGTGGGGAGGAACTTCTGAGTTGTATCAATAGACTGCAAATATTTGACTAGGATAATGTGATAGAAGAGAATGGTGAGAAAACTATCCATACCACAAGAACACTAAATTTAGAGCATGATATCTAAGCTGTGGAACAGTTTATCATGAAGAAAGGGACCTGGCAGAACAGGACTTAATGGATTTTAAAGAGAAAAAAATATTGAAGAAGAAATAAATAAAAACAGGCAAAGGAGAGAAGGTGTAAAAAAAAAATTAGTGAAGAGAGTAGATGACGTTTTTCTTAGCTCAGTCAGGAGTTTCAGTGTCCTGAATACATACATTGTATTTAGTGTCATAAATACCCAAACACTGATCACTTTGCTAATCTCAACAGGCAGATCAAGGAAGCCATGAGATTACACATGAATGTTTAGTTACCTAAATGTTTCCTGCTGTAACAGCGATGGATTGATCTAACAGAAATTTATTCCTTTACAAATTCAAAAAGTCTTACAAATTCCAAAAGTCCAAATTCGGGGTGTCAGTTCTAGGTGAAGACCTATTTTTGTTGCTTCTGGTGGAAGGTCCTTGTTCCCTTCAGCATCTATAGATGTAAAGTTCCTTAGATATTAGCTTATGTCGTGGCCTTTTCCAGTGTCAAGGAACTTCCTAGTATATAAACCTAACTCTAAATCCATAAACTCCACTCCTGGAAACACTTTATTGGTGACAGGCCACATCTTACAGAAACTTTACTTAAGTGTGTTACATTCCATCTTTAATGTTCTTACAACTACGTGGTTTGTCAGATCATGGGGAATCTTTACACTGTTTCCAAATCATTACATACAAGTTCATATGTATGTAGGTAAGGGAATCAAAACTCAGTTTTTTTCTGGAGCTTGCATCTCTAGCCCTATCTCCCTAGACTTCTATGTCCAGACCAGCTATCATTTTATTTTTCATGATCCCTTATCTAGCTTCTGGCTTTAAGTGATTATAAGTTGCCATCTTGTGTGGAACATTTTTAAAATTTCCCTTAAAGGCACAAACCAAACTCCCTTCAGATTTTACACATAGTCCAAAGGGTAAGTGACTTCCAACACTCTCTTTTTGTCGCTGTTGTAAAACGATGTTTTGAGTGTTCCTTTTTTATATTTTAACATGAGCTTTGTGTCTGGAGTTGAGGGACAGATCAAAACACAAACTCATTGAACTGTCATTTCCAGAACTCTCTTCACTATCCTTATTTTTAATTCAGTGCCTTGTTCCTCAGGGTGTTAAACAATCTGTTATATTTCATCACACTGACAGTGAGTATCAAACAGAGCAGACATTTTTATTACTTGTTCTGGTTTGAATTGTGCTCCTGCTCCAGCCATGTGTCAACTTTGATGGGCTGTGAATTCTCAGTATCCTGTAATTATCTGCCATTTTGTGATAAGATATAATTAGCCTAAGAGTCTATTCAGACAGGATTATGGTGATTGTTATATGATATAGCGTTGGAACCAATGCATGACTGACGTTCCAGCAGATTTTCAGAGGCAGTAAATCAAAAGAAAGGGGATTGCCTGACTTTCTCCTGTGTTCAGACAGGATTAGAAGTTGTTAAATTAATGGAGCAGCATACATTCTAGACCCAGAAGAAAATTAATCCAAGACACATGGAGATCTCCAAGGCCCACAGATGATGAAAGCAGACCGGAATCTTCCAGAATCAACAGCAAAAAGCCTTTCCTTGGAGCTGGCACCTTGGATTTGGACTTCTTGCCCCTAAACTGTGAGAGAATGTATTTTTATTTGATTAAGTTATCTGATTGTGATATTCCTGTTTTAGCAGAAGTAGATAACCAAAACCACACCCCAAATGGCAAATAAGTTAATCAAGGAACAGACAATTTCACTGTCTTCACTCAAGTTTACCAAGTGTGTGGTTTAGCTAAAAAGCTTGGATCCCCCCATGCAGAGGTCCAGATTCCATCTTACCCTGGTTTTTAAGACATTCTGGCTGTCAAGAGAAACAGAACACTAAATAATCATGGAACTTGTAAAGGCAATTCTAATACTTATATTCCTTGCAATTTTGTGATTTTTTTCAGAAGAACAATATTAGAGTGGAAATGTCATATCTATTATCACCACAAAAGGTTTTAATTGAAATACTGTCACTTATACTTATTCCTCCTACTTATCTTTCCAGTAGACATTCCCATGTTTTTGTTCTTATTTTTGTTGTGTGCCATTTAATCAGAACCAACCCCGCCAGCGAGGTTTCAGAGGCAAATCACATGGGAACAGATTGTCCATCTTTCTCCTATGGCGTACCTGATGGATTTGAACTGCATCTTCGGGACTAACGTACATATTCCCTGACCTGGCTCATGGAGATCACATATTACAACAGAAAAAACATTACACAGTTCTAAGTGCCTTCTCCTTGTGATCATTAGTACACTTGAGCCCATGGTCTTCAAATCTAGAAACTCATCTTTCAATACTTTATTGGGCAATGTCTTGCTGTGATCCACAGGGTTGTCACTGACTTGAATAGATTACCAAGCTTTTCTTCCTAGTCTGTCTTAATCTGAAAACTCTGCCAAAACCTGTCTTGCACATTGTTCCTAGTAGGATAAAATAGATAAATGGGACCATCTAAGAATAAAATCCCTGTGCATATACAAAAACTTTTCCAAAGGGTAAAAAGGGAAGCCATAGACTGGGGAAAAAATTTGATAATGACATGTCTGATTAGGTACTTATATCTAGAATTTATAGAATACTCAAATGCCACAACAAGATAAAGGTAAACAACCCAATTGCAAAATGGGCACAGGATATAAACAGACACTTCACCAAAGAAGACATTCAGATGGTGAACAAACACAGGAAGAAATGTTTAAAATCCCTAACTCTACAGCAGTAAGATTGGTATTAAGATGAATAGAAAGAGGTATGGAAGCATGGGGGACATGTCTGACCCAAAAAAATTGGTTTTGTGTTAATACTGTTGACAGGGACAGTTCCCCTTTGTGAAGTAAAACATGACTGTCTCCACAAGGCCTTTGAAACAGAAGGTGGATATAGAAGCATTATAAAATGGTTCACACAAGGACAGATAAGAGAAGAACCATGAGTTTGGGCCAGATCAGCTTGAAAACTCTTAGATTCCTCACAAAAGTTGATCTGACATATAGCCTTTGAGAGAGTTTTAGGGAAGAACTTCTAGTTGATAAAATAGTTAATGTACTCAGCTGTTAATCAAAAGATTAGTGGTCTGAGTTTACCCAGAAGCTTCTTGGAAGAAAGGCCTACTCACATACTTCTGAAAAACCAGCCATTATAACCTTATGGAATACAGAACTAGCCTTGAATACATAAGGTTGATATGAACCAGAATTAACTTGGTGGTAATTTGTTTGGTTCAGAAATTAAAAGAGCAATAATTTGAGAGCACTAAGAGAGCAGAGAGCTGTGGTCAAAGCTGACACTTTGGTGCTGTTGAAGCAGTTCCCCAACAGAGTGAAAAGATCACTTCTTCCAGAAAGTCTTTGCATGTATCGATGGGTAAATTTGGCCAGAAAAGGGAGCTTTACTATGCAAGGTGAAGCAAAGTCAGGCATAAAGTTGAATGGGTGCCCTGTTGTTATTGTTAGATGCCACTGTTGTAGAAAGTAACTGACATCAGGGTTGGGGTAAGACTGAGAAAAACTGGATAGATTATGTATACTGAATTGAAACAGATGAGGGAGAGAACAGTTTGAAAGTGATATATGATAGCTTATTATGATTATCACAGGAATCCAGAATTAAGGTTGCATAGTGGAGTGCATTTGGGGCAGTGGGGGCACAGGGTCAGGAGGGATTGTATACCAATGAAGAAGTTTATCTTTTGCTTTTCAAAGAGAGGAGCGAACTGGGGTAGGGGGATAAAGAAAAAAGCGCAACAATGAATGAATGAAAATCCAAAATTTCTGTAAATGTTCATTAAAATTAACAAAATAAAATTTTAAAAAACCCACCTCATTCAGTCATTGCCATTGAATCAGAACTGATTTATAACTGACCTTCCATCGGATTTCTGAGGATGTAAATGACACAGGAGGAAATTCTCTATTTTCCTCCTTCAGATCTTCTGATGGATTTGAACTTGTAGTTCACATAGAGAAGACAAGCACAGCCTTTGGCTTAGCAGCACAACTCCCTGAGGACGGCCCTGCTAGAGTCCCTCATCAATCTATTGGTGAGGCTATTGTGCTAACCCATCTTTTTGAGTACTTTTCTCATTTTAATTGACAGCCACTTTGCCAACATAATGTCCTCTTTTAGCAATAGGACCTTCCTGATGCGATGTCCAAGGTAAACAAGACAAAGTTTCATCATCTTTACGTCTAAAGAACATTGTGGTTATATTTCTTCAAAGATTGAGTTATTTATTGTTCTTGCAGTTCACAGTATATTCAATATTTTGCCAACATCACAATTTGAATGCATTAATTCTTCTGTGTTCCTTTTTTCAATGCCCAGCATTTGTATATAAATAGGAAGTGATTGAAAAGGCTTGGGTAAGGCATAATTAAACCACCAAAGTGACATCATTGTTTTTGCACATTTTAAAGAGATCTCTTGCAGTAGGTTTTCCTGCTCTCTTATTTGCTGCTTCCATGCTTGATGGTTGGTAATCCAGGTAGGATGAAAATATTAATAAGTTCATTTATTTCTCCACTTATCATGATGTTTATAGCTCCAGTTGGGAAGATTTTTTTATTCACTTTCAGGAATAAACCATACTGAAGATTGGAAGTCTTTGACCTTTGTCTGTTGTCTTCATTATTGGCAAACAAGGTTGTGCCCTCTACATATGGCAGATTGTTAATAAGTTTTCCTCCAGTTTTATGTCTGCATTCTTCTTCATACAGTCTGGCTTCTCAGAGCATTTGTTCAGTATCAGATTGATTAGGTGATTTGGATATAACCTTCCCACATACTTTTTCCTGTTCAGAGCCACACTGTATCCTCTTGTCCTACTTCAATGATTATCTCTTGATTCATATATAATTTCCATATGTAAAGCCTTCCATTAATCTTACTCGGATCCACAACCAACACACTTGGTAGCAGCAATCAGATCAGGAGAATGCACTGGGAAAGTCTGCAGATAGGACCTGTTCAAATTATCGAGGAGCAATGATCTCATTTCCCTTATTTTTTAAAATTTTATATTAGTTTGCTTACAAAGTTCTTTTTTTAATTAAAATTTTATTTGATACTGGTTTACTTTCAAAGTTGGTATACATGTTTTTCACACTGGATCTTTCCATTTCATTTACCCACCCCTCTCTACCCATCATATTGTGTGACCCCGTGATAATCCCTATCCATCCTCTCCCCTCTGCTCCTACCCTGTCCCTCCCCTTAGTTACTCGTAGATGTTTTACTAGTTATCCATTTCTATAATAATGGACTAATACAGTATTTGTCCTTATGGGATTGAGTTAGTTCACTTGGCTTATAGTTCTCCAGTTCCTCCCAAGTTAGGTAGTAATTTTCAAAATCATTGCTCCTACATGCTGCATAGTATTCCATCATGTCAATGTACAATAATTTCTCAATTCATTATATTTTGGTTGTACATTTGGGCTGTTTCCATGTTCTTGTGTTGGTGAATAACGCTGATGTTAACATTGGTGTACAAATCTCCATTTGTGCCTCAGTTCTAATTTTCAGAAAACAACCACTTGGCCAACTGACTGGAAGAGACCTATATTTGTTCCCATTCCAAAGAAAGGTGACCCAACAGAGTGTGGAAACTACAGAACAATAGTGTTGATTTCACATGCAAGCAAGATTCTACTGAAGATGATCCAAAAACGACTGGAATAGCACATCAACAAAGAACTACCAGAAGTCCAGGCTGGGTTTAGAAGGGGTCGTGGTACTAGGGATATTGTAGCTAATGTCAGATGGATCTTAGCTGAAAGCAGGGAATACCAGAGGAATGTCTATCTCTGTTTCATTGACTATGCAAAGGCAGTTGACTGTGTAGATCATAACAAACTGTGGCTGACTCTGAGAAGAATAGGAATCCCAGAACACTTGATCGTGCTAATGAGAAACCTATACTTGGACCAAGAGGCAGTTGTCAGAACAGAGCAAGGAAGCACTGCATGGTTCAAAATTGGGCAGGGCATACGCCAGGGATGTGTCCTGTCTCCATACCTTTTCAACCTGTATGCAGAGCAGATCATCTGGGAGGCTGGGCTCTATGAGGAGAAGTGTGGTGTCAGGATTGGTGGAAGATTCATCAACAATCTGAGCTATGCAGATGACACAACCCTGCTTGTTGAAACTGAGGAGGACCTGAAGCGCTTGCCGCAGAGTATCAAGAACTGCAGCCTCCAATATGGATTGAGGCTCGATGTCAAGAAGACAAAGATTCTCAGCACTGGACCAATTGGCAGCATCAGGATGGATGGTGAAGAGATTGAGATTGTTCACAGCTTCGGTTTGCTCGGCTCCACAGTCAACACTCTTGGCACCAGCAGCCAGGAAATAAAAAAACGTATTGTGATGGGAAAGTCTGCTGTTAGGGACCTCTCTAAAGTACTCAGGAGCAACAATGTCTCTCTGGAGATTAAGGTGCGTCTGATACAGGGAATGGTTTTTGCAATCACTTGTTATGCATCAGAGAGTTGGACAATGACTAGGGAGGACAGAAGGAGAATTGATGCCTTTGGGCTGTGGTGCTGGAAAAGAGTACTGAATGTACCATGGACTGCCAAGAAAACAAACAGATTCATCCTAGAGAGGGTTAAACCAAGCTACTCCTTGGAGGCAAGGATTCTGGGGCTTCATCTGACATACTTTGGGCATGTTGCAAGGAGGGACAGGTCCTTGGAGAGGGACATCATGCTTAGGAGGGTGGAGGGACGGCGCAAGAGGGGAAGACCCTCTATGAGGTGGATTGATTCAGTGACTGGGGTAATCAGGATGGGTGTGTCAGAGGCAGTGCGATTGGCACAGGGTAGAGCAGGGTTTAGGGCTGTTGTGCATGGGGTCGCTATGAGTCGCAAACGACTCGATGGCACATAACAACAACAACGCAAAACTCAGGAGCAACGATTTCAAAAAATACTACATAACTCAGGAGAGACTGGAGAGTCTAAGTGAACTAACTCAGTCTCATAAGGACAACTACAAATACTGCCTAAGATAATTTTTGTAAAAATAGAGGGATAACTAATAAAACATGTATGGGATGCAAGGTCAGAAGGGGAAGGAGCAGAGGGAGAAGGTTGGGTATGGGTAAAACCACAAGGTTGAGGTCACTTTTAAGATTAAGGTGCACCTTATTCAGTCCATGGTCTTTTCAATCACTTACCATGCATGTGAGAGCTGGACAATGACTGAAGAATCAATGCCTATGAGCTGTGCTGTTGGAGAAGGGTACTGAATATTCCATGACCTGTCAAAAGAATGCAACCAGAGTGTTTCTTAGAGGCAAACATGGCAAAGTTTCATTTCACATATCTTAGACATATTGTTTGGAAGGGGCTATTCCTTGGGAAAGGACAACATCTTTGGAAAGGTGGAGTGTCAATGAAAGTGAGGAATTCCCACAAACAAATTGATTGCCATGGTGACTGAACAATGGGCTCAAGTGTATCAGAGATGATGAGAATGACACAGGATTCAGATCTGCTGTTTACAAGGTTGCTATGAGTTCTACTTGACTCACTGTCACGTATCAACAACGTTCTACCATAGGAGCTCAGTGAACACTGAGCCGAACTAAGTAACAAGGGAGATTTCTTTACTGAGATTTTTTTTTTTTAAAGCCTGACTTTGGATTAGGACATTTCTTACAATAAAGGTTCAGTTTGGAGATAAAAGTTGTCACTGAAATATTTTCACTACTTAAAATTGTTCCACTTAGGGTATTTTTAAAAAAACATTTTTTTAAAATTTTTATTTTATTATTTTTGTGTGAGTGTACCATCAAATCAGATCTGACTGGTACAGGAGGAGATTGTCCCTCCTTTCCCGGCAGAGCATCTGGTGGATTCGAACCGTGAGCTTCTGGGATTGTAGTTGCAGCTCCTTGCCACTAGGCCACCAGAGCTCCCCTAAAAAATAATTTTTAAAAAAATAATTTAAAAAAATATTTCCTTTAGATATATTTCAAATATACCAACAGCACTTGTGATAGTTAAAACTCTATCAACATCATGGTCACATCCTCTGTGCCCTATCCTATGTGTTGTAAATTCTGATTTATCATGTTAATCAGGCAGGATTAGAGGCACACACACACACACACACACACACACACACACACACACACACTCATTTGCAGAACCAGAAATAACTCATAACTGACCTTCAAGTAGGATTTCTGAGGCTGTAAATCACAACACAGGCAGAGAATGTCCATATTTCTCCCAAGGTGCTTCTGAAGAGTTCAAATTGCCAGAGGTACTGCCTTTGACTTAACAGAACAATTCTCCAAAGACTATGGCAGTAGACTTCCCTTACAGGAGTGTCAGTAAAAGATATATGGTCAGCCTGACCTGATGAAGGGAAAGTCTTTCAAAGGCATGGCCTGCACTGAGTATATGCATAGTAAAGTTCATAAGTTTTTGTCTCATGTGCATCTGACTATTTCATTGTGACCTCAATACTTGCTGCCTTTGGATCTGTCAGCACCAATAAACACCATACTTTCTGATTGACCTTGGATTCATAAGCTTAATTCTTTGATCCAGCTTGCTAATAGCCTCTGGACTTAGCAGCCTCTGAAGCCATAAGTCTCCAAAGCCCCGAGTCTGTGACCCTCTCTCTAGTCAACAAACCTAGACTAATTGGCTCCCCAGATGCTTCTCTCCTGAGATCTGACTCACAGACTTGGGATTGACCAGGTCTTTAAACATGTGGACTATTTCTAGAAATGAATCTTTCTTCCTCTCTCTCAAGGGAGCTCTGGTGACATAGCTCATAGCATATTATACTGTTAACCAAAAGACTTCTGGCCTCTGGTGGTTTGAATTCACAAGTGGTTATGAGGAAGGAAGATGTACAGTCTCTTCCCCTAGAGATTTACAGCCTCAGAAACCCAATAAAAGGTCAGTTATGAGTTGAAACCAACTTCACAGCAATGAGCTCTCGTCTTTATCTTTCTTTCTATATACACATATATATGTAACAAATATATATTTACATATGACAAACATTTGTATATAACAAATATCTGTATCTATCTATCATCTATGTATCTATGTATCTATGTATCTATCTATCTATAAATATTACCATTCCTAAAAAAGGTGAAATTATTGAACACTATCACTAAATATCACATGCAAGCAAAATCTTGCTGAAGATTATCTAAGAATTATACAACCGTACATCAACAGAGAACTGCAAGAAATACAAGATGGATTTAGAAGAGACCATGACACTAGGGATATCATTGCCAATGTCAGGTGGATCTTGGCTGAAAACAGAGAGTACCAGTAAGTTATCTGTGTTTTACTGGCTGTACAAAGGCATTTGTGTGGATCACAGCAAACTATGGCTAACACTGAGAAGAATGGGAATACCAAACCACTTGACTGTGCTCACATGAAACCTATGCTTAGACCAGAAAGCTGTTATATGAACAAAGCAAGGGAATTCTCTGCATGGTTCAAAATCAATAATGAAGTGTGTCAGCAATGTGTCCTTTCTCCATAACTTTTCAATATGTCAGCAGAACAGATCATTCAGGAGGCTGGACTTTATAAAAAAAAAGTGGCATCAGGATTGGAAGAAGACTCATCAATAACCCACAATATGCAGATTACACAACCTTGTTCACCAAATCTGAGGAAATTCTGTTGAAGGTCAAAGGCTACAGTCTTCAATATGGATTTAATCTCAACATCAAGAAAATAAAAATTCTCATGACCAGGACAGTTTGCAGGTCATGATAGATGGAGAAGAGATTAAGGTTGTTAAAGATTTCATCTTACTCAGATCCACATTCAAACTTCATGGCACTAACAGTCAGGAAATAAAAAATCAAGTTGCTTTAGGAAAGCCTGTTGTCAAGGTCCTCTCCAAAGTGATAACAATCAACAATATCAGCAAAGAGACTAAGGTACTCCTGATTCAGGTCATGGTTTTACAATTTCTTCCTATGTACCAGAGAGCTTGACAATGACCAAGGATGACAGAAGAAGAATTGATGCTATTTAGTTGTGGTGTTGGAGAAGTGTACTGAATATACCATAGACTGCCAAGAGAACAAACAGGTCTGTCCTGGAGATGGTGAAACCAGGTTGTTTCTTGGATGTAAGTATTTTGAAGCTTTTTCTCACAAAATTTGAGCATGTTGCCAAGAGAAAGCAGTCCTTAGAAAAGGACATCATGTTTGGAGGATTAGCACAGGAGAGGAAGATCATGGAAGAGATGGAATGACACATTGACTGTGGCAATGGAGTCAGGTATGTCACAGACAGTAAGATTGGCTCAAGATAGAGTTCAGAGCTATTCTTCATAGGATTGCTATGAGTTGTAGTCAACTCAACGGCACATAGCAACAACAATACATATAAAAGCAAATATATATACATACATATAATTTATATATATATATATATATACATACACACACACATAGATCATTACTCCATATGTTATTTATAACCATAT
>NW_006399801.1:11439220-11458452 GCF_000299155.1 Elephantulus edwardii
AGAGAGAATAGTGCAACAATGAATGAATGGAAACCCAAAATCTCTGTAAATGTTTATGACAATTAATAAAATATAATTATAGAAAAAAAAAGACTGGAATTGAGCTACACCTAGGCCCAGGTTGAAATAACAGAGACAGTCATGGTAGTGGTTGCAGAAGGTCCCTCTTCTCAAAGGTGACCCTCTCAAACATTCGCAGAAAGGGGCAGCCTCACTGGCTTTAAAGTCAAGGTTGATACCTTTGCAATTTGCATTTCAGGGACTCTGACAACAACAGTCCTTCTGTGTTATCAGGACTTTGGGAGTACACTGAAATAATGTCAGACGTGCTCGGAGCCAAGGAGATGCTAATCTCAATCCCATGTCTCCTTGTTCTTTGGCTGGGTTAAACACTCAGCATATTGTTACCTTTTCAATTTTAAATCCTCAGTATTTAAAAGGATTATACATTCATTTGTATAAACTGGACCAATTACATTAAACAAAAATACACATAAAGGCAGTGTTTGTGTTCAAATGTCAAACATTGTGTGTGCAAAGTTAATGTTCTTTCCTATCTATAAATAACATTCCAGTCTGTAATTAATTTATCTATGTTTCTATCAATACAGCATTATTCTGACTGGGACATTTAAAAAAAAGGTGTAGGGGGAGCGGTTATTTTCTTTTGGAAAAGCTTTCTTAATTGGATCTGTACTCTTTTCACAACAAGTGAAGGTTGTGCTTATTTGTCAAGTGCAAGGCAGCTGTGATGCCTGACTTTGTGAGTCTCTAACCAGCTGCATTGTCTTCTTAGTGAATGGAGGGCCCCCTGAATTAGTGCCGATGGCCGTCACCTTAGTAATCTACTAATATCATAACATAAATGCCCCATGTAGATGGATTTAACAAACTGAAGTTGATTCTCTCACAGTTGAACAGGCTAGAATGCTGAATTCAGGGTACTGGCTCCAGAGAAAGGCTTTCTTTCTCTGTCAGCTCTGGAGGAAGGCCCATGTTGCCTTTTCAGCCTCTGTGACCCTGCTATTCCTTGGAGATCTCCATTTGTCTTGGCATTAATCCCCTGGCTCTAGGAGGTTCTCAGTACTAGGTCCTGCGTCCAAAGGACACACTACGCTCTCAACCATTCTTCCTTGATGAGAGGAGCTTCTGCTAATCTTGAGAGTTTATTTAATCTCTTTTATATCTCAAAATAGATTGATTCAAGTTGCAGGTTAATCCTATAGGTTGTGCTCTACCTCATTAACACAACTACCTCCAATCCAGAATCATTAACATCACAGAGGTTATGATTTACAACACATAGGAAAATGAAATCAGGTCACAAAATCCTCTATAATTTTGTAATACTGACACTCGTGCCTAGCCAAATTGGTCCAAATATTTTTGAGAATAGATATAGTTCAATCCATAACAGTCCCACCTGGGTAAAAAAAAAAACCCTAAAACAAAACCAGCGCATCTGGGTAAAAAAAAAAAAAAAAGAAAAAAGAAAAAAAAAACCCACAAAAAACAAACCAACAACAAAAAACTTCAACAAAACAAAAGCAGTATGCCAACAGTTGCCACTGATTACGTGGATTACAGAACACGACAGTCCTGTGTGTTCCTTCTAAGGCTATGTTTGACCTTTCAGAAGTAGATCATGACATCAGACCATGTACTTCTGCTTGGATCGAGATTTCCAACTTTTGAGTTAGTAACTACTTAACCATCGGCTCCACTTAAGTACTACAATATCTGGCCAGAAGCAGCTTAAATGACTGTCCTAAGGGACAATTTCATCAGTCGAACAACAGTCACTGAATTGACACTATCAAGTTGCTATGTCTAACAGAAAAACAATCCTTATCCTAAACCATAGCTCATAACTTGGTAGCCCCAGATCACCAAGTATCATATTATAGATAAAATGTTATACATGTGTGCATTTTAGGCATAACTGGAGCCTTTAACTTTTTTCAATATCCAATAAGAATCTCAAAAATGCAAAAACTGTTCTCCAAATAAATAAAATTTAAAATCCCACAAAACCAGAACAGATAAAACATCGGCAATGCAACAAATAGCAAAAACGGAAATAATGAGTAGATGAGTTCTCAGTTATACAAAGTGAAGGGACAGCCAGATAAGATGCTTTGCAAAAGGTAGATCCTGAAAGGGAATGGCCCAAAACAGGGGTGATGAAAGAGACTAGACCCTAAACACTTTGAAAGATCTGCAGCCTTAGAGACCCATTAGAGAAGCACTACAAAGTAAAAATGACTTATCACAGACTTTGGTTTTAGTCTATCAAGTGCCCTGGACAACAGAAAAGGAAAAAAGAATGGATAAATTCAAATTGTGGTGTTAGCAAAGAATATTCAATACACAGTGGACTTCTAGTTTTTGTTGTTGAGTGTCATTGAGTGTATCACAACTCATAGATATCCTACAAACCATTTATCTGACCCCTTTGCCATCCTCACCATCTCCAAAATACTTCAGCCCGTTGTTATAGTCACTGTGTCAATCTGTCTTGTTGATCTAGAAGATTAAGCAATTCACTTTTATGAGAACTACAACCAGAATGCTCTTTAGACTTGAGAATGGTGAGACTTTGGCTCACTTTGGATACATTATCAAAAACAAATTAATCACTACAAAAAGACATCTTCACTGACAAGGTATAAGATCAGTGAAAGTGAGGGAAAATATGAGTCAGGTTAACACAATGTTGCTGTCTTTAGGTACCTTGGAGTTGAGTATGACTCATAGTGACCCTATGAACAAAAGATCTGAACCCTGTTCTATCTTGTGCCATCCTCACACTTCCTGACACAGTAGAGCCCGTTGGTCAAGCTCTTCCTCTCCTTTGCTGACCCTCTCTGTCTTTCCCAGCATCATGTCCCTCTTCAAGGAATAGCCCTTCCTAGCAACATGCCTGAAGTATGTGAAACGAATTCTCATCATTCTTGTCTCTAAAGAGCACTCCTACTCGCCCTCTCCAAGACATGTTTGTTCTCCAAGGCATGAGATGTTCAGTGCGCTTTTCCATCACCACAGCTCAAATGTGTCAATTCTTCTTCTGTCATCCTTATTCATTTAGATTCAAACAAACATGATCATAGAAGGATGCAGTTCTAGGCAATGTGTGTTGGGACAGAGTTAACTCAATGACAACTAACAGTGAACTAATGATTCACTGTTCTTCAGGTTCTGTCAGTATTTTTGCTCAGATATGGTATAAAGATTCCAGACCTTCTGAGTTATGCAAGAGAAATTAAAATCCTAATACCCAAATGCCAGTTTCAAATTTTTAGATCTTAAAATAAAATTCAGAATTAAAAGACACGAATAGGGGTCAAAGCTGACCCAGTGGCTTTGCGTTTTAGACCTTTGTTGAATAGCTAGAAAACAACCATAGGTTTATGGTTGCAAAGCTGGACACAGAGGGCATCCAAAGAGGGTGTGTGAAGAGGGTCTCAAGGAGTGTGATGTGGGCTGTGCACTTAAAATGAAGGTGCATCATCCTCAGAATTGGAAGTTCTAAGGACCAGAACAGTGAGGGGAAATGTTGGTAAGCTAAAAAGGCCCCAGCAGGTTTTGAGAGGTTTACTTTTGGAAAAAGAGTGAAATATAATGTCAGGAATAGTCTCCATTCATAAGGAAGGATGAGAATCAGGAGAATCAGCACAAAACTGGGTTTCCCAGAGCTTCTAAGTTTTGCACGAGAAACCAAAATCCTGATGTCTGAATGACAGCTCTCAATTTTTAAATATTAAAATTTAAAAAAAAAAGAAACAGAAGTTAAGAGTTGCCCACTTGTTTCCTGGTTCCTTTAACGAGGTCCAACTTTACCACCATTTCTGACACCAACAGCATACCTACGAAACTCCCTACAGCTCTACTGGGTTTGATAATTTGTTACAATGGTCATACAGAACTCACAGACCATGCTCGCTCCTGATTTTGAGGTTTATGAAGGAATTAGCAACTACAATTTAGGAGGAAAGATGCAGTTCATGAATCAGAACAGCTTCCAAACAAGAAAGGTCTGATTCTTCTACAAGTCCTCCTTTAGGTTGTACCTACCAGCAGATCATATCCCACTGGGGTTTGCTGGGCTTTGTCTCTTCCCCTGGACCTTGGCTCTGCTACAGGGCTTCACTGACTGTATCTTGGCTCCATTAAGTGTTTCCAGCTCTTGGCTCTGCCAAGTGCCCAGAGCTACTTACTTTGCCAGCCTCCTGCCCAAAGGTGCTCAGCCCTCTCTCCATGTTCCATGAAGCATATTGTAACCATCCGCCCATCCTGTGGTTCCATCACTCCCAGGGCTGCCACTGTCTGAAGCAGATTTTCACTGTTTTCTTTATGGTGGTTCTTCATCTATATTGTAGATCTTCTAGGAAGTTCTCCCTCTTTCCCATTGCTTCTCTCTAACCTTCTGTGGGAAGTGGTTGTTTATGTAAGCTCCTTACGCACTTTAAGCTATGGCCTCCCAGCAGGACCAAAAATCAACAAGACTCCACAAGGTCACATAATCTTATTTGGTGATTATTATATATGCTATTTGCATGTATAAAGCTTCATCTCACATACACTGGGCATGCTGCTAGGAGAGGCTGCTCCTTGGAAAGGGATGTCATACTTGGAAAGGTGAAGGGTCTGTGAAAGAGAGGACGATCCTCAACCATATGGATTGACACATGATTGCAGCAATAGGCTCTAGTGGGTCAGAAATTTTGAAGATGGCACAGGATAGGACAGGGTTCAGATCTGTTGTGACTGGGTCATTATGGATCATTCTTGACTAGATAGCACCTAACAACAACAACAACATTTGCATGTCAAAATGGCAATCACAGGGCAAGCGTGGATCCATCAGTCATTTCTCACAATTATACACTCAAGAACAGAAAGACCACACATAAGAGAAGCTCATTCACTGCAAAGAGAATTCTCTGAGAATACCAGAAAATCACCACGTTTGGAGACAATACCTCTATTTTTTTTAAAAAATAATCTTGTTTATTTATTAATTTTCTTGTTTTTTGTTTTGTTTTGGTTTGGTTTTTATCCTTAAAGGATCAAAAGAAAACTATTGTGAGATGTTAGACACAGAGGCAGGACACTCTTCAAACACACAGATTGAGTCTGCCTACTATCCTCATTGGTGGAACTTTGCTCAGCCATCTGTAATTTATTTTTAAAACTTTTGTGTTTTATACTGGTTTACTTACAAATTTTGTTTACGTTGTTTTTCACACTGGATCTTGTGTTTGGATATTTAGACTGTTTTCATGCTCTTGCTATGGTGAATAACACTGCTATTAACATTGGTGTACAAATCTAGGCTTGTGCTCAGTTCTAATTTTCTTGGGGTATTTTCAAGCAGTGGAATAGTTGGGTCATATGGAATTTCTATGTACAGCTTTTTGAGGAAATGTCAAACTGACCTCCAGAATTGATTGTATCATTTTACAAGCTGACCAACAATATATAAGAGTTCCTATCTTGCCACATCATATCCAACTTTATTACTTTCTTTCCTATTAAAGTTTGCCACTGCTACTGGAGTGATATGATATCTCATTGTGATCTTTTTTTATTTTAAATTTTTAAAATTATACTAGTTTATTTAAAAAAATTGAATACATTGTTTTTTTGCACCAGATTCTTCCAATTTCCATCACCCCTGGCCCATCAAATTGTACAATCCCATGATTAATCTTCCCTTCTCCATTGCATATTCTCATTCATTGTTATTTTGATTTGTTTCTCTCTCATTGCCAGCGATTTTGAGCATTTCTTCATGTGCCTTTGGTCATTTGAATATCTTCCTCTGTGAAAAGTCTTTCCATGTCTTTTGCCCATTGTGTAATTGTGTGATCAGTCTTTCTTGTAAAGGCTTTGTAGGATTTTGCAAACTTTTGATACGAGACCTTTGTCTGAGATGATATTGTGAAACGAGGGTTTTTTCCCCAGTCAGTAAGTTTTATTTTCACTCTGTTGGAAAATTTTTCCGGTTTGTCAATTTTTTTCTCTCCAGATTGTGCATTTCTGGCTGTATTTGGCAGCCTCTTATACCATAGACTGGGCTGTCTAAGCTTGATCCCAGTTTGTTTCTGATGAGCTTTACGGTTTTAAGCTTTACACCCAGATCTCTGATCCATCTTGAGTTGATTGTTGTGTATGGTGTGAGATATGGATCCTGTTTCAGCTTTCAGTAGGTAGCAGTTCAGTTTTGCCAACACCATTTGTTGAAGAAGTTGTCATTTCCTCATTTGATAGGTTTTATATCCTTGTCAACATGTCCATTGTTGACCAGAGATAGCTGGGTCTATTTCTGAATTCTCAATTCTGTTCCATTGGTCTTTGTGCCTGTCATCGTACCAGTATTATGCTGTTTTTGTTACTACCACTGCGTGGTAGGTTTTGAGGTCAGGGAGTGGTATGCCTCCCACTTCATTTTTGGTTTTCAGAAGTGCTTTACTTTTTTGAGGTATCTTTCCTCTTCAAATAAACTTGACAATTTCCCTTTTGATCTCCTTGAAAAATGAGTATGGTATCTGTATTGGCATTGCATTGGACATGTAAACTTCTTTTGGTAGGATCGTCATTTTCACAATATTGAGTCTTCCTATTCATGAACAGAAAACATATTTCCATTTCTTTAGGTGTTTTACTGTATCTTGCAGGAATGTTTTGTAGTTTTCTTTGTATAGATCTTTTGTGTCTCTAGTTAGATTCACTTCCAAATATATGTTTGTGGTTGGCTATTGTAAATGGTGTTGCTTTCTTAGATTCTTTTTCTGAGTTCTCTTTTTTACCGTGGAAGAATCTCACTGTTTTTTGGATTCTGATCTTATATCCTGTCACTCTACTAAATTGGTCTACTAGCTCTAATAGGTTTTTTGTTGAGTTGTTGGGTTTTTCTATATATATTATTATATCATCTGCATATAGTGACAGCTTAGCCTTCTCTTTGCTGATCTGGAAGCATTTTATCAATTGTTCTATAGCTGTCTGTGTCAGTCTGGGTTGTTGTTGTTATGTGCCGTTGAGTTGCCTGTGACTCATAGAGACCCTATGTAAACAGCTGTGAACCCTGCTCTATCCCTTGCCAATCTTACTGTCTCCGACACACCTACCCCCATTACCCCAGTGACTGAATCAATCCATCTCATCAAAGGTCTTCCTTTTCCCACGCTGTCCCTAGAACCATCCAAGCATAATGTCCTTCTCCAAGGACTGATCCCACCTGTGACATGTCCAAAGTATGTCAGATGAAGCTTCAGAATCTTTGCCTCCAAGGAGCAGCCTGGTTTCACCTTCTCCAGGATGAACCTGTTTGTTCTCCTAGCAGTCCATGGTATATTCAATATTCTTCTCCAGCACCTCAGCTCAAAGGCATCAACTCTCCTTCTATCCTCCCTAGTCATTGTTCAGCTCTCTGAAGCATAGCTAATGATTGCAAAGAATATGGCCTGTATCAGGCACACCTTAGTCTCCAGACTGACATTATTGCTCTTCAGTACTCTAGAGAGGTCTCTGACAGCACACTTTCCCAATGTAATTTGTCTTTTAATTTCCTGGCTGTTGGTACCAATAGTGTTGATTGTAGAGCCAAGCAAAGTGAAGTTGTCAACAATCTCAATCTCGTCACCATCTATAATGACGCTGCCAATCGGCCCAGTGGTGACAGTCATTGTTTTCTTGATATTGAGCTTCAATCCATATTGACGGCTGCAGTCCTTGTCCTTCTGCAGCAAGTGCTTCATGTCCTCCCCAGTTTAAGCTAGCAGGGTTGTATCATCTGCACAATGCAGATTGTTGGTGGATCTTCCACCAATCCTGATGTCACACTTCTCCTCATAGAGCTCAGCCTCCCATATAATCTGTTCCACATATAGATTGAAAAGATTTGGAGATAGGACACATCCTTGATGTACACATTTCCCAATTTTGAACTATGCAGTGTTTCCTTGCTCTGTCCTAATGACTGCCTCCTGGTCCAAGTATAGGTTTCACATAAGCACAATCAAGTGTTCTGGGATTCTTATGTTTCTCAGAGTCAGCCACAGTTTGTTGTGATCCACACAGTCAAATGTGTTTGTATAGTCAGTGAAGCACACATAGACATTCCTCTGGTACTCTCTGCTTTCAGCCAAGATCCATCTGACATTAGTGATAATATCCCTAGTGCCATGGCCTCTTCTAAATCCTGCCTGCACTTCAGGAAGTTTTCTGTTGATGTGTTGTTCCAGTCATTTTTGGATAATCTTCGGCAGAATCTTGCTTGCGTGTGCATGTGATCAATCTGGGTATGGCATGGAATTTGTCCATTTCCACTAGGCTTTCAAAGTTATCAGAGCATAACTTTTCATAATATTCCAATATTATAGATTTCATTTCCTCTGGTTCTACTATCATTCCTTAATCAAGTTATCTGTGTCTTCTCTTTTCTTTCTTTTTAAAAGTTTGCCAGTGATTTACCAATTTATTGAACTTTTCTAAAGGCCCATTCCTGGTTATTTTGATGGTTTCAACTGTTTTTCTGTTTTCTATCTCATGGATTTCAGCTCTTGCTCTTATAATTTCTTTTCTTTTTCTTTTAGAAGCTATGAGTTTTGTTGTCCTTTATCTATTTGATGAAGGTTTTTAGTTAGAATATTAATTTTTCTTCTTTCTTTGTTTTTTATGTGTTTGCCTATTGCTACAGTCTGCATCCTGAAGACTGCCGAGATTTGGTATGTTGTATTTTCTTTATTATTTGTTTTGAGAAACTTTTTTATTTCATTCTTTGTTTCTTCTATAACCCAATTATGTTCTAACAAGTTGTTATTTAGCTTCCAAATTGGTGGTTTTATAAGCTTTATCCTCTTGTGGTTATTTTCTAGGTATGCTGTGTTGTGGTCTGAGAAGATAATCTGTATTATTTAATTGATTTTTTAGTTTGTTGAGGCTTGCTTTGTGCCCTAATATGTGATCAATTCTATAGAAATGTACTATGTGTACTTGAGAAAAAAGTGCATTGAACTTTTAGTTGGGTGCTGTACTCAGAAAGTTGAGTTGACTGAATGTATAATTTAGATCTTCTGCTTCTTTGTTTTGTGAGAGTTGTGTGTTAAAGTTTCCTAGTACTATTGTGGTGCTGTTTCTTTCTTCAATTCTGTTGGCTGTTGTTTTATGTTTTTAGCTGATCTATCATTTGGTGCATAGACGTTGAGTAAGGTTGTGTCTTCTTGATCTACTGTGCCTTAATAATTTCTTATCTTTTATGATGGTTTTCATCATGAAGACTTTTATCAGATGTTAATATTGCCACTCCTGTCTTTTTGTGAAGGCCATTTCCTTGTGTCTCCCCACCCCCCCAGCATTTGATTTTAATTCTTTCTCTTCATTTCTTAGATGTGTCTTGTAGACAACATGTTGATGGACTTTGGTTTTTTATCCATCTGTTATTCTTTTTCTCTTGATTGGTGCATTTAGTCCATTCATGTTGAGTATGATTATTGACAGGACAGATTCTGCTGTAGTCATTTTGCTGTGTTTCTTTTGTTGTTTTTGTTTCTGGTTACTATGACCAACACACTTTTCTTTGGTGTCTCTGTGTGAAAGACTTTCCTTAAAAGTTCTTGTAGATTTGGTCTCGTTTTCACAAATTCTTTTAGTTCCTTCTTTTCTGAAAATATTTTAATTTCTCTTTATATTTGATAGAGAATTTTGCTGTGCACAGAATCCTCAGTTTGTAATATTTTTTTTTCAACTTTCAGTATGTAGCATCCTGTTTTCTTTTAGCTCATATGGTTTCTGCTGAGAAATCATAACTTAATCTAATTACTTTTACTTTCTAGGTGACTCTATTTTTCTCATGTTGCAATCTAACCTTATCTTTTATTTTGGAGAATTTGACTTTGATTTGTCTTGATGTTTTTCTTTTTAGGACTCTTCTATTTGGTGTTTGTTGAACTTTTTGAATGTGGATGTTCTCATTCATCATAATACATAAGAAGTTTTCTTCTATTACCACTTACATAATTTTCTCAGTGATTTCTCTGTCCCTTTTCTATTCTGGAATTCCAATGATATGTATCTTGTTCCTTTTGATGTCATCCTGCATGATGCTAATGTTTTCTTTATTTCTCAGCTCTGACATTTTTGTAGTATGTTTCCATTGAGGTTCTTGTTTTCCAGCTCATTAATTTTCTGCTCCATCTCTTATTTTCTACTTTTTTTGTCCCTCCAGCATGTTGGAAACTTCTGACATTTTGGTCTTAATATTCTGAATTGCATTTTCATCTATTTTTGTTCTTTCCAGTACTGTGTTGGCTGTACCCTCTCTGTCTTGTGATTATTTTTTTAAAAAACTTTTTAAGTTTTTTTTAATTAATTTTAATGAAAGTTTACAGAGACTTTGGATTTTCATTCATTCATTCATTCTCCCTGCCAAGTTCGCTCTTCTCTTTGAAAAGTAAAAGTAAAATTCTTTCATTGTTATACAGTCCCTCCCCCCAAGTCCACTCCATTATGCTGCCTTCATTCTGGACTCCTGTCATGACAGTAATACCTGATCATATATCCCTTTTAAACAGTTCTTTTCAGGGAGCTCTAGTGGTGGCCTAGTGGCAAGAAGCTGCACTGCAATCCCAGAGATATGTGGTTCAAATCCACTAGATGTTCTTCTGGAGAAGTGGGGGCAATCTCCTCCTGTACCAGTCAGATCTGATTTGATGGTACACACACACACACACAAAATAATAAAATAAAATTTAAAAACAACAACAACAAAACAACAGTTCTTTTCCTCATTTGTTTCAATGCAGTATACATTATTTATTTCCTCTTTTGTCAGGCTCCCCCCAACCCCTATGTCAATCCTCTTTTTTAACAGTGACATTATGCAGTATTTGTCTTCTTTTTTTTTATGTGTGTACTGTCAAATTGGATCTGACTGGTACAGGAGGCGATTGTTCCTCCTTCTTCAGCAGAGAATCTGGTGGATTTGAACCGCTCACCTCTGGGATTGCAGTGCAGTTTCCTGCCACTAGGCCACCAGAGCTCGCCAGTATTTGTCTTTTTGTGACTGAAATATTTCACTTAGCAAAATGTCCTCCAGGGTCACCCATTTTGTATAATATTTCATGAGTTCCATGTTTTTCAATGCAGCATAGTATTCCATTGTGTGAATATACTAAAGCTTCTCTATTCATTTGTTTGTTGATTGGCACTTGGGTTGTAATGATTTTTTAAGTTCTTGTACGTCTTTATCTAGTCTATCAATTCTTTCTTCCATCTTTTGCATTTTCCTCCATAGTTGTATAAGTTGCTCCTCGTCGAGATATATATATTCTCTGTCTCTGGAGTATTAACTTTCTTAATGGCTTCTACTATTTCTTCCATCATTTGCACATTTCTTCTGTAGCTGTTTAAATAACTCCACATCAATATATTTCTTCTAGTTCTCTACCTCTAGAGTATTCATTCCCTTTGTTGCTTCCATTGTTTCTTTATCATTTGCACTTTCTTCTGTAGCTGTTTGAATGTCTCCATATCAACATATATTTTCTACCTTCTTGACTCTGGGGTGTTCATTGGGTCTGGAATATTCTCTGCTTTTTTGGAGAAGGCTTAATTTGTTTGAAGCTGCATAGATAGACATTTTCCCTACCTATTAGTGTAATAATGCCTACTTGTCACCAGGTATTGGCATAGATATGTGTATATATAGTGTGTAAGGAAGCATTTCTTTTTTATTTTATTTAATTTTTTAAATTTTATTATTTTTGTGTGAGTGTACCATCAAATCAGATCTGACTGGTACAGGAGGAGATTGTCCCTCCTTCCTCGGCAGAGCATCTGGTGGATTCGAACTGTGTGCCTCTGGGATTGTAGTTGCAGCTCCTTACCACTAGGCCACTAGAGCTCCCCACGGAAGCATTTCTAAATGGTAAAGCCTTATATAAATATTAGTGTTCTCATTTCCAAGCTTGGCTCTTTTCACTCCTCATATGATGAAAAATATTATTATTATGCCATTCTAATTTTCCATTTGTTTTATCATTCTAAGGCATAGTAATAGATGAGAAAAAGTATATATTGTTACTCTTACTGAACTTGAAATTGTTTGCTCTTTTCTCCCTTCCTTTTTTTTTACTGTTTTCTGTAATTGTCACTCCTTTCCACCTTACAGGTATGATTGATCCTAAAATAATCATAAGAGCAACAAGCTACAGCAGGCAAAATCCTTGGGTCACTTTCTGGTCACTTTTTCTCTGTTTTTCTTTCTCTGATACTCGTCTGTCAGTTTGGAACTTTATGGTGGCTTAGGTCTTGCTAAAAGTTATGCCATTGAAATGTCAAAGACTGCCAGAATCATCCTCAGAGGACAGGTTTCGGGAGAGCTTCTAGACTAAGACAGACCAGGAAGAAAGGCCTTAAGTAAAGAGAGTTTAAGGAACTTAAAATTTACTATTTATGTCATTTCTCCAAAGTACTAAAGTGTTGTTGTTGTTGTTGTACTAAAGTGTATATAGAGTTAATAATTTATGAAGAAACCAAAAGCACAAAGTAATTTGAATAAGAAAAAGAAATCTCATATGAGGCTACCACTCATAGACAATATTAACACTGTGGCATATTTTCTCCCTTTCTGGTTTTTAAAGTAAGCCTTGACATCCAGAGTGTATGCTTTAAGGACTTGCATTCTAAATTTAGCATTATAAGGAGTGATTTCCACAGCATGACAAAACACACCCCCATATTGTGATAAGACAAGCTTTATCTTAGAGGCTATATATAAGTCTCTGAGTAGTGCGAAAACGGGCCTTGTTGCATTAAATTTCAGATGGCTAACTGAGAAGTCAGTGGTTTGAACCCACCAGCCACTCCAAGGGAGAAAAATAAGAAACCTCCTTCCATTAAGGTTATGGCCTCAGAGACCTTATGAGGCAGTTCTAGTCTGTCTCAAAGTTTCACTGTGAGTCAGAATCAACTGGAAAGCACAAGGTGGTGGATGGTGAAAACGGTAGGTGCTGAACTAATCATAAGACTGGTAGTTCCAGCTCACACAAAGGTATCTCAGAGGAAAGGCCTAGCAATTTATTCTGAAAGGTCCCAACAATGAAAAGTCTAGGGAGCAGTTCTCCCCTGATACACATGGGCAGTTCTGCTCTGAAACACTCATCGTTGATCAATGTCGTGGCAACTGATTTGATTTTTCTTTTGTTTATATAGAAAAATAAATCTTTTGTAAGCACCATGATTTAATTAATCTTTTAAAAGTTTTTAGAAATTTAGAGTCCCCTTGTTGTTGCTAGGTGCTGTCAAGTCAAATATAACTCACAGTGACACCATCAACAGCCAACCTGAACCCTGCCCTGTCGTGTACCATTCTCACCATCTCTGGGACACTAAAGCCAAGTGCTGAAGTCACAGTGGCAATCCATTTCCTTGCAGGTCTTCATGTCCTTCGCTGACCCTTTGCCTTTCCAAGTATGATGTCTCTTTCGAAGAAGTAGCCATATATATAAAGTATGAAAGACTATCTGTAAAACGACAAATTTATAAGCATGAAACTTTTCTCTGGTTCAGATTTTCCATAGAATAGATTTCATAAAGCAATTCCACTCAAAGCTGTGGACAGTTTAAGGTTTTCCGATGTGCACGAATGGGTTTATACTTATTCAGTATTGTATGACAGGGCCTGACCCATTCTTGCCAGCAAGCATACAGGTCTAGAATGCCACACCTCTTGGCACCCCACAGAATGTCTCTGATAACTCTTCTCCCTGTGCAAAACTGAGGCCCAGGGAGAAGTGACATGCAGAGAAAAATCACAGGCCTTAAAAACATCTCCTACTTCTCTGGCAGGAACCTTTCTATTCAGCCACCCACTGCAGACTTTGAGGCTGGGTGTTCTTTCCCAGATCTGTCACTGGAAAATTATTAGAGAGTGCCCATTCTCACTCTTGCCAATTTTGAGGGTGAGTAACCTGCTGGGAAAGGGTGAAATCAAGTTTCTCCTTGGAGGTAAGAATTTTGAGGCTCCAGCCACATACTTTGGACATGTGGCCGGGAGGGACCGATCCTTGGTGAAGGATATCACGCTTGGAAGGGTGAAGGGACAGTAGGAACAGTGCAGGAAAGGAAGACTCCCTCCCCATCCACCCCTGGCAAAGTAACTAGGGCAGTGATGTTAGGTGCGTCATAGTCAATGAGACTGGATCAGGATAGGGCAGGATAAGGAGCTATTGTTATTGTACCTAGGGTCTCTATGAGTCTCAGGTAACTCGATGACACATGACAACTGCTGTGAAATTTACCAGTCACCAAGGCCATTGCATGATTTATCACTAAGGAAAGCACTTGCAGGTGAAGAAAGGTTGACATCAGTGACTGATTCAGGAGCTCAAACCCTTACCCACACCTAACCCCAGCCCAGCTGCATTCTGGTTTAGGACTTGTGCCTTAAGGGGACACTGGGTTCAATCAGGGTCCACTAACTGGTTGTTAGGGGACCCGAGCTCCAATATAAAAGGAGCTGATGCTTGAAAGGCCAAGATACATATAAAAAGAGCTGCTTAACTAGGGGCTAATGGTTAAGCTCTCAACACTGACAGATTGTTTGAGAGGTGTCTCCTAAGGAAGATCTAGTGGAATATTTCCCAAAGATTGCAGCTCTGAAAATCCTATGGCACATAGTTCACTCTGCTCACATGAAGTCACCACGAGTCAGAAATAACTCCAGGGCAACGGGCTTTCGGTTGCTTTTGAGCTGTCTTTAATGGAGTTCTCTTGTTTAGCGATCTCTGAAGGGGTATTTGTGTAAGCACAGTGAAAGGGGCCACTCAGATAGGTTTTTGTGTGACCCCAGAGAGTTCTTTCCCGCAAACCCCCAAACTGAGCCTTCTCCCATTCTGCCTTCCTGTCTGTCCTTGTAATAGGTACTAGTTCTGGTGACCCACGGCACCGCGCGGACTCTGGAGTCCTCTGTGAATGGGCCGGGCTGAGTCGCCGCGGGCCACTGAGCGGGGCGGCGGCGCGGTGGGCGGGTCCGGGACGGCGCACACCCAGCGCGCGGCACCACCTTCCTGGCTCCAGGGTGTCCGCAGCCGCTCTGCCCGCCGACTCCTCTCCATGCCCGGCTCGCTCGGCTTCCCAGACCGCGGTAAGTCAAAGGCTCCTGCTTCTGGGTTTCCTGACTGACGCAGGGCCACCAGTGCCCTAAAGGGGCTTTGAGGCGTGGGGCTCAGTATCTCAATATCTCGCCACTCGCCAGAATTGGTGCTCCCCAGACAGGCAGCACAGTGACTCCTGCAGCAGCAGTCAGGGTTGTGAGATTTACCTCATCCATCCTTTCCCTCTGCCTGGCTTCCCTTATATACAGCAGGCATCTCACCACGATAGCATAACAACACACTTTCCCAGTATGAGTTAATTATTGCAGAAAATTTGGGAGCATGCATACCTAAAGACAATAGAAAATGAAAGACATTCAAAATCCGAGTCTGCACTTTGTCTCAAGATCACAGCGGACTACATCCAACTCCAAGAGATTTAGGGAAAAAAAAGTTGGTTTGGGGAATCTCCCAGGAAAAGAGAACTTTATTGTTATGAGAGTGACTGTGGAACTTTGAGTAATGTGACCAAATAGCAGGCATGTGTATATGCCAAATCCATTACCTGTTACATTGCCCCTGATTTTTCAGGTTATTATATATCAACTAAATGTGTATTTGAATACGCATTGTACTCTGTTCAGTACCTTGTCAGTGACTGTAGTCCCACTTATAGCCAACAGTCCACCAGTTGCATCCGGTCATCCCTAACTCACACATCTTTATATGTGTCCAGATAGAACTGTGTTCCATAGGGTTTTCACTGTATGACCCCCCTGTCCCCCAGAAGTAGATCATCAGCTCTTTCTTCCAACCTCCCTCTGGGTGATTCAGATCTTCCTATTAGCAGCCAAGAATGTTAACTATTTGCACCAGAGACTCTGTGGTGAACACAAGAAACTTGCTTTTTAATTATATCTGCAAAGATACAAGAATTCTTTGACTCTGATTAACAAATCACTAATGAGCTCTGGTGGCATCGTCCATGGGGAGTTTGTGCTGCTAACCCAAAGACCAAACCTCTCTGGGAGTTCGAATCTACCAGCAATTCTGATGGAGAAAGATGGACAAACTCCTTCCATGAGATTTGTTGTGTTTGTGAGTTGTGTACCTTAGAGTCAGAACCAACTCATAGCTGACACTCCAACAGGATTTAGTGGGCACAGGATTTGATTGTCTGTCTTTCTTCCACCTCCAAAAACCTGCTGGAGGGTCAGCGATGAGTCAGTGCAGGCTCAACAGCAATCAGAGAGAAAGAGGTTAGAGAGGGAGAGGGAGAGTGGGGTGGGGGGAGAAAATGAGAATATGAATGAATATATGGGGCAAAATCTTTTCTTTCATATGCTGCTACTCATCAACTGAAGTAAAGACTAAGCTGAAGAAGGTATTCTCAACTTCCAGAGGAAATAACTTTAGGAAGCATGTCTTACTTTGAAAGTGAGCTGGTTTGAAAAGAAAATAAACTTGGCACATATCAAACTCCTAAGCGACATAAATTACTTACTTTTGGCTGTAAAATCAGATTGGTAATTAGAACCTACCCAGTGGAGCCATGGAAGAAAGACCTGGGGTTATGGTACCATAAATATTATAGCCAAGCAAACACTGTGGTGCTAGCAATTCTACTGTTACACTAAAGGTTCTCATGAATGACTCCATGGCAAGAGGTTGGATTTTGATATTTTGAGTTCATCAAAGGAACTCATGCCTGTCAAGTTACATTGGTGAAGACAGAACTGACAGAGAAAGTAGATATGGTCCCATGTGGTCCAGGGCTGCCTTGTTATTGAGAGGAACGTTTATTCATTTATGCAAGCATACCTGCATTCAGTATTTACTCCAGCTGCTATTATATGTCATACAAGATTCCTGGGGGGTACAAATAGCATTTGAAAATTAACCTGTCTGCAGCTTGAACCCTTCAGGAGGACCATGCAGAAGAAAGGCCTGACAATCTACTCTGTAAAGATTGTCATTGTTGGCCAAATAAAACACTCTACTTAGAAATTAAGACACAAAGAAAACAATACACAACAAAGATCCTGACCTTTCAAAGGTTTACAGTTTAGTTTTGCATATTGTTTATAAACAATACACAATGAACATAAAAAATGAGAAAACTGTAAGATGTTAAAATTCTTAAAAACCTCAAACTCACTGTCATTGAGACAGTCTAATGGGTAAGAAGTTGCACTGCCAACCCAAAGGCAGGTGGTTCAAATCTATCAGCTGCTCTCCAGGAGAAAGATGCACTGTCTCCTCCTGTGCAGTTTACAGGGTCTGAAAATTGGATGCTCAACTATCAATTCGTTCTGGCTCAATAGTACATAACAACAATAACATCATCACTGAGTCTTAACTGACTCATAGCTCACCCTCCAGTGGGTTTCCAAGGCTGTAAATTGCACAGAAAGAAACTGCCTATCTTTCACCCAAGGAGCCACTGGTGAATTTCAACAGCTAGAGAGGACCTAGCCTTTTAAGTAGCATTAAAAATTGTTATGGACTCCACCACCAGAGCTCCTTCCAGGATAATGTTATGTTGTTGCTATGTGCCAGTGAGTTGAAACCAACTCTTATCTGACCTTCTGGTGAATTCTCACAGGAAATAAATTATAAGGGAGGAGATTTGCCCATCTTTCTCCCTCAGAGGAAATGGTGGTTTTGAACTACCTGCCCCTTACCCACTAAGTCATCATATCACCATCATAGGATATTAATAGGTGGTAAGTACTATAAGAAGAAGAAAAAGAAAAGTAGGATAAAGATTACCGGGAGTGTGGAGAAAGGGATTTAAAATATATCTTATCCTGCTAAGAGTATAGATTGCCTTAAATCTTTTCTGGGCAAGGTAGATTGTAGATACATCTATGACTATATTAATAATATAAAACTGGTAGTCAAAGCACACTTTTTTGCAAATCTTTTTATCTAGATATCAAATAATTGATTTCTCAAATTTATTCAACTTTGTAAATTACTCTGTCTGACATAGACATCACCATATCTAATAGTTTTCATTCCCAATTAATTCAGCAAACCTTAATAATTTGAGCTGTGTGTTGTAAGCAGGACAGAGGTGAGTGAGACTATCTCTGACCTGCAGAAGCTCATGAAAGGGAATGCCCAGACAAGACTACAGCCCTCTGAGTCAGAGTATGAGTGGTCCTGTAGGAGCAATGTAGACAGGGACCCTCTGCAGAGGGTCACAGAAGGCTTCCTGACCAGCTTGCCATGAGGGAGGGACAAGCAGCCATTGCGGGCATTATCTTTCACATGAGGAGAACAGTAAAAGCAACGTAGAAGGTAAGAAATTGGTGGGAAGAGTCACACTTCATAAAGCCCTCTAGTTTAATCAGAATACATTCTTTTACTCTGGTTTCATTTTAGGAAACTGAACTCAATTTCCTGCTCTTTAGTATGTGACTCCAACTACTTCCTGAAAGGCTTTGGGTGTCCTATAACCACCTGTTCTCTACCCAAAGACTTCCCCTTGTGCCTATATGAAGTTTGATGGTGTCCCTCTCACCAGCTATGACTCCTTGAGGTTTCAGTGTGTTGCCATATCCAAACTTCACTCCCCAAAACTCTCACACAATCACTTACAGAGCAGCAGTGTTGGAAGCTTCCAGTAAGATTGACCAGAGCCGAGAACCATACCCCCAAGTCCATCAGTGAGTTGGCAGAAGAGCCTCTTCAGATCTTTGAGGGACAGTCTGATGTGTGATTTTGTCTATGTTTTGTCCTTTTTCTTTGAGTAGCTCTAGCCACCCACCCTGGGGAGTGTCAGGGTATGAAATTTGGGTTCAGTGTTGCACTAACGCAGTCCCTGGTTTCCGAACACCTAATCTACAGACCACTCTTACATGTCCCTCAAATCTGCCATGCCCACCTAACTCAAACAGGAATAGACTGGAATTTTTATTATATGATTAGTCATAGTAACCAGATTGGTATCTCCCTAGAGTGGGAGATACGTTGTTTCAGCTGTTTTTAAAATAATCTTAAGCAAGATTTTACATGCATGTGATATTAATGATATTGTTCAATAATTTCCACATTCTTTTGGATCACCTTTTTTTTTTGGAATGAGAACAAACACCGATTTTTTTTCCTGTCCTCAAAATGTCT
>NW_006399801.1:11468679-11476363 GCF_000299155.1 Elephantulus edwardii
TGTGTGTGTGTGTATATATATATATACACACACATATACACATATTATTGTTGTTATGCACATATATATATTATTGTTGTTATGTGCCAAGTCGACTGCAACTCACAGTGACCTTATGAACCATAGCTCCGCACCCTGCCCTATCCTGGGCCAATTTCACTGCCTCTGCCTCCTGTGCCCCCATTACACCATTCATTGTGTCAATTCATCTCATCTGGAGTTTTCATCTCTTGCACTGTCCCTCCATCCTTCCAAGCATGATGTCCTTCTCCAAGGACTGGTCCCTCCTGGCAGTGTGCCCAATATATGTGAGACAGAGCTTCAAAATCCTTGCCTCTAAGGATATATCCATGTTGTTGTTGTGTACCATTGAGTCAGAACTGATCCATAGCTGACCCCACAGTGGGTTTTCAGAGGCAGTTAATTGCATGGGAGGAGACTGCCCATCCTTCTCCTGTAGAGCAGCTGGTGACCTCAAACCGCATACATTCAGGACTGCAAGCACACCTTCTTGTCACTAGGCCACCAGAACGTATGTGAATCATATGGGAGGGGATTGCCCATTTTTCTCCTGCAGCACAGCTGGTGGATTCAAACTACTTACCTTTGGATTTACAGTGCAACTCCTTACCAGTAGAATATATATATAAATAAATGAGTAGGAATGGAGTTACCCTCTTGTTTTAATGTATTAGACATATATGTCATAAAATATTTAATGATATAAATAATTTTAACAATAGAAATGAGTATAATTAAATTAGTTTGATGTACAGAAATGATGTTAGTTATAGAACAGAGTTCAAGTCTTTTGTGCAAAGCGTACTCTTAGTCATACTTTACTTGAGATAGTTAACCACTGCTAAATGAAATTGGTGCTGTTATATCTGGAGGAACACTCTTCCACTTTCTACATCACTCTTTGTCAACGTGCAGTATGATGTAACCTGGGTTTGCTGTGATGCTGAAACTTGTGCCATTGGGGTATCAAATGACGGAATGGTTTCTCAATGTGGACAGTGTTTTGTGGAGCTCTGAGTTGTAAAATAAGTTTGGAAGCAGGAGTGGCATCCACTTCCTAAAACACATGCCTCTGGAAACACTATGAACTTGGAGAAATGACGATAATTATGGAAAAGCATTAGGTCTTTTGCTCATAGAGTTGCTATGGGTCGTATGCACTCAGCAGCAATCAACAACAACAACATAGAATGGGGCTAACAGTTGATGTCTTTAGGTAATGATCTAAAGAGGTCTAAAAAGAGAGAACCAGCAATAAAAGTCAGGTAATTTGTTGGGTTTTGTCTGGAGTTTGGATATGTTTATAAATTTCTTTAATATTTTTATTTACTTCTTTTGAAGAGTTTATACTAGTTACTGACTGAGCTAACTTAACAAGCATATTTTCACATTAGGCTTGAATAGTAATTGTGTGTACTGTAGAGTTGGAACTGACCCATAGCTGACTCTCCAACAGGTTTTCAGAGGCAGTTAATTGCATGAGAGAGATTGTCCATCAGCTAGTGGCATCGAACCGCATGCCTTCAGGATTGCAGTGCAGCTTCTTACCACTCGGCCACCAAAGAAAAAAACCTTAAGGTAATTTTTATGATGTAGGAAAACTGTCTAAAAGTTATAAGGGCAAAAATTATGTAAATAATGGCAATAATTAAATGGGATAGAATTTTTTAGTGGTTTATATTTAAAGTAATAAAAGGTTTGTCAAAAGGAAAAAACAAGAAAAATAGTTATAATATTAAACTAGGTATAAAATATAAACTAGGTATATCCACTTCTTAAATAGCTTGCCTCTAGAAACTCTATGAACTTGGAGAAAGGATGACAGTTTTATAAGTGTTCAGGTATTTAATTCATAGGGTCGCTACGAGTCATCTGCGACTTGACGTTACTTAACAACAACATTAATGTTTTGCTTTATACATGGGACACAGACACTGAGAGATTAAGAATCTTTTTAGCAGTCAGTAAAGTGTAATTTATAGAATAAAACTAATGACTTATAAGCATTAGGCAAAGTGTAACAATAGTTGACATGTTAGGGGTGAAAAGGGAATCAATGTACCAATTGATCAGCCAAGAGGGGACAGTGTACAAATCGAAGATGACATAGCTCACTCTTCTCACCTGATGTTTTGTTAAAATACGTCAAGTGTGTGTAAGTCCCTGGGTGACACAAATGGTTTGTACCAAAAGATGGTAGTTTAAACCTATCCTGTAGGTCTGCAGAAGGAAGGGCTGATGATATACTCCCATAAAGATTGCTGTTAGGCACCATTGAGTCGATTTTTATCTCACAGCAACTCCATAATACAGATTAGAACTTCCTCAAGAAGTGTTCCGAGGCTGTACTACTTACCATCAACTCAGAAGGAAGAATACTGGCAATCTTCTCCCATGTGATTTACAGTCTCAGAAACTTGCTGGAGTGTCAGCTATGAGTTGGTTCCTACTTGATGACAATGAGTTTTAAGTTTCTTTTGAGAATCTTCATAGGAGCGAATAACCATGTCTTTCTCCCACAGAGTTGTTAGGAAGGTTTAAACTGCCAGCCTTGTGGTAGCCAGGTGCTTAATCACTGGACCACCAGGCTCTTTTCTGTAAACAACATAGCCGGGAAAACCACATGAAGCTCAGTTCTATTTCTAACACATGAGGGTGCCTTGAGTAGGATTAACTCAAAACAACAGGTTTGGTTTGATTAATTTTTTATATGTGTGTGAACACCTAAGTGTGCATTTTAGCCAGTGTGTGTTTTTTGATTTCACATTGCACTTTGTTTGTAGAAAATTCACCTGGAAAGTTTTGCTGTCCATCAGTGAACTCTGGAAGCCCATCATGTTCCTGTCCAATGCCACAGCTGTAAGCCCAGTTCTGACCACGCTGTGGCAGGAAGTGGTTCCACAAGGTGCCAATGTGTCTGGCCTGGCCCGTAAGTCCACCAGCAGCGGCCATAGTGAGCTGGAGGCACTGTATGTTCTCATCGTACTTGGCTTCTTTGGCTTCTTCACCTTGGGTATCATGCTGAGTTACATCCGCTCCAAGAAGCTGGAGCACTCCCATGACCCCTTCAATGTGTACATCGAGTCAGACACCTGGCAGGAGAAGGACAAGGCATACTTCCAGGCCCGGGTCCTGGAGAGCTGCAAGGCTTGCTGTGTGATTGAGAACCAGCTGGCCGTAGAACAGCCCACTGCACACCTTCCTGAGGCAAAGCCTTCCTCCTGAACACCTCAGTGGCTGAAACTGGCTGTTTCTCACATAACCATTTGATTTGTCTAATCACATTCCTCTCACAGTCTTTATTGTGTGAGTCAAACTCTGGGAGTGTTATAAGATGTAAAGAAAGAGTAAATTAATGACACTGCTTTGCTAAAATAGTTTTCCTTCTGTCATACTGTTACTTGTTCCCCAGAGTCTATCTTGTCTTACTCATTTTTCACAGAATCTTGAGATCAAAGATTATGAGAAGAGAAGCTACATATCCTAGACTTTCTTGCTGCTACCAAAGTTACACCATGAAGTTGTGAGCAGTAAAAATGGAAGTGACTAAATCAACTTCTAAGCAATCCTTGAAAAGAAAAGAAAGCACCCTATCTAGCTTTGACTGGGGCATAGCACAGAATCCTCATCGATGGCAAAGCAACAAGCATCTAGGATCCTGGGCAATGTCGCAAAACAGGGTCTCTCTCCCTGTCCTGGGCCACTGACTAGCTCAGACTTCATAGGTATGCAACAGTGACTTTAATCTTGTTAAATTTCTGTAATTTGGTCTCTCCTAAGATCTAGAGTGGTTTAGTGGTAAGGAATTGTTCTGCCAATGCAAAGGTACACAGTTCAAGTCCACCAGTGTTGGTGGGGAATCTCCAGTGCAACTGACTGCCTCTGAAACCATGCTGGAGGGTCTGCTATGGGTCGCTTCCAATTCCACGGTACAGGGAGTGCTGGCAGCTTAGTGGGAAGGAGTCGTGCTGCCAACCTGAAGTCACGTGTCGTTTAAACTCAGCAGTTGTTCCGCAAGAGAAAGAGGAACAATCTCCTGTGCAATTTACTGCCTCAAAAAACCTGCTGGAGGGTCAGCCGTGGGTCAGTCAAAACTTAACTCTATTTAACAACAACAAAGTCGCAGGAAAATATTGTAACTAATGACAAAAATAAACCATTTAGTTCATTCTATGAAGTCAGAATAATGCTGATACCCAAACCAGGCAAAAAATCACAACCAAACCTAAAGCTGTAGAGCGATCCTCTACTAGATTTCCAAGGCTGTAAATCTTTATGGGAGGCCATTGCCTGTCTTTCTCTCACTGGGCAACTATTGAATTCAAATAGATCAACTCTTGGTTAGCAGCATAACACACCATCCAATAAAACTCAAAACTTGCTGCCGTGAAGTTGGAACCAACTTATAAGCTGCCCCTGCAGGCTGTAAATCGCACCTTTGGAATTTGCCCGTATTTCTCCCTCAGAGCCTCTGGTGGATTCAAACATTAGAGAGGCACCACTTTTGGGTTAGTAAAGCGTCTCACTATGGATTAGGCCTCCAGAGCTCCTTCTTAGAGATTTACTGCCCCGGAAACTAGGGGAGTATCTCCATCAACTCAACAGTAGAGGGCTTTTTGGTTTTATGGGATTGACTCAAGAGTGTGACATTTATCCCAAGCACAGTCCTCCTCTTGTTACAGGACAGAACCATTTCTGCCATTACCTCTGCCTTCATTGTTACTCCTTTCATTATCCTGCCTTCTGTTTCTCCCTTATTCCCAGTTGACATCCCCCCTCCCCCTTCACATATCTCAGTCTCGTGGGAGAAAGATACTGGCAATCTCCTCCCATGTGATCTACTGCGTTTGAAAACACACTGGATTGTCAGGGATGAGTCAGTTCCAACTTGACGGTTCAACAACAACATCTCCCTCTAGAAAGAATTCACTTCCTTCAGGACTGAGATGGAGGAGGAAAACTTCTCCTTAGGACTTATATCAAAGGGTCGTGCTCAGGTGTCATTGCAAGAGGGAGAGGCACCCACCACCACAGTGGCCTGGGGGAGTAGTTCTGGGAAAGAGGCCGTCACTGGGGTTGAGATAGCAGTGCCTTTTGAGGTGATGTACCTCTCATTCACCCGGGACAGAGCTGCTTCCTCCCTACTCGCCCCGCCCCGCCCCGCCCCGCATCTCCATGCACATGTGCTCTGGCTGGGAACTTTTCCTCACAGTTGGGAAATAAAAGGAGAATTTTGGGGGTGGGGGTGGGGTGGAGGTGAATGTTTCCAGAAGAAGCTGCTTGAAAGAAAGTCTTATATGTAGAAAATCATAAGCAATGTGTGTTCGTAAGCCCCGTTCTTCCCTAGCTTCAGCTTCCTTGGCATTTGTGGCTTCCTTGTCTGCTTGGTTGTTCTCAAGATTGTTGAATATTTAAATAAAGCATAAATTAAAAATAAATACAACCAAAAAGACCTCAACTTGTACTTAAAAATCAAAAGCAAACCATAAGCATTGTTGACCATCTTCAAACAGACATATTGACCAAGCCTGACACCAGTCTTCATTTCCTGTCATAAACTGTGGCTCCCCTGAGTGTACTGGGAGCTGGAATGTCACACCAGTTCTTCGGGGAGAAACCGCGTTATTCAGTCCTTGAAGTGAGCAGGGAGTTTTGGTGACATAGTTCATATAGACACTGTTAAGTCAAGGACAGCCAGTTCAAATTCACCAGCTGCTCCATTGGAGAAAGATGGATAATCTTCTGTGCAATGATAGCCTCTGAAAACCCATTGGAGGGTCAGCAGTCAGTGAGTTCCAGCTGGATAGCAATTAATTCAAGTTGAATTTTGTTTGTTGGTTTGTTTGTTTTGAGATCTGGGTCACAGATACTTTGAAAACTGTGGACTTTTCCCAGAAAAGGTTAATCTATACTCAACATAACTCAGTGTCACCCATTTAGAGCCAGCTCAAAGCTGACCTCCAGGAATTTTTCTGAGGCTGTGAATGGTACAGGAGGAAACAGCCCATCTTTCTCCCACAGAGCAGTTAATGGATCCAAACTATATGCCTTTGGATTGGTAGGACAATTCCCTATGCCCTAGGCCACCTCCAAGGGGTTAAGCATGTCATAAGTGATCTAAAGGTTGACAGTGCAAATCTATCCAAGGGCACCTGTGAAAGAAAAGCCTAGAAATCTACAAAAGAAAAAAAACCCAAAACAAAATACTATGGCACTTAGTTCCTATAACGTGTCATCATCATGAGTCAGAAGCAATTCAATGGTAAGCTTTTTTTTTAGTATACACAATTACCCCACCATTTTGAGCTGTTTAGGGGAAGTCCAGTTATGACTTCTGGCATCCCAGTATGCTCATATCAGTACCCTGCTTCAGACAGAAGTGTTGGAGTCATAGGAACATGAGCTTAATGAGGGATTTACAATGTGTATAATCCACAGTGAGCCCACAGCATGGACTAACACTGCTTGGTTAAGGCTCTGATATGGGATCTCTGTCACCAATTCACTTTCCTCTGACTCAGATTCCTTCAACTTTTAAAGCAGAAGGTGATGTCAGGAGCTTGTGTTTACCTGTCCGAGAAGGACCAGGTGCTCCGTTCCCTGTTCTCTGCAAACCACTCATTATGTCTTTCTTCCCATTTACATTGGTAGATCTAGTTCATAGCTTTCAAATACTTGTTTCTAGGCTTATGATGTGTCAAACACTGTTCTAAGCATATAGAAGTAGAAATATTTTATATGTGATATTTTATATTTGTTGTATAGGACAGCACAGCTTTTACATATTTATTTATTTATTCATTAAAATATTTTATTATGATTTGCGGTGTATAATCTTTTCAAATTTGAATCTTCATCTCATATTGGTTTTCTTACAGTTTGTACACATTGTGTTTCACACTCTTTCATTCACTTGTGTTTCCTACAATCATCCCCATTCATTATGTTTTATAAAATTAATCATCATTGAGCTATGCCCACCAATACCCTGGCTTTCCAGATTCCTGCTTTTCATTCAGATTTTCCACTTCCATTACCTACTCCTCCCTCCAGCCACCAAATTGTGCAACCCTTTCATTTCGCCTGACCATCCTCTCCTCTCTGCTCCCACCCTCTCCACCTTGGGTCTTCATACACATTTTACTAATTATCTTTCTATTTGTACAATAATGGTCTTATACAGTATTGTCCTTGCAAGACTGAGTTAGTTAACTCAGCATAATGCTCTCCAGTCCCTCCCAAGTTATGTGGTAATTTTTTAAAATAATTGCTTCTGAGTGATATGTAATGTTCCATCATGTGAATAAACCACAATTTCTCAATCCTTTCGATTGTGGTTGGACATTTGTTCTATTTCCATACCCTTTCCCTCCTCACTACCATTTTTAAATTTTTTCTTTTATAATGATTTATTTTCTCCTCATAGAGCCCAGTCTCCCGGATAATCTGTTCTGCATATAGGTTGAAAAGGGATAGGATGCATCCCTGGCGTAAATGTGGGGGTCAAGATTGGTGGATGATTTATCAACAATCTGCGTTATGCAGATGACACAACCCTGCTTGCTGAAACTGAAGAAGACCTGAAGCACCTGCTGCAGAGGGTCAAGGACTGCAGCCTACAATATGGATTGAGGCTCAATGTCAAGAAGACAAAGATTCTCAC
>NW_006399801.1:11476463-11481678 GCF_000299155.1 Elephantulus edwardii
AAGACTAGTGAGTCCTTTTCAGGAGCCTGATGCTTGGAACTGGATTATTGGCAAGATTGTGGAAAGCCAATCATGTTTAAAGCAGCCCTGCTGCTCACCATCTTTGAGGCAACCATTTTTGAAGCTCCGCTTTAATGTTATTAAATTTTCTCTTATTCTGAAACAAATGAGTCAACCCCTAATTACAACAAATGCTTTTTCAAGATTACTTTTACTTGTTGCACATGTAGGTTTAAAATAACAATAACAAAAGGGACTTAGAGCCCTTTGGGCTTTATTTTATTTCTTTTTTAGGGCAGCTATGAAATGATCTTTAATTGAAGTATTTTCATCTGCAGTTTCTAGCTAGCTAAACATTCCATAGCATCACTCTTTTTTTTTTTTGGTCTGTGTGTAATCATATGTTGTTTATTCAGTTTTATTCCCTGCAAAGCATTTCTTAAAACCACAAATAAGGGGATATTTTGGTAGCACCAGATGAGTGTCAGAAGATTACAATTCCTGATTTCAGTGATAAACTGAAACGATCAAAACACCAGGTATATGTTTGCCTTTAGAGCTGCTGATTTTCTTCAGAGTTGTTGTCTTTTCTTTGTGGGCTTCTGCTTTTGTGTTTTATCAGGAACCAAAATATATCATTCCCTAGGAGGACCATAGTTCCTGGGTGGTGCAGGTAGGTGCTTGACCATTAACCAAAAGACTGAAGGTTCAAGTCTGTTAGTGTGCAGTCAACACCTTAGTTAGCCCTTCTCGCTCAGGCAAAAGAACTGTGCCATGGGGAGAGGCTAGAGGAGCAGATGGTGCCCAAGTACGAAGGGAGCACAGTGTCCAGCAACCTCAGGTTTCTTGGGAGAGCATTAAAGTGTAGGCCAAAGCTTTTTATTACAGCACAGGTATGAGAAGAAAAGACAAAGAGACATAAGTGAAGGTAAAATAGCAAAGATAGATTATGGAGGAAAGGCCATAGCATCTCTCTTGATGCCGTCTATGATGTCATGAGGGTGGCAGCCACCAACACCACAGTCCACTGGCTAGAAAGTCCCCATGATCTCTTTCAGAGTTCTAGAGACAGAAGAACACTGGAGACTTTTCCACACTAACACCTAAACCAGATCCACAGCTGTTGAGTTAGTTTGAACTCATAACCATGCACTGGGTTTCTGGGGCTATAGTCTTTAAAGGAGGTGACTGATCAACTTGGTCCCATGCAGAGGCTGGCAGATTTGAACTGCCAACCTGTCAGTTGAAAACGTGCTGGGCTACTCACAAAACCACCAGGGCTGCTTTCCTGCACTAACTAAAAAAACTCAACTCACTGCTATCTAGTTAGAACTGTCTCAAATCTGATTCTCCAACGGGTTTACAGAGGTTGTAAATCACACAGGAGGGGCTTGTCCATCCTTCTCCTGTGGAGTAGCTGGTGGATTCAAGCTGCCTAACTTTGGTTTGGTAGCACAGCCCATCACCAGTAAGGCTAAGTAGAAACCATATGTACCTGATCTGCCTGGCCTACAATTTCTAAAGGACACAGTTTGGAATAAATCTTTTCCTAACCCACGACTGCCTGTACATAGGCCCCTGGGTGAAGGAAAGCTTCAATATGCTGAGTGGCTATCTGAAAGGTTGATGGTTGGGTCCACTTAGAGGTGTCTTGGGGGGGAAAATAGCCATTGAAAACCTTGTGGAGCACAGCTGTACGTGGACACTCATGAGGTCCCCATAATTATGAGCTAATTCTACTACAACTATCTCTACTGGTAGATGCAGTAAAGATGAAAATGATCAACAATTTCTCCAAGGAAAAATGGAAGCATAGATTTCTGGACTCAATAGGATTATCACTCGCTCACTGTAACTGAGTTGGTTCCAATCAATGATTCTCCATTGGGTTTCAGAGGCTGCAAATCACAGTGAGAGGAGACTGACTGTCTTTCTCTTACAGAGTCCCAAGTAGAGTTGACTCACTGCAGAAGTGTGGCCTTTGGGTGAGCAGCGAAACTCACTGTGGGCTCCCCAGGAAAATCATAATAAACTAAAAACCTTACTGCCATGGAATCAGAACCATCTCATAGCTCACCCTCCTGTAAGGCTGTAAATGGGAGGAGGTTGCCCCTATTCTCCCTAGGAGACACTTGGTCGACTCGAACTACGGAGGAGGCTTGGACTTTGGGTTGCCAGCACTACTCCACCCGACTAGGCCACCAGAGTTCCCACACAAAGATCAAAGGCAATACAGGTAGACTCACTCATACTGTTTTTACCTAACAAATAAGGTCAAAATCTGATTAGGGGACATGAGTCAGGAACATTGTTAGTAATGACAGAAATGTTGCTCCCTTCTGTGTTTCTAAGCTCAGGCTTGTCCAGGAGAGCCGTGTGGTTATCTACCAGTGAATTGGGGCTGAAGTTTATTCCCCCTCCTCTGTTCACTCCAAGATCTTGGCCCTCTCAGCAGGAATCTGGGACCACAGCAGAAACCTCCCTGGTAGGTAAATGTGTAAGAAAGAGCTAAAGGTGTCAGGGCTGGGAAGTCTTTTGTTGGAAAACTTCCAGGCTATTTTCAGTGCTGATAGCTGCTCAGCTGGAGCATGTGGGAGACATGCAGAGGGGTTCCTGTATTTCAGGGGTGGCCCTATGTGACCACCACCCTCACTTCTTGGTGCTTCTGGGTCTGCTGGGATCACATTGACATTTTTTTACAGCTGTTTGGTTCAACTCACCTGTCATACTCCCGAGATGTTACAGCTTCCAGTCAACTGGACACTGTAAGCATTTTAGGACACATTGTGTGCTAACTTTGCCTACTGGTGGCGTTCACACCTGGTGGCGAGTCTCAATCTCAGACAGCAGCAGATCCTTCTAGAAACCTCCCTTCTTCTGGGCCCAGTGAGGTCACAAATGGAGAATGTTCAGCACAGGATCAGCATCAACTAAGTTTTATGTGAAGGTGGATGTCCTTGGTTCCTGCTGCTGTCACTTCTGCTAACCGCTTACTCACTGGGAGAATACCAAACCTATACTTTGCACTGAGGACTTCGGATGGCGTATTAGATAAGAAAACATCAATTACTGTCCAGCTGACTCAAGGCAACCTCATGCGTGTCTGAGTCTAGAGCTATACGCCATAGGATTTTCAGTGGTTTATGCCCTGAAAATAGATTTTTTTTTTAATTGCCACAGAGTTCAAATCAACTCTCAGATGACCCTTCATTGAGTTTCAGAGACTGTAAGTCACACAGGAAGTTGTTGCTCATCTTTCTCCCTCAGAGTTGCTAGTGATTGGAATCTCTAGGGACACTCTACCTTTGGGTTGGCAATGAACTCTCTTTTCCACATCACCAGAACTCCCTAGTCTAGTAAATATAAAGTCCCTAGTAAAGAAATACTTCACTAGGTCTTTATATTGAGGTATCTCTGGGTAGGCTTGAACCTCCAACGTTTTAGTCAACAGCCAAGCAAGTTTACCTCACTCAAGGACTCCTGTTAGTTACCATTGAGTCAAGTCCATGTCATGGTTACTGAGGATAGTCCTTATTTAAGTGGAACCAATATTACCTGATAACTATAACCAATAACCAGTTACTTTGAGCATAAAATTAAAAAAAATTTGTCTTCTTTCTACAACATCAAGGAGACTCTGTTCTATCCTAATGTAAGTGTTTAGGTATATCTTTGGTAAGATTGGTAACCTTGACCATGCCTTGCCATCTGTGCAGCCTGTTGTCTGTAAATGAAAAGATTACTGGATCCTTTTGAGCCCCACAGTCTAAACCCATGGTTCCTGGGCATGGTTCTTGGGTGCTTTGACATGAATCATGAGTGAATATAGAGAATCTTTTTAAACCAACATACATCCCCAAATAATATGCAAATTAGCATTCTGTGTCATTGATAACCAGGCTGACTATAAGAGCATTGCTAAATTGAGACTCATTCCCCAAGAGTACCCTGATGCCTCAGCATGCAGTCCTTTGGAAGACAGAAAGCATTTAATGAAACAATAGAATAAAGCAAATGTTGCCACTGAACAAAATGGCAGGGTCTGGCTGCAATTAAGAGAGTTTTTATTGAAAGGGCAAGGCAATTTGCAAACTGGGAATTGCAGAGTTCAGAGGATTATGAACCAAGTAATTTGAGAAGGAGACAATTTAGAGACTTTAAATAGGAGGAAATAAAGGGATTTCTGAGGATATATTCCTAGCAGTCAATAGCTGGGTCATATGGGATTTCTATGTTCAGATTTTTGAGGAAACGTCAAACTGCCTTCCATATGGATTGCACCTTAGTACAATCTCACTGACAGTGCATGAGAATTCTAATCTTTCCACATTCTTGCCAACATTACTTTTTTGCTATTATGTTAAACTTTACTGTTGCTGCTGTTGTGAAATGATATCTCATTGTTATTTTGATTTGCATCTGCCTGATTGTTAGTGATTTTGAATATTTTCTGTGTTTTTTGGTGTTATGTGTACCAGTGTTCCTAGTAATTTTATTCACAATAGCAAAGGAATGGAAACAGCCCAAACTTGCATCAACAAACAAATAGATCAAGAAATTGTACTATAGTCACATAATACAATACTTTGCAGCACTAAGGAACAATGATCTTGTAAGATACTACATACATGAGAGAGTCTGGAGAACATTATGCTGAATGAAATAATAGGCAGTACATGAATGAAACACAATGTACATGAATGATTATAGAGAAACCAATAAAAAGGAAAAAAGACAATATAAGGAAATTCAGTATAAAGTCAGTGATTAGTCAACATTGTGACAATGGTAACAACATTAGGTGGTATATCCTGGTTGATAGGATATCACGTGTTTCAAAAATTGCTTTTTAAAAAAGTTATAATCATTAAACTGGGTTCTTCTGCCCTTGGAACAACCATGAGACCCTCCTTGTGTGACTTCATGGAGGACATGCAGGTTTTGTTCTGGAAAATGTTTTCAAACTGGCTTCTTAGGTAGCAAATAAACCTGGAAGCAAACAAATTATATTGTTTTCTGAAAGTGTTTGCCAAGTCATTCTATTCTCTGAGAGTCCAGCGAGTCATTACAGAAATGACAGGCTACATTTCTGATATAGAGGTTAGTTTTGACTTAAAATGAGGTTTAGACCTTTTCATAGCCAACCTCTCATATTGGGAGTCCTAAGCTGATTTGGAGAGCTCTTACTCAATCTCCATTCTGATCATGAACCTTA
>NW_006399801.1:11495049-11505776 GCF_000299155.1 Elephantulus edwardii
TCAGGATGGGAGTGTCAGAGACAGTGTGATTGGCACAGGACAGAGCAGAGTTTAGGGCTGTTGTACATAGGGTCGCTATGAGTCACAAACGACTCAACAGCACATAACAACAACAACAACAACGGTTTATTTACAAAGTTTGAATACATTGTTTTTCACAAAAGATCCTTCCCATTTCCTTCACCCCAACCTCCCATCGAATTGTGCAACCCTATGATTAACACCCCCCATTCTCACCCCTCTGCTTCCATCCCCACCCCCCTTGGATCCTCATACTCATTCTACAATAATGGTTTTTTAAACAGTATTTGTCCTTGTGAATTAGTTCATTCAACATAATGCTCTCCAGTCCCCCTCAAGGTAAGTAGTAATTTACAAAGGCTTTGCTCCTGAGTGATTCACAGTATTCCATTGTATGAATGTACCACAACTTCTCAGTCCATTCACATGGGCTATTTCCATGTTCTTGTGATGGTGTATAATGCTGCTGTGAACAGTGGTGTACAAGTTTCCATTTAAACCTCAGTTCTCATTTTCTTGGGATATATTCTAAGCAATGAAATAACTGGGTCATATGGTTAGCATTTTGAAGGAGCACCAAAGTGCCTTCCACAGTGGTTGCACCATTTTACAACTCACCAACAGTGTATAAGAGTTCCTATCTTGCCATATCTTCTCCAACATTCATTACTTGCTGTCCTGTTAAACTTTGCCACTGATAATGGAGTGAGATGGTATCTCATTGTGGTTCTGATTAGCATCTCTCTTATTGCCAGTGATTTGGGACATTCCTTCATGTTGGCCATATGAATATCTTCCTCTGCAAAAATTCTTTCAATGTCTTTTGCCCATTTTGTAATTGGACTATCAGTCTTTTTCTTGTAGAGGCCCAGGAGTATCCTGTAAACTTTTGTTATGAGACTTTTGTCTGAGATGGTATTGCCAAATGTTTATTCCCAGTCAGTAGGTTTTCTTTTCATCCTGTTGGAAAACGTTTTTGATGTACACAGGAATTTAATCTTTAGAAGGTCCCATTCATCAGTTTTATCCGCTTTAGATTGTGCATTTCTGACCGTTTTTGGCAATCTCTTTATACCGTAGATTAGATCTTCTAAGCTCGATCCCATTTTGTCTCTTATGAACTTTATGGTTTGGGGCTTTACTCCCAAGTCTCTGATCCACCTTGAGGTGATTTTTGTATATGGTGTGAGATGTGGATCCTGTTTCAGTTTTTTGCAAGTAGCAATCTAGTTTTGCCAACACCATTTATTGTAGAAGTTGTCATTTCCCTATTTGATAGGCTTTATTTCCTTTTCAAATATCAGTTGACCATAGTTAGCTGAGTCTATTTCTGGGTTCTCAATTCTCTTCCATTGGTCTATGTGCCTGTCATTGTACCAGCACCAGGCTATTTTGGTTACTACTGCTGTATAGTAGTGTTTTCATGTACTTGAGATGGTGAATGATATGGCTATGAATATTGGTGTATAAATCTTCATTTGTGACTCAGTTCTAATTTTCTCTGGATATATTCTCAAGATGGGTCATATGGTATTTCTATATTCAGCTTTTTGAGGAAACCCCAAGCAGCCTTCCAGAGTGGTTGTACCATTGTACAGTCCCACCAAGAGTGTGTGAGAGTGCCAGTCTCTCCACTTCCTCTCCAAAATTTATTGTTTGCTGTCCTGTTAAACTTTTCCATTGCTACTGGGGTGAGATGGTATCTCATTGTGGTTTTGATTTGCATCTATCTTGTTGCTAGTGATTTTGAACATTTCTTAATGTGTTGACCATTTGATTGAATGTCTTCCTCTGTGAAAAGTCTTTCCATGTATTTTGCCCATTTTGTGATTGGATTATAAGTCTTTTTCTTGGGGAGGCCCAGGAGTGTTCTGGAAATTTTTGTTATGAGACCATTGTCTGAGATGGTATTGCCAAATGTTTGTTCCCAGTCAGTAGGTTTTCTTTTCAGCCTAGTGGAAAAACTTTTTGATGATCACAGAGATTTGATCTTTAGAAGATCCCATTCATCAATTTTACTCTCTCCAGGTTGTGTATTTCTGGCTGTATTTGTCTGCAAATTTATACTATGGGATATGCCTTCTAAGCTTGGTCTGATTTTGTCTCTTATGATCTTTAAGGTTTTGAGTTTTACCCCTAGGTCCCTGATGCACTTTGGGTTGATTTTTGTGTAAAATGAGAGATGTATACCCTGCTTTAACTTTCTGCAGGTGGTAGTCCAGTTTTATCAGCACCACTTGTTGATAACATTGTTGTTTCGCTATTTGATAGGTTTTGTTTCCTTGCCAAATATTAGTTGTCCATAGATAGATGAGTTAATTTCTGGGTTCATGATTCAGTTCCTTTGGTCTATGTACCTGTCATTGTACCAATACCATGTCATTTTGCTTATTACAGCTGTAATAAAGAGTTTTGAGATCAGAAAGTGCTATACTTCCCACTTCACTCTTTTAAAAAAATTTTATTCTGATTTATTTACAAAGTTTTAATTTATTGTTTTCCACAAAAGATCCTTCCCATTTCCTTCACTCCACTCACCCATCGAGTTGTGAAACCCTGTGATTAACACCCTACCCCCACATCCTCACCTCTCTATTTCCGCCCTCCACCCAACCTTGGATCCTCATACTCATTCTATAATAATGGTTTTGTATAGTATTTACTACTTCATTCTTATTTTTCAGAGTGCTTTGCTCATTTAGGGTTTCTTTTTTCTCCAAATAAATTTGCCAATTGCTTTTTCTATCTCTTTGAAAAGTGAATTTGATATCTGTATTGGGATTGTGTTACACATGTACATTGCTTTTGGTAGGATTGTCATTTTCACTATATTGAGTTTTCCTATCTATGGAAAGGGAACATTTTCCAAGTTATTTAGGTCTTTAATTGTTTCTTGCAAAAGTTTTAGGTATTTTTCTTTATAAAGGTCATTGTAATTCTAGTTAGGTTCACTCCTAGGTATCTCAGTTTGTGATTGGCTATTGTAAATGGTATTGCTTTCTTTTTTTTCCTTTTCTGTGTTTTCTTTGTTATTGTAAAGGAATCCCACTGACTTTTATATATTAATCTTGTATCCTGCCACTCTACTGAATTGGTCTACTAGCTCTAACTTTTTTCCCCCCAAATCTTTGGGGTTTTCTGTGTATACTATCATATCATCTGCATATAGTGACAGTTTCACCATCTTTTTGCCACTATTATTCTTGTTGTTGTCAAGTTGAGTTTGTCCCATAGCAACCCTATGAACAATGGATCTAAACTTTTTACTGTCCTGTGGCATCCTCACACTTCCTGACACATTAGAGCCCATTGTGGTAGTCATCGTGTCAATCCACTTAGTCAAAGGTCTTCTGCTTCTTCACCAACCCTCTCTGTTTCAGAGCATCATGCCCTCTCCAAGAAATAGCTCTTCTTCTATTCAGCTTTTTTACGTCAACATCTTTTTTAAAATTTTTTTATTTTGGCTTCTTGACACTCTAGTGCAATTTTCAGAAGATCCTCTTACATTCATTGTAGATGTTTTTCTCCTCTTTTTGTAATTATTTTTGTTATCTTCATGATGATATCTTTGATGTCATCCCACAACTTTCCTATTGAACAGTTAAGGTACAAGGATAGTTATAGTATTAGAGGTAGATCCCAGACTGGAAGTCATGACAATGAGGAAAACTAGCAGTAAACATCCTTCAATAATTGGAACATGGAATATATGAAGCACGAATATGGGAAAATTAGAGGTTGTAAAAAATGAAATGGAATGCATAAACATTGACATTCTAGGCATTAGTGAGATGAGATAGACTAGCTTTTGACACTTGGAATTGGACAATCATATCATATACTATGCTGGGAATGAAAAACAGAGGAATAATGGTGTTGCATTCATTGTTATAAAGTCAGGTTCATTTCAAGTTCTATCCTGAAGTACACTATGTTGTGAGTGACATTCGTATGCATATGAGGAAGACCTGTTAATATGACTATTGTTTAAATTATGCTCTTACAGCAAAAGCCAAAAAGGAGGAAATTGGAAATTTTTACAAAATATTGCAATCTGAAATAATAATGATAATTTGTGACTGGAATGCAAAACTTGAAAACAGTGAAGAAGGAATAATAGTGGGCAAGCATGGTCTTGGTGAAAAAAAAAATGAATCTGAAAATAGAATGATCAAGTTTGTATGTTCAATGATTTATTCATCCCAAACACCTTTTTAAAAAAGACGCAAACGGTGACTTTATACATGGTCCTCATCTAATTGGCAGTGTGTGAATTAGATTGACTACCTCTGTGGAAGGAGTTACTGGGGAAACTCAACATTAGCAGTTAAAACCAAGCCAGCTGCAGACTGTAGAATAGATCACCACTCATCTAACTAAATACAAACTAAATACAAAGAAAATTAAAATAAGTCTGCAAGAACCAAAATATGATCTTGAGTCTACACCATCTGAATTGAAAAATCATCTTAAGAGTATGTCTGAAGCATTGAACATCAATAATAGAAGACTAGATATAACTGAGTCGAAGGATAGTAAGAGTGGTACTCTTTTAGAAGGAAAAGAAAGTGGTTTGTTCTTAAAGTAGGGGTCTGTTCCCCCCCCCCCAGTAAGAGTAAGTGAATCAAGTGTAAGAGTCAGTGAATAAAATGTAAGATAATGTGGATAAAAGTAAGGGAATTTTATTTTAGGTCATAATAGATTGTTAGGCATAGTCTTTAAAGTGAGAAAATCTAGGCAAATCAAGCTTACTCTTGATAGTTGTTCTTAGTTATCAGCCAAGAGAGATGAAGATTAAGACTGGAAAGAGTGGAATGTAGGAATTGTAAACTTACTTTTACCATGCACCAAACAAGAAATCAGAAACTTCCTCAAGTTGGTTTGGGACTGTTGCGTATGGATTGATTCATACACTCTAAAAATTAAAAACCTTTATCTCAAGCTAGCCCAGAAGAGGCCTGGTCCTCCACCCTTGTGTACTGAGTAAATCCAACAGAAAGATGAATAAAACAGAACTTCATCATGGCTCCTGTCTTGGCATAACATCATTAGAACAGCCTTTTCATTTATTTGTAAATGTCAATAAAGGAGTTTCCCTAAGAATACTTACCCAGCAAGACCCTGCACTGCAATCCCAGAGGTACATGGTTCAAATCCACCAGATGCTCTGCTGGAGAAGGAGGGGTCAATCTCCTCCTGTACCAGTCAGATATGATTTGACAGTACTCGTAAAAATAATACAACAAAAATTTTTTTAAAAAGTACTTACCCAGGAGCATGGAGGGCACCACCAGCTTGTGGCCTTTCTATCTAAACTAGACTCACTGATTAGAGGAGGGCCAGAATATATCCCATCTGTAGCAGCCACTGGCTGGTTAAGTAAACAAAGCAGAAATATTGACCTTTGGAAGAAATACAATAAGTCATGCCCCTCATCAGGTGAAAGGAATTCTAAATAAAAAGTGGGAATATGGCTTTTGAATTCCAAAACTTTCTAATATGTTGTTGTTAGGTGCCATTGAGTCAAGTACGACTCATAGAGACCCTATGAACAAAATATCTGAAACCAATCCTGTCCTGCACCATCTTCATACTTCCTGACACATAAGAGCCCATTGCAGCCAATCACTGTGTCAATCTACCTGGTTGAGGGTTTTGTTTACCGACCCTCCACACTTCCCAACATCCTGTTCCTCTCCAAGGAATAGCACTTTCTAGAAATATGTCCAAAGTATGTGAGGCAGTGACTCTGAGAAGAATGGGAATCCTAGAACATTTAATCGTGCTAATGCTTAACCTATACTTGGACCAGGAGGCAGTAGTCAGAACAGAGCAGGGCAACACTGCATGGTTCAAAATTGGGAAGGATGTACGCCAGGGATGTGTCCTGTCTCCATACCTTTTCAACCTGTATGCAGAGCAGATTATCCGAGAGGCTGGGCTCTATGAGGAGAAGCGTGGCGTTAGGATTAGGGGACGATCTATCAACAATCTGCGTTATGCAGATGACACAACCCTGCTCGCTGAAACTGAGGAGGACCTCATGCACTTACTGCAGAGGGTCAAGGACTGCAGCCTTCAATATGGACTGAGGCTCAATGTCCAGAAGACAAAAATTCTCACCACTGGACCAATCGGTAACATCAGGATGGATGGCGAAGAAATTGAGATTGTTCACAGCTTCAGTTTGCTTGGCTCCACGATCAACACTCTTGGCACCAATAGCCAGGAAATAAAAAAAACGTATTGCAATGGGAAAGTCTGCTGTTAGGGACCTCTCTAAAGTACTCAAGAGCAATGGTGTCTCTCTGGAGACTAAGGTGTGCCTGATACAGGCCATGGTTTTTGCAATCACTTGTTATGCATCAGAGAGTTGGACAATGACTAGGGAGGATAGAAGGAGAATTGATGCCTTTGAGCTGTGGTGCTGGAGAAGAGTACTGAATGTACCATGGACTGCCAGGAAAACAAACAGATTCATCCTAGAGAGGGTTAAACTAGGCTGCTCCTTGGAGGCAAGGATTCTGGGGCTTCGCCTGACATACTTTGGACATGTAAGGAGAGACATGTCTTTGGAGAGGGACATCATGCTGGGCAGAGTGGAGGGACAGCACAGGAGGGGAAGACCCTCTATGAGGTGGATTGATTCAGTGACTGGGGTAATCGGGATGGGTGTGTTGGAGGCAATGAGATTGACACGGGATAGAGCAGGGTTTAGGGCTGTTGTACATAGGATCACTATGAGTTGGAAACTACTCGACGGCACATAACAACAAACAACAACATGTGAGGCAGAGCCTCATCATTCTTGCCTCCAATAAGCACTTCAGCTGCACCCTCTCCAAGACATATCTGTTCTCCTGGTCATCCATGGGATGTTCAGTGTTTTTCTCCAACATCACAGCACAAAGGCATCAATTCTTTTTCTGTCATCCTTATTCATTGTCCAAGTCTCAGATGCATATATAGTAATCAGAAAGACTATGGCCTGAATCAGCTGCACTTTAGTCCTCAGATTGACATCACTATTCCTCAAAAATTTAGAAGGTCCCTCACTGCAGATTTTTCCTGTGCAATGCATCTTCTTATTTCCTGATGCATGTCCCAAGGGTGTTAATCGTGGATCCAAACAAGATGAAGCTGAGGCAATCTTATTACAAAAGGATGATTTAGTGATATAACTCTATTAATGAGACTCTAAACTGAGTTTTCTTTTTAACTGGGAACTCCAATGGTGAAGACCCTGAACATCAATGACTAAACATCATGGATTATCAAACAAAAACCCAACCTGACCTTCCAAACTGGATGTCATCTTTTTGTGGATGAATCTTTCCAAATGATTTAAGGGAAGAGACATAATAGATACTCTGTGGTGAAACCCTCACAGTGGTGGAGTTGGGTCCACTTCCCAATAAATGGTTAGCACAAATTTGTGAGTTATTTGCCCTAAAACGCGTACAAGAAAATGAGGTGACAATCTACATGGATTCAAACTATGTCTATGTTGTAGTGCACACATTTGGGAAGATTTGGCTAGAGTGCATTCTAATAAAAACCTGAGGACAAGATCTAATACACAAGGAATTAATAGCCCAGGTTTTGGAAAGCTTAAAATTACCTGAAGAGATAGCTGTAGTCCATGTTCCTCGATACAAAAAGGGCTCCACCTTTGAACATAGAGGCAACAACCTAGCCTATGATATGGCCAAACTAACTACTCAGTCCCCAGAAATACCTATATTCTCCATTTGGCACCATGTCCTGCCCCAACTGCTGCTCTAATCTTCACCCCAGAATAAAGAAAGAGCAAGAAGAAAAAAAGCAGAAGAAAAATCAGAAGTCAAGTGGACTGGTGGGAGGGAAATGCTATCTAAACTATTAATGAGAGAAATCACTACACAACTGCCCCAGGGCAGCCCTGGGGTTCCCAGGCAATGTGTGATTCACCCCTTGGGATTTACGGCTACATGGGCCTTAGCCAAGCAGGCTTCTGAAACTAGCTTTGTGTGCTGAAAACCAAACAAGCTTTAAGGCAAACACTTCTTGGAGGAAAGAGCCCTGGGTTACAACCCTTCTAGAACATTCAAATTGATTATACAGAGATGTCTAAGGTAGCCACTTCAAATGCCTACTTGTAATTCACCTTCTTGTAAACACCTTACCTGTTGAGTAGAAGTTATTTGCCTGCTGGGAGTAACAGCCAACAACGTAGTTTAAGTCCTTGCAGAAACCATTGTGCCCCAATTTGATTTAACTGAGAACATTGACTCAAATAACAGTAGCAACTTTATATACTTAAAGGGCTAGCAGAGGCTTTTGGAATTCAAGAAGACAAATATTCTTGGCACTGGACCTATTAGCAACACTATGATAGATGGAGAAGAGATTGAGGTTGTTAACAATTAGAGCTTGCTCGCCTCCACAATCAACGCTCTTAACATTAGCAGTTAGGAAATCAAAAGATGAATTGCATTGGGAAAATCTGCTGTCAGGGATCTCTTCAGAGTACTGAGAAGCAATGATGTCAGTATAGAGACTAAGGTGCGCGTAATACAGAGCATGGTCTTTCTAATTAATTGCTAGGCATCAGAGAGCTGGACAATGACTAAGGATGACAGAAGAAGAATTGATGCCTTCAAATTGTGGTGCTGGGAAAGAGTATTAAACACACCATGGACTGCCAAGAAAACAAATAGTTCTGTCTTTGAGAGGGTGAAACCAAGTCTCTCCTAGGAGGCTAGGATTTTGAAGCTCCATCTCACATACTTTGGACACATAGCCTTGGAGAAGGACACCGTGCTCAGGAAGGCAGAAGGGCAGCACAAGAGAGGAAGACCCCGAATGAGATGGAGTGATACAGTATTTGGGACAATAGACATTAGTGTGTCAGAATTAGTGAGACTCTCAGGAAAGGACAGTGTTCAGAGCTGCTATACATATGGTTGCTATGGATCTCAGGTGACTTGACAGCACATAACAACCACCACAACCATGCCCCCTGACATCCTCCCTCTTCTGGTAGAGTAGAAAGAATGAATCATATTTTAAAGGGTCACATTACCAAACTGATCTTAGATACTAGGTTGTTGTTGTTGTTGTTTTTATGTGTCACTGAGTCTCCTGTGACTCATAGTGATCGTATGTACAACAGTCCTAAACCCTGCTCTATCCTATGCCAATCTTATTGTCTCTGGCACACCTACCCCCATTACACCAATGACTGAATCAAGCCATGTCATCAAGGGTCTTCCTCTCTTGTGCTGTTCCTCCACCCTCTCAAGCATGACATCCCTCTCCAAAAACTGGTCCCTCTTTGCAACATGTACAAAGTATGTCAGATGAAGATTCAGAATCCTTGCCTCCAAGGAGCAGCCTGGTTTCACCCTCTGTAGGACAATCCTGTTTGTTCTCCTAGCAGTCCGTGTATACTCAACACTCTTCTTCCACACCACAGCTCAAAGGCATCAATTATCTTTCTATCATCCCTAGACATTGTCCAGCTTTATGATGCATGGCAAGTAATTGTAAAGACTATGGCCTGAATCAGGTGCACCTTAATCTCTAGACTGACATCATTGCTCCTCAGTACTTTGGAGAGGTCTCTGACAGTAGACTTTCTCAATGCAATTCAAACTATGTTACCATGGACTAAATGTCTATCCATAGTCCTTTTAAGGATCTGAACTCCTCAGAGAGGCATTGGTTTATCTTCATATAAATTGCTTTATGTGTTACTTTACTTAAGCTCTGCAATGGAAATTCCTACTTTTGAAACAAAAGATCAATTTCTTAGAACTATATTCTTGACTTGTCCTCTACTATACTTTCTCTAGGAGAATGAGTGTCTTGGCACAGACACCACCCCTCGAGTTTTTGGTATACCCTCATCATCATCCCAACAACTATGTGCTGATCAAGGGCTAGAAAGAAACTCAAACCAACCTAGGAAGGACCTTTTCTAGTACTCCTAACTACTAAAACCACAGCACACACCACAGAAAAGGGGTGGGCACATCATACATAACTAAAGAAAGCCTTACCCAAATAAGGAAAGGTGGACTGCCATTCCAGGACCCACATCCAAAACTAACTTTTAAAAAGGGGCCTACCTGGTCTCCTTTTCCTTGGAATAGTACAAAGAGTCCTGGCTAGTACTCATCCTAGTCACAACTATCAACCACCAAGCTTAGTAATTAATGTCACTGTAACATCATTTCCTCAGACTATCATAATAGATGCCTATCAAGTTTTATCTTGTGGTAGCCTACAAATGCTCAAAAGGAGAATGACATAGGAAAAAGATTGACCTTAGACATGATATTAGCTGAAAAAAATGTGGTATATGTATTGTGGGAAGCCACATATTAAGTTATATGATAAACAATATGCTTAATCAGAAATTGAAGGAAACACAAAATATAAGCTGGAATTCCTCTTGTGACAGATCCCAGGAAATGAGCTGCATCCTGCAGACAAGAGACTGGTAGGTCCCCCAGCAGAGGGAGTGTTAAAAGCCACCCAAGCAGATATATGCACACCCATGTTTATTGCAGCTTTGTTTACAATAGCAAAGAGTTGGAAGCAGCCTAAGGGCCCATCAACAAACAGAATGGATAGAGAAGCTGTGGTATATCCACACAATGGAATACTACCCTGCGTTGAAAAACAAGGAACTCATGCAATATTATTCAAAGTGGGTGACC
>NW_006399801.1:11506121-11510155 GCF_000299155.1 Elephantulus edwardii
ATTGCGGCAATGAGTGAATGGAAATCCAAAACTTCTGTAAAAAAAAAAGTAAAAAAAAAAAACCAACCAAAAAAAAGTCTATATTTGTGAAGGACTTCCTTCCTGAGCTAAGCATAATGTTGACAATAGAGAAAACTCAATTTCATTTGCAAAATAATTCCCTTTATGATTTACTTCCCAGTGAGTCTCAATAAAGATCTTATATCTTGCCACTCTACTAAACTGATCTTCTAGCTCTAACAATTTTTTGTTGAGTCCTTGTTATTTTCTGGGTACACTATCATATCATCTGCATATGGTGACAGTTTAATCATCTCTTTGCCAATCTGGATGCCTTTTATTTCCTTCTCTTGTCATATTGCCCTACCAAGTACTTCCAGTACAATATTGAATAGAAATGGTGACAGTGGGCATCCTTGTCTGGTCCTTATTTGTGGCTTGAGGCTGCTTCAGTCTTCTAGCTGTTTGGCCCCTGCTTCATGCTCTCTGTTTTTTGTCAGTCCTGGTGTCCCTGTCTTTTCTATATCCTTGGTTTACAGCATATGCATAATGATTGGGACCCAATGCCATATTCTTTTTTTTTCCAATGTCATACTCTTATCCCCAATAACACTGCCCCTGATGGGACCATTATCAAAACCTTACATGGATTAAACACTCTAGCAAATGAACTGGTTGAAAACTCAGATGTAAATAATCCTCTTATAACTGCATGGAGCAGTGGTTCAGAAAATGAAAAGGCTTAATGTCTTCAGTCCTGAAATAATTGATTGTTTTATTTGAGGTCTTAGTACTTGTAAGTTCTTGTATCATACCTTGTATAAGGGAGATAATTCAAAGATTTACAGAGACAGCTATAACCAAACAGCCTCCTCCTCTTTAATATTCTTTTTCTGCTAAATACTCAAGAATACCAGAGTCAACTTTTCCTATAAAATTTTGAAGAGCAGAATAGGAAAAGGTAACATAAAATAATGAAGGAAATGATAAGAAATAAATATTTATATATTTTCTTTTCAAAAGCTACAAAAGAGTTGAAGCTGAAACAAGAGCCTTTTTCTAAAGATTACTAAGAGAAACCTCCTTTGCCTTTGTATTCTTTTTGTGGACCAGGCAAAACCAGTTCTTAGCACACTATCATCCTAAAAAAAAAAAAGGTATTCCAAACTTCCACAAGCCCCTAGCCTCCTCCTTTCAAGCAAAGGTCAAATTAGCAAACTGGATAGGAACAAGATTGTGAGGTCAAAATTCTTGACCAACAACATGAGACAGCCTTCGCTTTTGGGTCAGGAAGAAAACCTGAGCAGACCCCTGCCTGGAGTCTGTTGGTCACACATTGAGCTGACCAGGCATTCTTATCTATACAATTTGACTTACTGAGATCTTTGACCAGGTTTCTGCCAGAATACCAAATTGTGATCCTAATAAGACTAGATTAGATTAGAGCTTCCCTGACCTGCGGAAGAAATAGTCAAGAAATCACGAACAGAGACCAGACAAAGATGCCCACTGTCACCACTTCTATTCAATATTGTACTGGAACTACTTGGTAGGGCAATATGACAAGAGAAGGAAATAAAAGGCATCCAGATTGGCAAAGAGATCGTTAAACTGTCACTATATGCAGATGATATGATAGTGTACCCAGAAAATCACAAGGACTCAACAAGAAATTGTCAGAACTAGTAGACCAATTTATTAGAGTGGCAGGATATATGATCAATATCCAAAATTCAGTGGGATTCCTCTACAGTAACAAAGAAAACTCAAAGAAGGAAGCCAAGAAAGCAATGTTGTTGTTGTTATATGCCATTGAGTATCCTGAGACTCATAGCAATCTTATGTACAACAGCCCTAAACCCTGCCCTATCCTGTGCCAATCTCTCTGTCTCTGACACACCTAACCCCATTACCCCAGTCATGAGTCAATCCACTTCATAGAGGGTCTTCCTCTTCTGCACTGTCCCTCCACCCTCCCAAGCATGACATCCTTCTCCAAGGACTGGTCTCTCCTTGCAACATGCCTAAAGTGTGTCAGAAGAAGCTTCAGAATCCTTGCCTCCAAGGAGCAGCCTGGTTTAACTCTCTCCAGGATGAACCTGTTCGTTTTCTTATCAGTCTGTGATATATTCAATGCTCTTCTCCAACACTACAGCTCAAAGGCATCAATTCTCCTTCTATGGTCCCTAGTCATTGTCCAACTCTCTGATGCATAGCAAGTGATTGCAAAGACTATGGCCTGTATCAGGTGCACTTTAGTCACCAGAATGACACCACTGTTCTTCAGTGCTTTGAAGAAGTCCCTAACAGCAGAGTTTCCCATTGCAATATGTCTTTTAATTTCCTGGCTGCTGGTGCCAAGAGTGTTGACTTTGGCGCCAAGCAAACTAAAGCTGTTAAGTCTTCACCATCCATACTGATGCTGCCAATTGACCCTGTGGTGAGAATATTTGTCTTCTTGACATTGAGCCTCAATCCATACTGAAGACTTCATTCCCTGACCTTCTGCAGAATGTGCTTCAGGTCCTCCTCAGGGTTGTGTCATCTGTATAATGCAGATTGTTGATGAATCTTCCTCCAATCCTGATGCCACACTTCTCACACAGCCCAAACTCCAGGATAATCTGTTCTGCATACAGGTTGAAAAGGTATGGAGATAGGACACATCCCTGGTATACACCCTTCCCAATTTTGAACCAAGCAGTGTTTCCTTGCTCCATTCTGACAACTGCCTCCTGGTCCAAGTATAGGTTTTGCATTACCACGATCAAGTGTTCTGGGATTCCCGCTCTTCTCAGAGTCAGCCAGAGTTTGTTATGATCCACACAGTCAAATTCCTTTCTGTAATCGATGAAACATAGGTAGACATTTTTCTGGTACTCCCTGCTTTCAGCCAAGATCCGTGTAACATCAGCTACAATACCCCTAGTACCATGACCCCTTCTAAACCCAGCCTGGACTTCTGGTAGTTCTCTGCTGATGTCCTGTTCCAGTTGTTTTTGGATAATCTTCAGCAGAATCTTGCTTGCATGTGATATCAATGGTATCATTCTATAATTTCCACACTCTATTGGGTCACATTTCTTCGGAATGGGAACAAATATAGATCTCTTCCAGTTAGTTGGCCAAGTGGTTGTTCTACAGATTCCTTGGCACAACTTGGTGAGCACATCCAGGGCAGCATCTGTTAGCTGAAATACATCAATTGGTATACCATCAATTCCTGTGTTTTTACAATAGCTAACCACAATTGAGGTACTTGGGAGTGAACCTAACTAGAGATACAAAAGACCTATACAAAGAAAATGACAGAATATTTTTTTTTTGCGGGACACAATAAAAGACTTAAAGAAATGGGAAAATGTGTCCTGTTCATGGATAGAAAGACTTAATATTGTGAAAATGACAATCTGACCAAAAGCAATCTACATGTCCAATGCAATCCCAGTACAGATACCAAATTCATTTTTCACGGAGATCAAAAGGAAAATTCTCAAGTTTATTTGGAGAGGCAAGAGACCCGGAACAAGCAAAGCACTTTGGAAAAACAAAAATGAAGTGAAAGGCATAGTACTCCCTGACCTCAAAACCTACTACATAGCAGTAATAACTAAAACAGCAACGTACTAGTACAATGACAGGTACATAGACCAATGGAACAGAATTAAGAACCCAGAAATGGATTCATCTATCTACGTTGTTTTTGCTGTTAGGTGCCGTTGAGTCGTAGATGACTTGTGGCGACCCTATGAACAAAAGGCCTGAGCACTGTTCATAGAGTTTCTGGAGGCAAGCCATTTCAGAAGTGGATGCCACTCCTGCTTCCAAGCTTGTTTTTAATCAGGAAGCTCCACCAAACACTGTCCACCATGGACAACCATTATCACATTTGGCACATCATGTCACAGTAATCAAAGCTATCAAATGGGGAAAATGAAAACCTCTTCAACAAATGATACTGGTAAAACTTCAGAAAACTGAAAAATGATCCACATCTCACACCATACACAAATATCAAATCAAGATGGATCAGA
>NW_006399801.1:11510668-11520238 GCF_000299155.1 Elephantulus edwardii
CACAAGAAAAAGAATGATAATTCAATTACAAAATGGGCAAGAGACAAGGAAAGACTTTTTACTAAGGAGGACATTTGGATGGCCAACAGACATATGAAGAAATGCTCCAAATCACTGGCAATAGGAGAGATACAAAGCAAAACCACAGTGAAATATCATCTTACCCCAGTAGTAGTGGCAAAGCTTAGCAGAGCAGCAAGTAATAAACTTTGTAGAGGATAGAGGATATGGTATAGTTGGTGGGATTGTAAAATGGTGCAACCACTCTGGAAGGCAGTTTGGCATTTCCCCAAAAAGCTGAACATAGAAATCCCACATGACAAAGCTGTTCCACTGCTTGGAATATACCCTGAGAAAATGAGAATTGAGGCACAAACAGAGACTTGTACACCAATGTTCATAGCAGTGTTATTCACCATAGCAAGAACATGGAAATAGCCCAAATGCCCAACTACAATGAAATGGGTTGAGAAATTACGGTATATTCACACAATGCAATATTATGTAGCATGCAGGAGCAGTGATTTTTTTTTTAAGTTACTACCTAACTTGGAAGGGACGGGAGAGCATTTTGGTAAGTGAACTAACTCAGTCTCAGTAATATAAATACTGTATAAGGCCACTATTGAAGAACGAGTACGAGGATCCTAGGTGGGAAGGGGGGAACAAGAGGGATGAGGATGGGTGGTGGTGGGGCAATTGTCATGGAGTCACACAGTTTGATGGGTGGAGGGAACGGTGGATAAAGGAAAGAGGAAAGATCTGGTGTGAAACAAAGCACTGCAATGGGTCCATCTGCTTACCAAGGTCCTCTATAAAGTGCTAAAGAACAAAGGAGCCACTTAAAAGACTCAAATGTACAGGATCCAATATGTAATTGGACAATTCGTGTTACTTGGATCCACAATAAATACACTTGGTACCAGTAGTCAGAAAATGAGGAGATGGATTGCACTGGGAAAGTTTGCAGTTAGGGACCTCTCCAAGTTTTGAGGAGTAAGGATGTTAGTTTGAGAATTAAAGTGTGCCTGATCCAGGCAACTGTCTTTCCAGCACTTGCTATGCATCTTAAAGCAGGACAATGAATAAAATGACAGAAGAAGAATTGATGCCTTTGAGCTGTGGTGTTGGAGAAGAGTACTGAACATCCCATGGACTGCAAAATAACAAACAAATATATCTTGAGAAAGTGAAGCCAGAATGCCCCTTAAACACAAAGATAATAAAGCACATAATTCGGGCATGTTGCTAAAAGAGTCTATTCCTTGTAGACAGACAATATGCTTGGAAAAGTGGAGAGTCAGTGTAAGGCAGAAAGACCCTTAACAAGGTGGACTGCCACCATGACTGCCACAGTGGATTCTAGTGTGTCAGGATGTGTGAGGACATCACAGGATAGGACAAGGGTTTGGATCCGTGGTTCATAGGATCACTACGGGTCATACTCAACTCAAAACACCTAACAACAACAGTGAATGTGGAAGATTATGAAGAATTGATGCTTCTGAGTTGTGGTATTGGTGAAGAATTTGAATCATTGCTGTCAAAAGAACAAACAAATGTGTCTTGGAAGGATTGAAGCCTAGTGTTCCTTAGAAGCAAAGATGTCGAAGCTCGCTCTTATGTACTTTGGGCATGTTATTAGGAGGGGGCAGGGTCTGTAGAAAAACATGTTTGGGAAGGAAATGGTCAGAAAAAAAGAAATAGACCCTCAACATGATGCACTGAAACAGTGACAGCATCAATGGCCTTAACTATAGCAGAGATTGTAAAGAATCTGGCAAGGTTTCTTTCTGTTGTATATCCAGTGTCTACTTGTTGGAGTTGACTTATTAGCACTTAAAAACTGTAACATCAGAATTCTTATTTGTGTGTGTGTGTGTGTGTGTGTCTGAAAAGTAATTAGTACTACCACAAAATTAATAATATAGTACTTTACAGTTTTTTAGTGATTATGTGTGTGTGTGAGAGGAAAATCCCTGTACCTGACCATTGTTAGGACAGAAGACAGTCAGCCCCGAGCGTATTCTCATGACTGAGCAGGCGCCCTCTTACTGAAAAGCTTGGTTGGGCTGGATGCCCGGCCTGGATGTTACGGCAGAAACTTGCCACAAGGGGGCAGAAAAGTCATGGGCACCACCTAATATTTGGTGCACGAATCCATCCTCACCCCAGCTCTCCCTCCCCAGGTTCTGCCAGCAGAGGGCTCCAGGATGTGCTTCAGGAAGCTTGAGCTAGTGGTCAGAGACTTAAAAAGCCTTTGTCTGGTTAAAGTTAAGGCAGCCTGAAATTCTCATTTATTAAGCTTCTTTGATTTGCTCATCTCACTGTGTTTTCTCTTGTGAGGCGGATTACTTCTACACAAGGAAACATTTCTACGAGAAGGAGATGCGAACCAGGGGCACAGACAGAAGTTGAAGGGGATGAGATTTTCAGTATTTGAAAGGGAGAATGTTAAACAGCTTCACACGGAAGCAGCTAATTCCACACAAAGAATATACTGATTTAAAACTCTTTTTTTAAAAAAAAAAATTTTGCTTTTTCCATAAGTAATAGACATGTGACATAATTAAAGAAATAAACTATTTAAAAAGAGTACTTCCTCTAAAGCAATGCACAGAATCTGTTTTTCTTCGCAGAGATATTCTCTCTGCATTCAGGAATATCGAATTCATTTATATATATGGAAGTATAGTGCATATCAATCTGCATTATGAGTTTTTCCTTCCTTCTTGTTGTGTGAGGTCAAGTTGGAAACGACTCATAGGTGATCCTTGTTGTTATGTGTTGAGTTGCCTGCGACGCATAGCAACCCTATAAACAATAGCTCGGAACCCTGCACTATCCTGATCCAGTCTCACTGTTTCCAACACACCTATCCTCATTACCCCAGGTACTGTGTCAACACATCTCATCCAGAGTCTTCCTCTCTCGCACTGTCTCTTCACCCTTCCAAGCATGTCCTTCTCCAAGGACTAGTCCCTTCTCCCATGTGCCCAAAGTAATTGAGATGGAGCTTTAAAATCCTTGCCTCCAAGGAGGAACTTGTTTTCACTCTCTCCAGAACAGGCCTGTTTGTTCTCTTGGCAGTCCTTAATATGTTCAAAGCTCTTCTCCAGCACCATAACTTGAAGACATCAATTTTTCCTCTGTCATCCTTAGTCATTGTCCAACTCCCTGAAGCATAGCAAGTAATTGTAAAGATTATGGCCTGGAACAGGCGCGTCTTAGTCTCTAAACTGGCATCTTTGCTCTTAAGCACTTTGGAGGGATTCCTGACAGCAGATTTTGCAAATATAATTAATCTTTGATTTCCTGAATGCAGGTGCTAAGAGTGTAGATTGTGGAGGAGAGCAAGTTGAAATATTTAACAATCTCCATACAAATATTAGAAGGGAGCTCTGGTGGTATAGTTTGTAAGAAGTGGCATCCAAAGTCACTGCCTCTCTGGTGGTTCAAATCCACTGGGGTTCAGTTAGAGAAAGACTCATCAGAGTCTCAAATTATAAGACAACTCTAACTTACGCAGTTCAGCCTGTAGGAAATTGTACTACTAACCTAAAGGTGGTCATTGAAATCCAATAGCATTTTGGTGGTAGAAAGCTGAGCAATCTCCTCCCATGCAACTTACAGGCTGTGACAACCCACTGGAGAGTCAGCTATAAGACTTAAATGGTAAAAAAAAAGACTCAAATGGTACATAACAACTTATATATGCATGTGTATGTGCATGGAGAATTAGGAATCTCAAAATGTTTGATACTGCTCATGCGAAACCTATACTCAGACCAAGAAGAAGTTCTTAGAACACAGCAAGGGGATATGTGCCATTCAGCTATAAACTGAACATTCTGAGAGAAAAAAAAAACCAGCAAGGAAACACTGCATGGTTCAAAATCAGGACATCAGGAAAGGAGTGCATCAGCAATGTGTCCTGTCTCCATATCTTTTCAATCTATATGCAGAATAGATCATTCAGGAGGATAAACTTTATGAGGAGGAATGTAGCATCAAGATTGTAGAAAGACTTGTCAACAATCTACATTATGCAGATGACACAACCCTGCTTGCTGAAACTGAGGAGGATCTGAAGCACTTTCTGCAGAAAGTCAAAGACTGCAGTCTTCAATATGGATTGACGCTCATCATCAAGAAAACAAAGATTCTCATCACTGGGCCAATTGGCAACACCAAGATAAATGGAAAAGAGATTGAGGTTGTTAGCAATTGCCGTTTTTTAGGCTCCACAATCAACACTCGTGGCACCAGCAGTCAGGAAACCAAAAGTTAATTGCTTTGGGAAAAATCAATTGTCAGGATCTCTCTAGAGTACTAAAAAGCAATGATGTCAGTCTAGAGACTAAGATGTTCCTGATCCAGGCTATAGTCTTTACAATTACTTGCTATGCATCAGAAGGCTGGAAAGTGACTAAGGATGACAGAAGAAGAATCGATGCATTTGAGTTGTGGTACTGGAGAAGAGTCTTGAACATACCATGGACCACCAAGAAAACATAAGTCTGTTTTGGAGAGGGTAAAACCAAGTTTCTCCTTGGAGGCCAGGATTTTGAAGCTCTATCTTGCATACTCTGGGCACATGGCCAGAAGGGACAGGTCCTTGGAGAAGGACATCATGATTGAAAGGGTAGAGGGACAGTGCAGGAGAGGAAGATCCTAGATGAGATGGATTGATATGGTTGCAGGGATAATAAGGGTAGATGTGTTGGAGTCAGTGAGACTGGCTCAGAAATAGGGCAAGTTTCAAAGCTGTTGCTACAAGTCACAGACGACTCGATGGCACATAACAACAACATCAACATGTGCATATAACAAGGGAGCTCTGTTGCATTGTTTTTGTTTTTGTTGTTGTTGTTGTTGATTGCCTTCAAGTTGAGCATGACTCATAGCAACCCTATGAACAAAAGACCTGAAGTCTTTCTATAGCTATTGTCATTTCTCCAAGTTCATAGAGTTTCTGGAGGCATATTGTTTAGGAAGTGGATGCCACTCCTGCTTCCAAACTTGTCATAGTTGGTTATTGTTATATGCCATCAAGTTGCCTGCGATGTATATTGACCCTATGTACTGTAGCTCTGAACCCTTCCCTGTCCTGAGCCAGTCTCATTAATTCCAACACACCAACACCTATTGCCCCAGTTATTACCAACCCGAAAGCATGTGGCATGTGGTTCTAATCTACAAACTAGTCCTCAGGACAAAGATGAGCAATCTCCTCCCATAGAATTTACAGCCTCTGAAAATCCGTTGAAACTGGTACTGACAGGATAGTACATAACAATAGCATATATGTGTTATGAACAACTTTTTCATTCTTCTGTAGTTGTATTTATCAGTGTTCTATGATTTCTGATTTTTGGATCAGGCTTGAGAACAAAGAACTATAAAAATTAATTCTCTATTTCATTCTAGTTTTTTAATGGCTTCATTTAAAATAATTATATCTTTGCTCCACCTGGAATTTATTTTGTCATGAGCATTAAAGTAGAGATCCAATTTCGCATTTTCCAGATGTTGACCCAGTTGTCCCATCACCATGTGAGAAAACTCATCTTTTCTCCTCTGATTTAAAATGTTCTCTTTATTATACACTAATTTCCCGAGTGTCTTTGAGTCCATGTCTACCCTTAATTCTGTTCCACTAATCCATCTGATTATGTACATGACAGAATTAAGCTTTTTACAATTTCAATGAGTATACAGTATCTTGGAAGGCTATATCCTTTTATGACTTTTTCTTCCCTGAAATTTACTTGTTTATACTCACATGCTTATTTCCCCCATGTAGATTTTAGAGTCAAATGGTCTGTATTGATTTAAATACAGGAAGACTCTAAAAATTTTTGTTTCAATAAGAAATCCAGCGGATGTTTGGAATCTAGAAGGTGTTGTTAGTTAACAATGGGTCTCGTTGAAGTATGGTGTGTCCTAATCCAATTTCAGTGACAAGAGAAAAGAGAACAGAAATAGGATGGAGAGGATACAATAACCAAGAAAAATGCATCTATAAACAGGAACATCTAGAGCCAGTCAAAAGCTGGGAGAAAATGGAAGGATCTTCTCCGAGAGGCTTTAAAGAGGACTTGGCTATGCTGACAGGTTGGTTTTGAACTTGGATCCTCCAGAAAAGAAGCCCTCTTGATACAATATGTTAAATACTGAGCTGATAACTGAAGATTGATAGTTCGAATCCACTGGCTGCTTCATAGGAGAAAGATACAGCCATCTGTTTTTATAATGATTTTTGTTATGCACTACTGGGCAGTTCTGCTCTGTTCTGTTGGGTTGTTTGGGGGCAGAATCAACTTGTCAGCAGTCAGTGGCTTTGAATATTTGGTTTTTTAATATTAAGAGACTGTAAATTTCTGTTATTATAAATCACCCAATTTGTGGTAGTTTGTTATGACAGCCCTAGGACACTAATATATATATATATATATATATATATGTAAACTATCTGAACATAATAATTTTTGCCTCCTCCTTCCTAGATTATGTGCTTTTCTCCCATCTTATTCAAAACTCAATGGAGGGGCAGCTCTGAGTTGGTACCAACTCAATGCAATGAAGCTTTTTTTCTGTTTATCTTGTAGGACATAGTGAGAGTGGATATGTGCTTGGCTGTTATCCTGAAAGATTGATGGCTCAAATCCAGCCAGAAGTGCCTTTAATGATGACTTGGTTTGGGAAGGTCAGCACCACAGAAAACTCTGGGCAGTGCAGCTCTGCTCTGAACACAGGAGCTGAGATTGACACATAGCAACTAGCTTGGATTTTTAAATAAAATATTATTTTCATCTCTCATATATGAAGATGAGGAGGAACATGTATTCTGTTTAGACTTACTTCTGTAATAAGTCTCATTCATGAATTCCCTAAAGTGAAATAACTTCCATACTGACCATAAGTACATTGAGTTGTGGCATTTAATGCAAATATTGTTAAGATGGACTAGTCCTTGGAAAAATACATCATTCTGGGAAAAGTGGAGGGCTATAAAAGAGAGAAAGCCCTTTGATGAGATGAACTGACAGAGTGACTACACCACATAGGTCAAGCATATGGGAGATTGTGAAGGTTGTACTGGAGAAGGCAAGGCTCATATCTGTTCTTCAGAGGATTACTATGAGTTGTAATCGACTTGAGGGCACGTAACAGCAACAACAACAGAGTAACAATTGTGCCATTTAAAATTACCAGTGCCAGTCTATTTTTGCTTATTAGTGCTAGGGGGTTGTGGTAGCCTAATGGGTAAGGAATTGAGTTGCAATCCAAAGTCAGGTAGTTCAAATCCACCAACTGTTTTGTGAAGAAAGATAAGCAATCTCCTCTGGTGTGGCTTACAGCCTCTGAAAACCCAGTAGAGGACTGATTCCAACTCAATGGCAGTAGGTATGTGAGAAAATGCTTAGACTACAAATCTTCGAGCTTTCTATTTCGTTATTGACTTCCAATATTCAACTTGCAATTTTTCCTGATTCATGTTTTTTATATATACTGTTTCAATCTGGAAGCTCTGGTGGCCTAGTGGCAAAAAGTTGTCCTACAATCCCAAAGGCACACAGTTTGAATCCACCAGATGCTTCAGGGGAGAAAGATGGGCAGTCTCCTCCTGTGCTAAATTTATTGCCTTTGAAAACCTCATTGGAGGGTCAGCTATGGGTAGATTCCAACTTGACAGTAAACAACAACAGCAATGGATGTCCAGTTGTTTCTTCTCATTTTGATGTGTGATAAATCAGAAATGAAGGCCTCAAAAGCTTTATTTCAGGGTGGGGCACAGGAGAAGCGTTCTTTCATTCATGTCATTAAGGCTGACTCAACCGAATGAAACAACAGTTTTTTCCCAGTTGCCTTTCGAGTGCCTTCCACCTTGAGAGGCATTTCTTCCAGCGCCACATCAGATAATGTTTAACTGCTCTTTATAAGATTGTCTGTGGATTTTCTACCCCTTCCTCCTCAAAAGTAAATCACCAGATCCTTCTCCCTAGTTTTTCTGAGTCTGGAAGCTCCTCTGAAACTTATCCACTGCTGATTACCTTCTTGGCATTGACATACCAGTGGCACAGCTTCCAGAATTACAGCAACATGGAAGCCACCACATTATAACACCGGGTAAGGGATGGCTCAAAAGCCTACAACTTTGGGACCCTGTTTCCCAACAAAAACAAAATCCTAAACCCATTTCCAGCAGTTCGGTGTACAAAACATAAAATATATGCAGTATAAATCAAAGAAAATGGAAAATTATTAATAATTACACAAACATTTGATTGATGTCTTAGTTGTTTGTGGCAATTCCACTTTATCTTATAGGATCACTAGGAGTTGGAATTTACTTGATTGCAATAGGATTAGGGCTTTGTTTCGGTTTTGATGGATATTTGGTACATTTCTACTTTGGGGCTTATTATAAAAACATTGGCATTCACACCCATATACAAGTCGTTGTATGTGGGCACATATTTTCCATTTTCCTAGGAGCAGAATTGCTGAGTCACGAGGTAAGCATCAGTTTACATTTTGGAGACACTGCCAACTGTTATGCAAATAGCTGTTTTTCCACATATTCTCCACCAACGCTCAGTATTGTCTGCTTTTGGACCACAGCCATTTAGTGGGTGTGTAGTGATATCTGATTGTGGTTTGATTTGCTTTTCCCTGGTGAGGAATGGAGCTGAACATTTCCTCATGTCCTTACTAACCATTCATTCATCTATCTTCATTGCTAAAGTGTCTCTATAAATAATTTTCTGACTGTTATTTTGTTTAATTGGATTGTTTGTCTTCTTATTATTGAGTTGTAAGAATTTTTATAGATTCTGATACAAACCCTTTAACATCAATGTTGTTGTTGTTAATTGCTGTCGAATTGAGCACAACTCAGAGTGACTCTATGAACAAAAGACCTGAAGCCTTTCTATAATTATTGTCATTTATCAAGGTTCATAGCTATGACTTGAAAATATTATCTCCAGCTAATGCGTTGCCTTTTGTTTTTTAGAAAGTATCTCTTTTTTTAAATTAATTTTATTTTTTCTTTTACAATGATTTACTTACAAAGTTCAAATACATTGTTTTTCACACACAATCCTTCCCATTTCCTTCACCCTCCCACCCACTGAATTGTGTAATCCTATGATTAACACTCACACCCCCGCTCCCATCCTCATCCTTCTGCTTCCACCATCCCCTGTCCCTTGGATCCTCATACTTATTCTACAATAACGGCTTTATACAGTATTTGTTCTTGTGGGACTGAGTTAGTTCACTCAGCCCCTCCCAAGTTAGGTAGTAACTTACAAAGTGATTGCCCATGTGCTGCATAGTATTCCATTGTACAAATGTACCACAACTTCTCAATCCATTCATTTGTGGTAGGACATCTGAGCTGTTTTCATGTTGTTGTGATGGTGAATAGTGCTGCTATGTACATCAATGTATAAGTCTCCACTTGAGTCTCAGTTCTCATTTTCTTGGAGTATATTCCATGCAATGGAATAACTGGGTCATATACAATTTCTGTGTTCAGCTTTTTGTTTTTAATTTTTT
>NW_006399801.1:11521743-11525094 GCF_000299155.1 Elephantulus edwardii
TTATCAATAATCCAAAGTCTGTGGAAGGCCATAATGGCCCTGCTTTAAGTGGTTCGCTACTACTGCAGCTCACCACACTGTCTCTGCCTCTGCCGCCATCTTGGATCCTCTGTGTTCAGCTTTTTGAGGAAACATCAAACTGCCTTCCAGAATCTTTGTACCATTTTACAATCCCACCAACAGTATGTGAGAGTTCCTATTTCTCCACATCCTCTCCAAAGTTTATTGTTTTCTGTTTCAAATGTTTGTTCCTAGTCAGTAGGTTATCTTTTCACCCTGTGGGAAAACGTTTTTGATACACACAAGGATTTAATCTTTAGAAGATCCCATTCATTAATTTTATCCTCTCTACATTATGAATTTCTGGTTGTATTTGGCAGTCACCTTATACAGTAGACTAGGCTGTCTAAGCTTGATTGCAGTTTGTCGCTGATGATTCTGATCCACCTTGAGTTGATTTTTGTGTATGGTGTGAGATATGATATGGATCCTGTTTCAGCTTTCTGCAGGTAGCAGTCCAGTTTTGCCAACACCATTTGTTGGGTTGTCATTTCCCCATTTGATAGGTTTAATTTCCTTGTCGAATATCAGTTGACCATAGACAACTGGGTTTATTTTTTCATTCTCAGTTCTGTTCCGTTGCTCTATGTGCCTGGCATTGTACCAGTATCATGCTGTTTTGGTTACTACCACTGTGTAGTAGATTTTGAGGTGAAGGAATGCTATGCCTCCCACTTCATTTTTGTTTCTCAGAAGAGTTTTGCTTATTTGGGGTTTCTTTTCTCTTGAAATAAATTTGACAATATCCCTTTTGATCTCCTTGAAAACTGAATTTGGTATCTGAATTGGGATTGCATTGAACATGTAGATTGTTTTTGATAGGATTGTCAAATTGACAATATTGATTCTTCCTATCCATGAACAGGGCACATTTTTTCCATTTATCCAGATCTTTTATTGTGTCTTTCAGAAATATTTTGTAGGGCTTTGTGTTTGTTTGGGATTTTTTTTTTTAAAATAGATCTTTTGTATCTCTAGTTAGGTTCACTTCCAAGTATCTCAATTTGTAGTTGGCAATTGAAAATGGTGTTACTTTCTTGGTTTCTTTCTTTGAGTTCTCTTTGTTACTATAGAGGGATCCCACTGATTTTTTTTTTTGGATATTGATCCTGCCACTCAATAAATTGGCCTACTAGCTCTAACAGGTTTTTTTGTTGAGTCTTGGGGTTTTCTGTGTACATTATGATATCATCTGCATATAGTGATAGTTTATCCATTTGTTTGCCAATCTGGATGCCTTTTATTTTCTTTTCTTGTCATACTGCCCTAGCAAGCACTTTTCATATAATATTGAAAAGAAGTGGTGACAGTCGGCATCCTTGTATGATCTCTGTTTGCAAGGAAAATGCTTTTAGTCTTTCTCCTTTGTGAATGATGTTGGCTCTTGCTTTTGCATATATACTTTTCACTATGTTGAGAAAATTCTCTTCTATTCCAATTATTCTGAGTGTCTTTATCAGGTATTGGATTTTGTCAAATGCCTTTTATGTACGGATTGCTAAGATAATATGGTTCTTGTTATTTGCTTGTTAAGATGCTGAATTTGTTGATTGTTTTTCTTATGTTGAACCATCCTTGCATACCTGTTATGAATCCTACTTGGTCATGATAAATAATTTTTTGGATGTTCTTTTGAATTGTATTGGCTAGGATTTTGTTAAGAATTTTTGCATCTATATTCATGAGAGATACTAGTCTGTAGTTTTCTTTCTTGATAATATCTTTGCTTTGCTTTGGTATTACGGTTAAGCTTGCTTCATAGAATGACTCTGAAAGTGTTCCTTATTTTTCAATTTTTAAAAATAATTTAAGTAGAATTGGTGATAGATCCTCTCTGAATGTTTGGTAGAATTGAGCTGTGAAGCCTACTGGTTTTTCTTATAGGGAAATCTTCTTATGTCCCATTCAATATCTTCTTTTGTGATGGGTCTGTTCAAGTGTTCTATATCTGTCCTTGTCAATCTGGGTAGGGTATGAATTTCAAGTAATTTGTCCATTTTCACTAGGTTTTCAAATTTATCAGAGTATTGTGTTTCATAGTATTAAGATATTATTAATTTAATTTTATCTGGTTCTGTTGTGGTGTCATCTTTATAATTTCTTAATTGAGTTATCTGTGTCTTCTTTTATTTCCCACTCTTGTTAAGTTTGTCAGTGGTTTGTCAGTTTTATTGACTCTTTTAAAAAACCAGCTCCTGATCTTATTGATAGTTTTGTTTTTCTGCTTCTATCTCATTGATTACAGCTCTTGTCCTGATAATTTATTTTCTTCTAGCAGTTGTAGGATTAGATTGTTGTTCGTTTTTTTATTTAATGAAGGTGTTGAGTTAGATCACTGATTTTCCCCCCCTTCTTCCTTCTTTATGTGTGTGCCTATTGCTATGAACGACTGCCTTAGCTGTATCCCAGAGGTTTTGGTACTTTGTATTTTCATTTTTGTTTGTTTCAAATAATTTTTTAACATTTCCTTCTTTATTTCTTTTATAATCTGATCATGTTCTAGCAGAGATTTATTCAGTTTATATATGGGTGGTTTCGTAAGCTTTACCTTCCTGTGGTTGATTTCTAGTTTTATGCCATTGTGGTCTGAGAAGATACTTTATATTATTTCAATATTTTTTTTATTTGTTGAGTTTTCCTTTGTGCCCTAAAGTGTGATAGATTCCAGAGAATGTATATCATGTGCCCTTAAGAAGAAAGTAAGATGAGTTTTAGTTGGGTGCAGTATATTGATTGACTACATCCTCAAGGTCAACTTGGCTGATTGTACAGTTTAGATCGTCTGCATCTTTGTTCAGTGTCTTTTGGGCTGACTTATCCTTTTGTGATAGTGGTATGTGGAAATCTCCTTACACTATTGTGTTGTTGTATATTTCTTTCTTCAATTCTGTTAACCATTATTTTCTGTATTTTGCAGGTCTATCAGTTGGCGCTGTGTAAAGTAGGATAGGAGCTGATTGTGGAATAGACCACCAACTACTCATATGTAAGTTCAAGCTGAAGTTGAGGAAATTTAAACCAAATCCAAGGCAACCAAAATATGACTTTGAGTCTATCCCACCTGAAATTCAGAACCATCTCAGGAATAGGTTTGAGGCCTTGAACACTAATGAGTGAAGACTGGACGAGTTGTGGGAGGATATCAAGGGTATCATCCAGGAGGAGTGCAAATGGTCATTGCAAAGACAGAAGAGGAAGCGAAGACCAAAATGGATGTCAGGAGAGACTCTGAAAATTGCAGTGGAGCGCAGAGAAGCCAAAGCAGAGGGAAGAATTCAAGATACTAAAGAG
>NW_006399801.1:11526812-11530214 GCF_000299155.1 Elephantulus edwardii
CAATTGGCACAGGACAGAGCAGACTTTAGGGCTGTTGTACATAGGGTCACTATGAGTCGCAAACAACTTGACTGCACATAACAACAACAACAACAACAACAACAACAACAACAACAACAACAACATAATTTGGTGCATAAATGTTGACCAAAGTTAAATCTTCTTGACCAGTGCCTTTAATCAGTATGTAATGCCCTTCCTTATCTTTTATGGTAGTTTTCATTCCAAAGTCTAAGTTATCAGAGATTAGTATTGCCACTCTTAATTTTTTGAGGTTGCTTGTTTGCTTGGTATATTTTTTTTCCAGACTTTGATTTTGAGTCTGTCTTTCACTTCTCTTTTTAGACGTGTCTCTTGTAGAAGACATATTGGTGGGCTTTGTTTTTTTTTAAAATCCATTCTGCTACTCTTTTTCTCTTAATTGGTACATTTAGTCCATTCACATTCAGTGTGATTATTTTCAGGCTAGGTTTTAGTGTTGCCATTTTGTTGTCTTTCTTTTTCTGTTGTTTCTGGTTATTATGGTCCATGTAATTTCCTTTGACATCTCCATGTGAAGGACTTCAACTCAAAATTTCTTGACGATTTGGTCTTGTTTTCACAAATTCCTTAAACTGCTTTTTTTTTCTGCAATGGATCTACTTTCTCCTTCATATTTGATTGAGAGTTTTGCTGGATAGAGTATCCTTGACTGGCCATTGTTTTCTTCCAACTTTCTGTATATGCCATCCCATTGTCTTCTAGCTCACATGGTTTCTGCGGAGAAATCAGAACTTAATCTAATTACTTTCCCTTTGTAGGTGATTCTTTGTTTTTCTCATGCTGCTTTTAGTATTCTATCCTTATTTTTTACCTTGGAGAATTTGACTCTGATATGTAGTGATTTTTTTTCTTTTGGGATCGAGTGTATTTGGTGTTTGCTATGCTTCTTGAATGTGGATTCCTTTGTTCTTCAAAATACCTGGCAAGTTTTTTTTCTAGTACTTCTTTCACAATTTTCTCATTGATTTCCCTGTCACTCCCCTGTTCTGGAATTCCAATCGTACATATGTTTCTTTTTGATCTTATCTCACATGACTCTAATGTTTTCTTCATTTTCTTACATCTCATCTCTGATTTTTTTTTTTCTAGTATGTTTCTTGTCTTTCAGCTCACTGACTCTCTGTTCCATCTCTCAGTTCTACTTTTTTTGTCCTAGCAGTGTGTTGGACACTTCTGCCATTTTGGTCTTAATATTCTGCATTGCATTTTCATGATTTTCTGTTATCTCCAGTACAATGTTGGCTGTACTCTCTCTGTCTTGTGATGATTTTTTTAAGCTCTTGTACCTCTTTATGTATTTTATAAATTCTTTCTTCTATCTTTTGCATTTTCTTCCATAACTGCTCAAATTTCTCATCAGTGTATTTCTTTTGGATTGTTGTCTCTGAGGTATTTACTTTCTTAATTGTTTCTTCCATAATTTGCATCCTCTTCTGTATCTGCTTAATAACTCCATATCCACATATTTCTTCAGGTATCTGGGGTATTCATTGGGTCTTGTGGGATTTTTTTGGGAGAACACTTTTTATTTCATGATGACTGCGGTAGACTGCTGCTTTTTTGACATTATGTGAATATTTTCTTAGTAGTTTACTACTGTTAGGTTGTTGCAACAATATGTGACCCAAGGTATGATAATGTTTTGTGAAAGACATATTATAGGTGTGTGTGTGTGTGTGTGTGTGTGTGTACACACACATATATATATTTGTACTCCTTTCTTGGCCCAAGGCTCATAGGGCTCGAGCTGTCCTTGCCCCTACTGCTCGAGCTTAAAGGGTCCCACGTGGTATAGCTAGACAGCAGTGTTTACCCCAAAGTACCTCTGATATTGATGCTCATGTTGCTGGACAGTGGAACTACAGCCCCTCAAGCTGGGAGGCAGTGGTTTTGTCTCAGGCCAGGGTGTGAGTGTGCTTTAGCAGACTCTGGGAAAGTTGTGGCTGCAAGATGCTCCCAGGCCAGCCATGCCACACAGGCCTTGCTGTCTTGCAGCAGAAAGATGGTAAGGTCCCCAACAAGATCAGAGAAGAGCTGTGTGTTACAAGAAGAGCTGAGTTCAGTGTTTTGATTTTTTATTGTTTTAGGTTTGTTTGGGAGTTCTAAAAAAATGGATTGTGCATTTGAATTCAAGGTCACAAAGATTTTCTTTTATATTTTCTTCTAAAAGTTTTATATTTTTAATTCTTTAATATGTGCTGATGATCTCTCTGTCTGGGTGTATGTTTGTGTTGTGTGAGCTCAAAGTCTTTGTTCAGTTTTTTGCTCATAAGTATCCAAATTTTCTTGTACCATATGTTGAAAAGACTGTTTACTCCACCCCACTCTCATTGAGTTTTCTTGTAAATCTGTTTTTATTTTTTCTTGCTTATAGAACACTAGCTATATAGCATAGATTCAGATACACATATTTTAAAATGACTGTTGTTTTCTACATAACTCTCATTCTCAATGTGATTTTCTTTTGCCTCAATTTTTCAAAGATGGAATCAATAACAGATGGCAAAGCCCTATGAGTTTCCATTTTAAAAATTCCCTTCAATTGTTCTTTATTGCTAGAGAATATTTGGACTTTTAAAGTGTCTTGAAGCCTTTTCTGGGTGTGTAAACTCCTTGGTTCTTGAAAAAAAAGCGTAGTCTTTGTTTCAACTTTTATTGTTACTGTTATTATATTGTTATGTACTATTGAGTTAAAACCAACTCATAGCTGAAACTACAGTTGGTTTTCAGAGTCTGTAAAGTGCATGGGAGGAGATTTCCAGGTTGATTTTAACTCACAGTGGCATTATGTTATGTCCCATCTTTATGGAAGCAAATCACCAGGTCTTTCTCCTTTGGAACCACTGAGGGGGTTTGAACCCGTAATCTTCTTTTATCAACTGAGAAATTAACCACTCACATTATCAAATTTAAAAAATCAAAACCAAATCCACTGACATTGAGTAAATTCTGACTCATGTTGTTAAGTATACAGTCAAAGGTACTCCGATTCATAACAATACTTTGAACAATAGATTTAATCTTTGCCACTCCTTTGGCATCCTCCCAAATTCTGCTGTGCTTAAACTCATTGTTGCAGTTGCTGTATCAATTCCCAATGGATATTTGAAGCTCCTTCTCCTCATTTAGAGTCATACCACATCAGCAAGTCAGGCTTTATATAATGTAAGGTTTATTCCATCCACATCACTAAGGTGACTAGAATTTGAGAAGGCAGCTCTTCTCTAGACCTGAGGCACTTGCTGCAGAAGATCAAGGACTACAGTCGCCTATATGGACTGACGCTAAATGCCAAGAAAACAAAGATTCTAACCACTGGGCCAATTGGCAGCATCAGCATGGATGGTGAGGAGATTGAGA
>NW_006399801.1:11531634-11546897 GCF_000299155.1 Elephantulus edwardii
GGGACATCATGCTTGGGAGGGTGGAGGGACAGTGCAGGAGGGGAGGACCCTCTATGAGGTGGATTGATTCAGTGACTGGGATAATCGGGATGGGTGTGTCAGAGGCAGTGCGGTTGGCGCAGGACAGAGCAGGGTTTAGGGCTGTTGTGCATAGGGTCGCTATGAGTCGCAAACGACTTGATGGCACATAACAACAACAACAACATGAACAACAGACCTGAACCTCATCCTATTCTGTATTAGTCTCATCATCCTTGACACACTTGAGCCCATTGCTGTAGTCATTGTGTCTATCTATATCATTTGGGGTCTTCTTCTCTTTCACTGATCCCTCACCTTTACAAGCACAACATCCCTTTCCAAGGAAGTGCTCTCCTAGCAGTATGCCCCAAAGCATCAATTCTTCTGTCATCCTCATTCATTTTCCAGCTCTCAGATGCATAGCAAATGATTGAAAAGGTCATGGCCCGAATCAGATTAAATAGGTATGGAGAAAGGATACAACCGTGATGAACACCTTTTATTTTGACTGGTAGAGACTTTTATTAAATCTGTTTTACTAATGCATCAGTTGTACAGCTTGAGCTCTATATGTTTATGTTAAAATTTTTGTCTCTAGTAAGAGTTGAGAGACAAATTACTTATTATTTCCTGCCAATTTTGTTTTGTAAATTTTGATACTACATTACCTCATGTATGTATGTGCATCGTCATAGTGTTATATAATCAGGGTGGAGTGTAAAGTGGCTCTTTTAAAATCTTATTTAATGCCTTCTGAATGCTTCTTGGAATTGAGAAGGGTAATATTTCATAGTTCATATTTTGGGCATGTTGCGAGGAGGGGCTAGACCCTAGAGAAAGATAGCATATTCTTCTGTTGTTCTTAGCCATCAAGTCAAGTACAACTCATAATGACCCTGTGTACAAAAGACCTAAACTGTCCTTTTCTGAGTGATCCTCACAGTCTCTGACACACTCAGGTCCATTGCTGAAGTGACTGTATCAATCCACTTGGTTAAGGGTTTTCCTCTCCTTCGTCATCTCTCCACCTTTTCAAACATGATGTCTCTCTCTAAGGAATAGCCTCTCCTAACATCATGTCCAAAGTATGTGAGATCTTTAAAAAAGAGAAAGATTCTCATTTAGATGGAGTGGCAGAGTTGCTACAATAATAAACTTAAGTAGAGATTGTAAGGACAGCACAGGATTGGGCAGGATTTCATTCCATCATACACAGGGTCATTATGCGTCAGGGCTAACCAAGGATGCCCCGTAGTGCCTAACAATGAGCACTGAATTTCATCTAAACGATACTGCGATTGCTATTCCAGTTTTCTTAGTGTTCATGTTTGCTTTGTGTCTATCCTTATTCTGTTACTTCCAAATGAATTAAATTATTTGGCAATTCAGAATTGACTTGGACATTCCTGGCTGCTGGCAGTGACATTTAAGCACTTATGAAAAGGCTTTAAATAAGAAATAAAACTTCTTAAATTTTTATTAAAATCGCTCATGTGTAGAGTACAGAGTTGTTTGGCTTTTACTTGTGATTTCCCTCCCCCCTGTTTGCAATATAGGCAGATACATTTCATTTGATTCTGTCATATGGTTTTATATCCTGCTTTTGTGATTTTAATGTTCCACTCCACCTCACCTTGCCTAACATAATGACTTAGTTTTACTTTGTAAAGTTAGCATTCTTTTCCAAATTGTTGAAAATATATACAAGTCAACATAAACCATTTCCCCATTTTCTCCACGTATATTACAATAACATTGATTATGTTTTCCAAATAATGCAAACAGTGTCATCTTTATTTTCTGAGTTGTTCCTCTTCTAGTGATAAAAGCTCACTTTCCCCTAAGCTTCTTATCTACCCTTTCAAATGTTCATTGTCAATTTGATCCCATATAGTTCTTTTAAAGAGCACTAGTTGAACTGCTCACCAGTAGGCCAGAGGTTTGAATCCACCACTTGCTCCTTGGGAGAAAGATGAGACTATCTGTTCTGTGTCCTCCAGCTTAGAAAACCTGATGGAGTGTCACCAAGAGCCGAAATTTATTTGAAGGTAGTGAATTTAGAACAGGTTTATGTCCACAACACTTGCCAACTCAATAATTTTTGGTTGTATAACCTATATGATATAAGCAATCACGAAAAGGTCTTCTGGAAGGCCATCTACCTAGCAGAGGTGGGCACACCCTGAATCTGTAATCTTGGTGTGAAGAGGCTGAGCTGGGAGGTGAGGGTGAGGGCCTGGCTGGAAGATCTGGACAAAGAGGGAGCTTGTTTACTCTCCCCAGAACAAAATCATCATCTTTAAAGTCCTTTTGCATTGCAAGGCATCAGAACCTTCTGCTAATGCCACACCAGTAACCTCTGCTCAGAAAGAAACCAAACTATAGTCATGAGCATTTATTCATCGACATTATTTTCAAAGTGTCAGTTCTGACACTTTGCAATTCTAAAGCACTGTTTCTTTTCTTCAGAGAATCAAGTTCACATCATTGTCCTCTTTGCTCCTAGTTTAGAAGTTTTCTAATTTGATTTGCTATTGAGAGGACAGAAATAGACATGTCCTTCTAAGAGTACTAGCTCTTTGACGTCAAAGGTATCAGCAGGCTGGAGAGTTCTTTCTTCCAGAACTGTAACTCAGGAAAATATTTACTGGGTGAGTGGCTTTGCCTGACTGCATTTAGGTGAAACTAGAAGGCCTGAGAAGACTGAGAGGAAAAGCAGCATGCACAGGAAGAAAATTCCTGACTGTCTGGGTGGTACAGGTTGTTCCATTTCACTGTTATGTAAGCATTCAGGAATGAAAAAGAGTTGACGACATCCACACAGCCTGAGTGCTTCTTAGGGGCCATGATGGTGAAACTCTGGCTCACTTACTTTGGGCACGTTATCAGTAGGATCTAGACCCTGAAAAAGGACATCATATTGGATAAATGGATGGTCACTGAAGAAGAGGCAGACCCTCAATGTGATAGAGTAATGCAGTGGCATGCAACAATCAGCTTAACGGCATCCAAGATTGTAAAGATGGCACAGGATTGGGCACGATTTCCTTCTGCCATACATGGGATCTCTATGAGTTGGCATCTACTTGATGGCACCTAGGGAGTTCTGGTGTTTAAGGAGTTGCACAGTCAGCCAAAGGCAGGTGGTTCAAATCCACCAGCTCCTCTGTGGGAGAAAGATAGGCACTCTCCTCAGCAGACAAAAAGTCAACACAGTCAGCTATGAGTTAGTCTGGTTCTATAGCAATGTGTGGATTACAGCTTCCTATGTTGAAGCAACAGCAGAGAAAGGCTTTTAAAGCCCTAAAGAACTGCTTTTCAAAGGTTACTCGTATTGAAAACTCTATTGGAGCTGACTTCTACCATGACACATGGGACACCATGCATTAGAGTCAACTCAATAGCAACTGGGTATTGTTTGTTTTCTGAAAATGCATACAGAAAAGTACACACAATGTAAGTACATGTTGTTGACTGCCTTTGGGTTGAGCACAACTCATAGCGACCCTATGATCAAAAGGCCTGAAGTCTTTCTATAACTATCGTCATTTATCAAAATTTATAGAATTTCCAGGGGCATATTGTTTAGGAAGTGGATGCCACTCCTGCTTCCAAACCTGTCTTAAACTTGAAGCTCCACCACACACTGTCCACTATGGGTAACCATTATGCCATTTGACACCCCAATGACGTAAGGTTTAGCATCACAGCAACCCCAGGTTACCTCAATACAGCATATTGACAAAAAAGTGCTGTACCACTAGGAAGAATGTTCCTCCAAAACATAATAACAACCAACTTTAAATACAAATGCCCTCCCCAAGGTCTTGTTGACTCTAAACAAGAGACTTAAATAAAAAAAGAAAAAAACAACAGCCCAATATAGTATTTTGTTATGTGCCGTTGAGTCGCCTGTGATGTATAACAACTGTATGTACAGAAGCTCTGACCCCTGCCCTGTACTGAGCCAGTCTCACTAATTCTGACACACCAACCCCAATTGCCTGTAAGTATGTAGTTTTATAAATTTGTATAAATTAAAGAAACCTGTAAATGGAACACAGCCATGATCTAGATTCCCCTTGTGCCTCTACTAGTTTTTTACCCTCACCTGAAAGATATCCATTATCCTAATTTTTAATGTCAAATATCAGTTTTCCCCAACAGAGAGAGCTTTAAGTTTAAGAATATGCCTTAGCCATTACTCTCTAATTCCTTTGGGATAAGTGATTTGAAGAACTCACAATGCCAGAAATTGTAAATTGAATTATATCGTCTCAAAATAAATATTCAAATCCTAACTCCTGTACCTGTGGATATAATCCTTTTTGTGAATTGGATTTTCTTTGTTATGATGAGAATATATTAATGCATGTTCTAAATTTAATCTCTTGATAGAGTAACTCAAACCATTAAGTCCTCAACTAAACCTAATCTCTTTTGCATTATGGGATAAAAAGATTCAATTAGACATGGAAGAAGCATAAACCAAGAAAGATGATTGAAGATTTCTAAGGCACCAAAGAGCACCAGGTTTACAACTCCTGAAAAAGACAAGGATATTCTCCCACAGCCAACAAAGAGAAAACCTACCAGTATAATGTTGTTATGTGTCATGCAGTGGCTCATATAGATCCTATGACCAGCAAATCTGAACTCTATTCTGCTTAACTTGATAGCACCTAACAACAACCCCAGCTATCCTATGCCATCCCCATACCTATGACATACCGAAGCCCATTGCTGCAGTTACTGTGTCAGTCCATCTCATTAGGATCTTCCCTCTTCCGCTGACCCTCCACCTTTCAAGCATGATATCTCCAAAGTGAGACGAAGCTTTGACATCCTGGCCTCTAAGGAGCTCTCTGGCTGCACTTTCTCCAAAATATATCTGTTTGTTCTTTTGGCAGTCCATGGGATATTCAGTACTATTCTCAAAAGACATCAATTCTTCTGTCACGCTGATTAATTTTCCAGCTCTCAGACACACGGCAGGTGGTTGGAAAGATCATGGTATGAAATCAAACACACAATGATGTCTTTAAACTGACATCATTGTTCTTCAGGTACCCAAGTTTCAGACTCTCATCATTGTTCTTCAGGTACCCAAGTTTCAGGCTCTTAGGCTTTTGAAATGTGAGAAGGTTAATTTCTATTCTTTAAAGTCACTCAATTGTATTTCTTTTGCCACAGCACAGATGATTCAGACAACAGATTATCACTAGCGTGAGGGGTTGGTCAGGTAGAAGAAGGGATGGTGTGGGTGATGGCAAGAAAGGAACTTTGGTTCTAGACCTCTCATGCCGTTTAAAGGGAACAGTGCCCATTCCTTCTAGGGAATTCTAGGAAACAGGACCCAGACAACAAGGAAAGCACCTGACCCAGAGCAATCCCGTACTATTTCACAGTTGACATTTAGTCTCTTCCAACACATGGCCACCCCGCATATGTCCAAGAAAATCTGTACTCCAGAGGGGTTTCCTCTGCCGCCAGTTTGGAAGCAGGTGTCTAGGTCTTTATTCTGAGGCCTCTCTGGGAGCTCTCCATTAGCAGCCAAGTGCCTCACTGTTTGCATCATCCAGCAACTCTCATTCCATATTGTTGTTGCCGTTGAATTGATCCAGACTCTCAGCAGCTGTGTGTACAGCACAGTCCAACTGCTCCAGAAGATTGGCACCTTTCACAAGTGAATCACCTGGTTGGTTTTCCAAGGAGCCTCTAGGTGGGTTTGAACCACCAATTTTTCAGCTTGTAGTCAAGCCCTGAACTTAATTTGCACCACCCCGGAATTATTCTTCCAATGTTGTTAGTGTCCTTTTACATCTTGGCCTGGACTGGCCTCTTCTGGAGTAGAATGTTTGTCCCATTGTTTTGGAGCTTATCATGCCCCACAACCTGCTGAGCTGAATGCCAAGCATTGACACAGTGACTTCAGATGACACATTCTCCAAAGCTTCCTTCTCCAGCCCAGCTGCCCAGCCCTGCCCTCCCCGTGCCGAGGCGGGCCACCTGAGGCAATCTGGCTGAATGAGACGCCCTCACTCAGAGGTGAGGAAGTAACTCTTCCTCTATTGTTTCCTTCCTCCTGTAGGGACAAAGATATCTGACTGTGTGGATCTTGCCCACCATGACTTTACAGAGGAGGGGACTAGCCCAAGGCCACAGAGCATGACTGAGACCAGGACACTAACTCTCACTCCTGGACACTTTTTTTAGTTCTTAAGAATGTTGTTGTTGTCACGTGTCGTTGAGTCATCTGCAATTCAGAGCAATCCTTTATAAACAGCCCTAAACTCTGGTCTATCCTGTGCCAATCTTCTGTCTCCAACACACCTACCCCCATTACCCCAGTCACTGAATCAATCCATCTCATCAGAGGTCTTCCTGTCTTGCGCTCTCCCTCCAACTTCCCAAGCATGACATCCCTCTCCAAGGGCTGGCCCATCCTTGCAACATGTCCAAAGTATGTCAGATGAAGCTTCAGATGCCTGGCTTCACCCTCTCTAGGACGAACTTGTTTGTCCTCCTAGCAGTCCATAGTACATTCAATACTCTTTGCCAGCACCACATCTCAAAGGCATCAGTTCTCCTATCATCTCTAGTCATCATTCAGCTTTCTGATGCATAGCAAGTAATTGCAAAGACCATGGCCTCTATCAGGCACACCTTAGTCTCCCAACTGGCATCTTTGCTCCTCAGGACTTTGTAGAGGTCTCTGACAGCAAACTTTGTCAAAGTAATTTGTCTTTTAATAATTCTGCTAAAAGTGTTTAAGCACAAGTTTTTGTGTAAACAAATGTTTTCTTTTATCTCAGGTATTGAGAAATTATTCTCTAGGAGTGGAATTTCTGAATCATGTATTGTAATTTACTGAACCAACAGTTGCCTATTGTTGGAAATTTGATCAAATGAATTCTTAAAGCTAGCAACCCTTTCAAGGTTGGCAGGTTATGGTCATATTAGTCAGGACGCAGGGGTGGGAGAGCTGGCTGCAAGAGGGGACCTGTCAGTCTTCTTAACTCTCCTGTTTTCCTTTTCCCTAAGACTCTCACTGTAGCACTTTCAAGCCAAATCTCTATCCCAATTCCTGCGTGATCTGTGACTCATGGGCATGGGGAAGGGAAGAGCCCTTCTCCCAGCCTGGGCCAGTAGCTCCCTGATCTCTGAGGGGCCATGAACAGCCATGTTCCTCAGGTGTGTTCTGCACCTGCTGCTTCTGGTCTGGATTTCTTTATCCAGGAGACAGTCCAAGAGGAAGCTGGTGACTCTTGTCTGTGGCACTTCCGGGCTGGATGACGATGAGACTCTCACACCTGGCCCTCTGCCACACCTGTGGCAGATGCAGAACTGGGGAATTCAGGAACCAACCAGGTTATAAGCTGGTGAGCCAGCCTGGGTGAGAGCTCCCACAGTCCAGGCCCAGATGAACGTGGCAGAGCCGGAGAGTCTTCAATACCAGCACATTCAAAAATGCTCTTTGCTTTAGACTTTATCTTAAAGTCAGCAAGATTTTTGCTTTTTAAACTTGGGCCAATATAAGACAGACTAACATGGATCCTCAAATTAGTTGAATGAGAGAAAAATCCATCCACTTATTCTTGGCTAAGTTTCTATTTGGTACGGCCCCGATATCTCTGGGGGATCATGTTACTTATTGCATGAAATAGTGCAACCCTACTGCAGAGTGAGACTGGCCGTTTGCATGGAAAGAAGTTGTGCCTTCATCATCTTCACTTTCCTTGGCAGCAGCATAAACTTATCTCCTCAGAGGCATCTAGTCAAGGAAAAGACCACCTCATGGCATGTAAGTATCTGCTATATGCAAAGATTGGCAACTCTAGAAGGACTTCTAGGCTTCACATTACAAGTGCACAATGGCACAGATAAAAAGCTTTATCCCTTCTGCAGAGTGTTTCCTCATTATCATAATTTATTATTATCTTTCCAAGAGAGAAAGAGACTGTGTCGTGTATTACAATCATTGATAAATGGACTTCTTAAAGAAAAATGGTCTGTCCTTACAACAGTTAATGTTCTATAGTTCTTAGCTAAATATGCTTTGTATTTGAACATATTATATTGTTCTGTAACAATTCAGAGGAACCGCTATGTGTTTCTTTATACCTGTGTGCCAAATTTAAATAATTTTCCTTGCCCTAATTAAGATTCAGGGAGCTCTGGTCTTCTGATGGGTCAGAAGTTTCTCTGCCAACCCAAATGCAAGCGATTCTAATCTACCAGTGGCTCCTTGGGAGAAAAATGAGCAATCTCTTCCTCCACGGTTTACAACCTCTGAAACCTGCTGACGCGATGGCAATGAGTTTGTGAGTTATGAATTAAAGTGCATTAAGTTCTTGTTGGGTCGGTTTGGTTTTAATCATTCATAGGATTTTTCCTTCCCTTGGTGTTCCTGTGAGTGGGATGGGCTGTGAATCGCAAGGTTTGAGCTTTGAGTTCACCCAGAAAAGAGGCCCAGAGTCTCACTCCTGATGAATCAACCACTGGAAAGTGTGCATGCAACACAGCTCTTCTCTGAGCCTCAAGGGTTACCATGAGCAGGAACTGACTGGAAATAACTGGATTCCTCCCTTAACATTAAGGTCTCAAATCCTTCTCCAAAATGTGCTGTGAAACTAAAAATTATTTTATTGATTTTATGATTGACTTTTTCAATGTATTTCATATCACGAAATTTATTCACTTATCCTTTGTCAAACATAGGTTGTAGAAGAATTCATCTTCAAAGGTTTCCCCATTGAAGACTAATTCTACAACTTATATGTCACAAGTAGTGACAAACTTTGTCACATACAGGTTGTAGAATTAGCCTTCAATGGTTTCTCCTTTATCTAAAAGTAATAAGATTATTCAACCTATTTTGGTGACTGAATATAACAATAAAACAGGCTTCTCTGTGTTTTGAATTCACTCACTCACTCATTGTTGTGGAATTGGATCAGACCATTGGGTTTCTGAGGCTGTAAATCACCTGGAAGGAGATTTCTCCTCTTTCAGTCCTGTGGCTGCTGGTGATTCAAACTGTCAGAGAAGATCAGCCTTTGTTTTAATAGAGCAGCTTCCTAAGAACTTTGTCGTCCAAGCTCTCTGGTCCAGCATAAGCAAAATATGTTAGAGAAAATCATGCAAATATGAAGTACAAAGGACATATGGGGCACGTCTGGCTTACTCACGGGCTGTGGGATTTATTCTCTGACACATCTACTTGTGTTTACACTGAGCAGGCCACAGAGATTTGAATTAGGAAAGCTTGACTGGGAAGTCTCTACAGGAGAATATATTTCATGGTTTTACTTTTTTTCACTGGCTCCTCACCTAGAGAAAACAGCTTTGAATTTAAGCAGTAGTTAAGATCTTAATCTCCTAATCTTGGAAGGGCACACAATGTTTTCACCCTGGGGCGCTGCTCCCAGGAGACCAGAAAAGTGACAACTTGTTCTCTTTTGTTTGAAAATAAACATGCCTGACATAAAAAGGCATACAGGGACCAGCTTGTCTCCTTCCTGTCCTCTTTACCAGAGATAATCCCAGGTGCTGGTTTCTTGGAGAAAGTGCAACCAGTGTGCTCCTTAGAGGCAAAAATGGTGAAACTCTGTCTCATCAACTTTGGACATATTGTTGGGAGGCACCAGTCCTTGGAGAGGGGCATCATGCTTGCAAAGATGAAGGCCAGCATACGAGAGGAAGACACTGAACGAGATGAAATGACATAGAGACTAACAATGGGCTTGAGTGTGTTTGAAATGGTGAGGATAGCACAGAACAGGGCAAGGTTCATAGAATCGCTCTGAGTTACAGCCAACTCAACAGCACCTAACAATGACAACGGTTTCCTGTGCATTTTATCTCTGTATATATGAGCACAATCAAATAATATATTCTTTTTCTAATTGTCAATAAGTTAATTCTGATTCATGATGTTCTTCTACATGTTAGAAGAGAATTGTGCTCCAGAGAGTTTTCAATTTCTGATTTTCAGAAGTTTATTTTTAGATATCTCTAGATAGATTAAAACTGACAGCCTTTCAGTTGATAGCCAAGCACTTAACCATTAGTGACATTCAAGAACTCTAAATAAGGAATCCCTATGTGCCTCCCTCACTCTCTTTTTCATTCCACCAATAGTCATTGCTGCCAGAGGCTGGCAAGTCAACTCTGATTCATAGCAACTCTGTGAACAGCAGCTTGGAAACTTGCCAGATCCTGTGCCGGCTTCACAGTCTTAGCCATGCTCAAGCCCAATATTACAGCCACTGTGCCAATCCATCTTTGGTAGAATGATAAAAAGAGCATCTAATACTTCACTCTTTTAGTAAAAAAACCTCCTCATTATTTTTAATAACTGTGTCATATCCACTGTATAGAGAGTTCAAAAACCTATTTAATCATCTCCAGATGTTATCAAGGCTGTACTGAGCAATGCTGCAGTGACTAACATTTAAAATACATTCCTAGAGAGGGGGAGACCAGGCTGCTTGTAGGAGGCAAGGATTCTGAAGCTCCATACTTTTTTCCTTGGAGAGGGACATCATGCTTGGAAGGGTGGAGGGACAATACAAGAGAGGAAAACCCTGGTTGAGATGCATTGACTCAGTGACAAGGGTAATGGGGGTAGGTTTGTAAGAGACAATAAGGTTGGCTCAGGATAGAGCAGGGTTCAGAGCTGTTGTACATAGGGTTATTAAGACTCAACAGCATATAACAACAGCAACAACATGAGGGGAAGAACTGTCTAAAAGGAATATATGATTAGGCCTTATATATATATGACAACAATCTAGAATAAAGGGTGCATTGCAGGGAGGGCTGGGAGATGGAGATGGGGGAAGAAAATGTGCAACAATGGGAAAAAATTAAAACAGTTTTAAAAAAAATACATTGTTCTTACATGTTCTAGAGGATCTTGAAGATAAATTCCTGGAAATAGAACTGCTGGGTCAAAAGTAAAACCCATTATCATGGTGTCTTTCCTGACTCACTGGGATCCCATATGTGAGAGAGTAGAACCCCAAAGAGTTTTCAATTACTGATGTTGAAATATAAACCACCAGGCCTTTCTTCCAAGGTGCCTGTGGACAGATTTGAACCTCCAACCTTCCAGCTAGCAGCTAAACAGAGTTTATAGGTTTCCCTACCCAGAGATCTCGGTGTCAAAGTTAAGTATATCTGTAATGTCGATAGATCTGTGAGTGTGCCCACAGCATTGGTTGTATGAGTTGACACTCTCTCAGCAATTAGATGATGGTCTGATCATCTCATAGACATAGTCACACAGCTGTTTTAAAACACTGAGAATTTGCAAGATAGATAACAAAATGCCTTGTGTTGTCACTTAAATGTGCTTATTGCCTCTTGTTAGAGATGCCTTTGATGCTCTTTCAACTCTCAGTAGCTCCTTTGGATGTGGACCTGTCTCATGAGGTTTTCTTTGCTGTGATTGTTGTGGAGGCTGATCATCACACCTTTCTTCATTGGAATCCGGGGGTGGCCTCAAACTGCCAACCTTTTGCTTAGCAGTGGAACACTCACTAAGGTGTTTGGGCTATTAGGGCCCCATGCATTTTTCTTAGAGTGAGGGAAATTGAGAAGGTTTTTGTTTTGTTTTGCTTTGTTTTCAATGTTCTAGGTCCAATTATTTATCTATGACAGGTTGCAAATCTATACAGGTTATCTATACAGGTTGCAAATTTCTTAACCGACTTTTAAAACTTTTCTTGTTGAACTGAAAGATATTAAAAAGTATAACATAGATTGCAATATTTTCCAATTTTTCATTTGTCTTTCTTATAGTATTTTTTATCAAGTAATCACTTTAAAATTTTTTATGTAATTACATTTAACAATATGTCTTTTTGAAGTTTTTGGGAGGGTATGGTTTGTGGTTTTTTTTTTTGTTGTGAAAAAAGAAAAAATCTGCTATGTATTTTCTAGTACATTTAATTTTTTAACTATTGAATTATATTTATCTGGGCTTTCAGGGAGCATAAAGTGAGAAATATGTAAGGACCTAACACGATATATTTCTAATAAAAAATCCATCTTTTCTGTCCCAATTCCAGGTTTATTGATGGAGTTTTATTCCATTTATAGATCTGCTTTGCCAGTACCACATTGTTTTAGGTATTATAGTTTTTTTGAGAAGGGTTTTAGAAAGCACTATTTCTTCTGAGGACCCTGGCTGATGCAAACGGTTAAGCTAACCAAAAGGCTGGTGATGGTTCAAAACTATCCAGAGGCTATGCAGTAGAAAGAAATGGCGTTATCTTCCCATAAAGTTTATTATTGATGCAGTTATGTGATGTAGTCACTTTCAATTCATAGCATCCTTGTGTTCAAGATAAGGAAACACTGCTTAGGTGGACTAGTGGTAAGAATTTGTGTTACATTTCCAAAGGCATGAAGTTCAAACGTACCAGCTGTTCTGAGGGAGGAGGATGGGGAATCTCTTTCTGTGTGATTACTGCCTCTGAAAACTTGCTGGAGGGTCAGCTCTGACTCAGTGGCACACAACAACAACAACAAACTATCCTTATGCTTTCTGCTGTGGATGAGCTCACTCGTGGAGCCACTGTCAGTCTATCTTGCTGAGGATCTTATTGTTTCCCGTGATCCTTTGCTTTACCAACTTGGTGGCCTTCTCCAGCGATTAGCAAATCCTGATAACAAAGGAGCCCTGTTAGTACCATGCTGCTAACCAAAGGTGGTGCTGGTTGTTGTTGTTTATCAACTGGTGTACTTTACTTGTGTACCAACTGATGTACTTGTGTACCAAGCTGGTGTACTTGTGTACCAACTGGTGTACTTGTGTACCGGCTGGTGGTCTCAAACCCAGTGCCTTTGGGATTGCAGCACAGCTTCTTGCCACTAGGCCACCAGAACTCCTATAACTCAAAGGTAGTCAGTTGGAATCCATTAGCTGCTCTGAGAGAGAAAGGTAGACAGTCTCTTCCTATGCAATTTACAGCCTCTAGAAAACTGCTTAAGGGTCAACTATGAGTTGGTTTTGACTCAATGGCAATGAGTTTGTGTTTTGAGTCACTCTGAGGGAGAAAGATAGGTAATTTCTTTCTCTAAAGAATTACCTGAGAAATGCAGTAAAGCCCATAAAAACACAATTAAGTGGTGCAGTGGTGGATAAAATGCTTGAAGTATATGAGATGAAGTCTTGCCATCTTTGCAGTGGAAAACCCATGGATGGTTGCTAGGGATGGTAAGGGAAGAGGGGAGTAAAAATTAATAAATAGAAAAGTTGAGTGAAGAGAAAGGAAATATATGATAAAGAGTTGATCGGATATTATAATTAATGAATTACATTAATCAGTTGTGATTAATGTTATAAAGCAAAATGCATATGAATGATTAAATGAGAAACTCAAATGGTTTGTAAACTATCACTCAAATCACAATATAGGTTTTTTTTAAAAAAAACCCACCACAACAAAGACAAACCCTATGGGTGAGTTTTCCTTTGTTATGTGAGGTGGCTGTGATTAGACATTGATTCAACAGCATGATGATGCATCTACTAGTCAAGAGTTTGATGTTTTGAACTCTTTGATTTTTAAAGTCTATTGCTGTAGATATTATTAGATTCCTGGTATTCCACAGAGTCCCCATAAGCAATCTCCTATATCCCACTGATGTGAGGAACACTCTCCCTTGAGCTTGGCTGGGCAGCTCTCAGTTCAAGATAGAGGGACTCATATGGACCTTTTTGTTTCTCAGTGACCAAGTGGACTCCAAAGGGGGACTCCAACCAGACCCAGGCCATCAGTGTCACATGGCACCTGCTGAGGGACCACATGACAGCCCAGAATGACACCAACTCCACCAGAGCCCTGAAACTCCCAGATGGAATGAGCGCTGCCTGGTACATCCTCACCATCATCGGCATCTATGGGGTCATTTTCCTCTTCCGACTGGCCAGCAACATCCTCAGAAAGAATGATAAGTCTTTGGAAGATATTTATTACTCAAACTTGACCTCTGAACTAAAAAACAGAGGAAGCCAGAGCAAGATAATCAAGTGCTCTACGCTGACCAGTAGTGACCATGCCATCCTGGAACCCAAGCCAACTGTTCCAGGGCCAATGTGTGTAAATAATGGGTCCCCAACTGGAAGCCAAGGAATCCCTTAAAAATCAAGACAAGCTGGCTCCACTGGGGAAGACCCAACTCCTTGGAATGGAGTTTCTTTGTTTATGTGGAACCTCAGGGTGAGGCTATGTCCTTGAGTGGGACTAATAGAGCACCCCTGAGCTGTGGGCACTTAAGGCCAATGAGGGTATGGCCAAAGCCAGCATCTTGTTCTTCCTGAGGCTTTGTGGTGCTTTGAGAGCTGAGATCAGGAGTAGCAGCTCCCAGTCACATTCATGCTTCACTGGAAAAGTTTGTGTGCTTCAAAGATGGCCACAGGGCACAGCAGACCAGTCTAGATTCCAGAACTGAGACCTTAGACATATCAGGAGAATTCAGGAGACTCTTGTGAATGTACATGCAAGTCCCCAGGTTCATGGACAGAAAGCTGGACTGGGAACCAAACAACTTGACTAAAACTTCCGGGCAATCATATAAGCATCTAGTTTTCACCTGGAACATATAGAAATTGGGATCAATAGTCTCATTCTAAAGATTCTGACCTTAATTTAGGACAAAAGTTGACAGTATCAAAGTATCAGAAGTGTGGCAGGATTTTTTTTTCTTCTTTTCATGGAGTAGCCTAATGAAAAAAACATTAACTTTGAAGGCATAAGAACCAACCTCTAGTCTGAGTTTACCTATCAACAACTTCTGTATCCTTATACACATCACTTCACCTCTGGGGATCTTAGTTTCTGTTATAGGTACAGTGAGAAGGATGGCAGTTCTGCCAGCTGTACAAATTACCTAACACTTAATGAGCTCTTACATATGAACATATTTTGAAAAATAAAATAAATATGTAAATAAGTCTTTTTGTTGTGTGATGACAATTGAATCTCTTGGTGGTGGGTGTTGGTTGATATTGATGGTGTTTGTGGTTGATGGTGATGGTTGTTGTTGTTGTTATGTGCCGTTGAGTCATTTGCGAGTCATAGCAACCCTATGTACAACAGCCCTAAACCCTGCTCTATCCTGTGTCAATCGCACTGCCTCTGACACACCCATCCCGATTACCTCAGTCACTGAATCAATCCACCTCATAGAGGGTCTTCCCCTCCTGCGCTGTCCCTCCACCCTCCCAA
>NW_006399801.1:11547037-11574915 GCF_000299155.1 Elephantulus edwardii
GTACATTCAATACTCTTCTCCAGCACCAGAGCTCAAAGATGTCAATTCTCCTTCTATCCTCCCTAGTCATTGTCCAACTCTCTGATGCATAACAAGTGATGGTTAGTGATGTTGATTAATGCTGATGGTACTGGACGTGGTGTTAGTGTTGGTGGAAGTTGACAGTGATAGTAGTGTTATGCTACGGTGGAGAAGGAAACAACTACTACTGTTGTGAGATGTGTCAGGTAGTTCTGCCTCACAGCTATCCAATTCACAATAAAATTAAACACTGTCAAGTGTTGCACCAATTTTACAATCGTTGCTGTGCTTATAAGACTCACTGTTATTCTCCCAATCAACCTCATGGAGGATCTTCCTCTAAACAAACCCCCTATCTGGGAGCTTTGATGACCTAGTAAGTAAGGAGTCATGTTGCCAATGCAAAGGCAAGTGGTTCAAATCTACCTGCTCTACAGGAGAAACTGGGTTCTAACTTAATGGCATAAGGACTTTTAATTTTCTACTTTATCATTCATGATGTCTTTTTCCATGGACTGACACTTCCAGACAACATGCCCAAGGAAAGAACTGAGAACAGTGTTGGCAAAGAACAATGACTTTGGACTGCTAAAATAGCAAATAAATCTGTCTTGAGAGAAGTGCAGCCAAAATGCTCCTTAGAAGTTGGGATGGTGAGACTTTGTCTCACATACTTTGGGTGTGTTATCAGGAAGCAACTAGTGAACTGGTAGCTAAGCAGAGGCCACACCATCCCTTGTCCTAGAGGACAGTCTGCTCCCTTCACAATCAATGACCTGTGCTCTGGATTACTCCAAGAGACTCAGATTTACGTGTAGACAGTACTTTCAGACATTGTTAAATCACACATAGTCTTAAGACTCATGAAAATGTTTTGCAAATACTTGTTATTTGTGTGTCTGCCTAAAAAAAGATCCTATGCAGATAACTGCATGTTAAAAGAGACTGATCAGGGAGGGAGGAAAAAAAAAAAAGAGACTGATCAGCTAAATAGCTTAGTAATGCTCAGTAATCAAAGAAAAAAATGATATATTTGATTCAAAAGCACATTTTAATCAGCTTCTAGAAAGGTCAACAAGTTGAATTTTGGGTGTTAATCTCCTGGACCAGAGATGAGTTATACTTTTTTCCCTAGACGAGAGTAATTAAGAAAACAGAGGCTCTTGGTCACATTATCCGAGAGCTCATCAGGGACCTGGTATTTAATAAGTATCTCCAACTGAAGGAGAAACTCAGGACAGATAATTTAAAAAAACAATGGTGTGATGAAAATAAACGCATTGCTGTTGAGTTACAACTGATTCTAAGCTGAACCTCCAATGGATTTTCTAAGACTGTAAATTGCAGAGGAAACCCCCCTCCTGACATGTTTCTAAATACAACTCTCACTATATGATTCAATTATTTTGATTCCATTTTTCACATTATGCCACCACTGTCACTTTTTTCTCCAAAATATTTCCCCACCATTAACATGAGCTGCTCTTCCGGAATTCCCCTGCCTCTGAAAACCCTCCAGAGCGTCAGCTATGGGTCAGCTCTGACTCTACGATACACAACATCATACGCTCACAGCTCCTGAAATAAAAATCCCTCTTTTCTTCCTTATTGCCTTAAAACTTGTAGCCGGTAATAATCTTTATTTCTATATATTTGCTTATTTCATATAAGTGATTATGGACTATTTATCATTTTGTGACTAGTTTGTTTCACTCAGTATGATGCTTTCAAGATCCACCCACATTGTAGTATGCACCAGAATTTGATTTTGCATTATTGCTGAGTGTATTATTTCATTGTGTGTGTACGCCACATTTTGTTTCTTTGTTCATCTGTTCCCAGATATTTCTGTTGCTTCCACCTTTTGCCTGTTGTGAAGTGTTATATAATGAACAGCAATGTAAAGATTTCTTCACGGTACAGAACTAGATTTATGATTGCTGGTTCAGGTGGTAATTCTATGTTCAACTTTTTTGTGTATATATATGTGTGTGTGTATCTATATATACATATATATAGATACACACACACATATATATATACATATAGGTGTGTGTGTATATATATATGTGTATACATACACACATATGCATATACATATATGTATAAATGTATATGTGTGTATATATGTGTATAGTGTTTCAGGCATTCCTCTATTCATGTCATGTTTCATAATATCATCCCCATATATTATCTGCTATAAAATTAATAATCATGTATCTAAATAGTTTTTTACAAATATAGCACCATTTTGCAGCCCCACATGAGATGAATTTGCCAGCTTCTCTACAACCTCACATTGCTTTCCTTTTAATAATAGCCATTTTAATGGGGGTTAGGGATTATCTCATTGAGATTTAAATTTGGATCACTCTAAAGAGTTATGCATAGTCAATAGCAGATAAAATCCCAATAAAAATTACATTATTCCTCTAATACCTGGTGTGGATTACCACATTAATGTGTGACAGAGGAAACGTACCTTTAGGAACTCTTGGTAAGAAAAATACACATGAAATATTGATGACTCAAGACATGTTACAACAGAATTGAAAATTTGATCAGTAAAATTCAGTAGGGCAGAAAGAGGCATAAATGCCATTAACCATCAGCATCAGTGATAATATCAGACACATTGAAAAATTTGACAGTGTGAAACCAACCAGCTGAGTGATGTTGAAACTCCACTAACAATTATAAATGTCAAATTAAACCATAGTATTTCGATGATACTTATTTCTGTGTTCACGTATGAACAAATTCTAAACTTCCTGGGAGACTGTTATTATATAGCATTGAGTCAGAACTGACTCATAACTGACTTTCCAGTAGATTTTCATAGTCTTTAGATCATACAGGTGGTTTGCCTTTCTTTCTCCTCCAGAGCAGCTGGTGGATTCGAACCACATTCCTTTTTACCAATACACTACCAGAGCTCTTTGAAGAGTAATTGTTACTGATAGGTGCTGTCAAGTCAATGATGACTCATAGCAACTTTATGGACAACAGATCTCAACCTTGCTCTACCCTGTGTCATCTTCACTATCTCTGAAATACTCAAACCCATTGTTGCAGTTAGTGTGTCAACCCACCTCCCTGAGGGACTTCCTCTCTCTCACCGACCTGCCACCTTTCCAAGCATGACGTCCTTTTCCAAGGGCTCACCTTTCCTAACAGCATCCACAGTATGTGAGAACCTTTGCTGCCCTCATCTCCAAGAAGCATCTGGTTTCACTTTCTCTAAGATATATTTGTTTCTTCTTTTGACAGTCCGTGTGATGGATAATCTGTACTCTTCTCCAATACCACAACTCAAAGGCATTGATGCTTCTTCTGTCGTCCTTATTCATTATCCAATTTTCAGATGCACAGCAACTAGTTGGAAAAAGAAAACAAACCACAAAAAACCAAAAACACCACCATGGCTTGAATCAGGTGCACCTTAGTCCTCAAACTGACATCATTGCTCCTTAGAGTTGGAAAGGTTCTTGACAGCAGATTTTTCCCAGTGCAGATTGTTTTCTAGGGAGTTGCTGAGATCCTGCCACTAGTCATGTTCTTCTTGGCTTGTTTGAAATCCCGACTATCATGTATCTCTGTATTTAGCTCCATGGAGGCTCAGAGCAGCCCTGTCTCACACACATCTCTCTTGGTACTGAGGACCTACTCTCTCACCAAGCCAAACAGGGTATTTCCACCCCCAGCCCCTGCCTTAATACATGGGTAAGTGCTCAGCTGCTAACAGAGTCCACCCAATGACTCCAAAAGAGAAAGACCTGGAGTTAATTCCCTGTAAACATTAAACTAAAAAGTAACAAAATCCCCACTGATGCCATTTGAGTCTGACTCATAGTCTCTGGAGGACAGGGTGGAACTATTCTGTAGGGCTTCCAAGGCTATAATCTCCATAAAAGCCCTAGAACAGTTGGTGGGTTCAAGCTGCCTACCTTATGATTAGCGCCAGAGCTCTCTAGAAAAGTCTATGAGGAGTTCTGCTGACACAAAATTGACTTGACAGTTCCAAACAACAATAACATCGATTTTTGAGAACAGAGAGGCCTGGAGCCTCAGTTCCTTGCCTATGATGGGAGACCCGTATGAGTCAGAGTGAGCCACAATAGCAAACCTCAGCCATCCAGAATCTCAGTAGTGAAAGCAACCAGGCTTATTTCTCTTTCATATCACAGGTGCACAGAGGTCAGCCTGGCCATGTGCTCTGTGTCGTCTTTGTCCTCACTCTGACATTCAGGCTGTGAGGACCGCCCCACCTGGACCATTGCTGGACCCGGTGCTGGAAGGAAGCGCTCTGGGCTGTCTCACTTGGACAAGGAAATGCTTCAGCCACAACGGTGGTGCGGTCTTTAGTGAATTGTACTGCTGACCCAAAGGTGGCACGAATCCACCAGCTGCTTCACTGGAGAAGGATGAACAGTCTCCTCCCACACAGTTTATAGCCTTGGAAAACCCAGTGGAGGATCAGCTATGAGTCAACTTCAACTTGACAGCAATGAGTGCGTTTTGAGTTGTATGGAAGAACACACATTACTCTGTGTCTCTCAGGTCTCCTCCCAATCCTCTAGGGGGAAGAAAGATGTGTGCATGTGCCTAGAAAGTGGAGAACCCCCAAAATGGAAGAATGATAGTACCACATTTTTCACACATAAAGCGTCCATACGGATAACATACACATGCATATGGCACTTACACCTCACAGAGGAGACTACAGGGAGGGGGTTGTGCTGCTTGGTGGGGGTCAGGAAGGAGAATATACAATGTGTGTGTTATTTGCATGTCACAGAGGCAAACCAGGTCGAAAAGGCTTACAAACCATGTTATGTGCAGCTTTTTTAGGGCCACCATAAGGAAGGCTCAGTCTTAGTGATCTAAATCCACCCCTCCATGGAAGGAGGAGCAATGTTTCCTCTGAGGCTTTCCAGTTCAAAGTTCTGTATCCCCTGCTCCCCACCAGGCTCTGATTAAAGCTTGGCTTCACCTTGGAAGCTTGATGACAGGTCTAACCTTGAGCCAATTCAATCAGAAACTATGTGACTTGGGTGTTGGCAATTTTGTAAAGTTCTAGATGTTTCTTCGATGTACTCAAACCAAGCAGAGTTCTAGACATGCTTTAAGTTGTGTAAGTTGGCTTTATTTCCTTCCAGATAAGGGCCATAGAAGGAGCAAAAAAAAATGAGAGCTTTGCTTCTACCAAAAGAGGCAAGAAGAGAGCTGAGGAAGGTTGAAGGTGATTGGGTAATTATCTTGACTAATGACTTCAGCTCCTTCTCAGAAGTGAGGAGCTGGGAATATCGTGGGCAGTGGAATGTGGGAAGGGTAGTCACTCTCTGCCAGGCCTGAGGACAGCGTTCTTTCTCTGTAAGTGCCGCTGTGGCTCAGCGTCAAGAAAACAGAAAGCCTCCTGACTACCCTTAAGACTCAGTATAACAATAGTCAGGAGGCCCTAGAAATTTTAACTCAGCTTAATGATACAGTGACTCTAACAATGGGCTTGACTATATCAGAGAGTGTAAGGATGGTGCAAGATAGGGTGAGTTTCAGAAATATTGTTGACAGGAACTGAATTTTTTTTTGTTGTTAACTTGTTGGCACCTAACAAGAACAAGAACAACAACAAGAACAACAAATGCAAGCTCCTCCCTGCTGCCATCCCATATCCTTTCAGTGTGCATCAGTCACACAGTCTCCAGTGGATCTACTTTTAGATTGTAGTTAACACGTCTCTAAATCAATTTATTCTGTCATCCTTCTGCTGATAATTCGCATTTCTGTCTCAGATATACTGAATCTGCATTTGGTCTAGGGTAGGAACCTCTGGTGGCCTTGTGGATAAGGAGAATTGCACTGCTAACCTCAAAATAGTCGGTTCAAATCTACCAGCTGCTTCACAGCAGAAAGAAGGGTAATCTCTTCCTGTGGGATTTGCAGACTCTCAGCTATGAGTCAGTTCTGACTCAAGGTGCATAAAAACAACAACGTTGTTGTTGTATACTCAGCAGAAGATTGAACCAGAATGAACTTATACAGAGCACACTGTTCTCTACACCCCCTAATGGCCACCTTCTTGTATTGAGACCATTAATAGACTTCTTTCCCCCAGTTTGATAAATTTCTTAAGAGTATGGACTCTTTTCAAGATTTACTCAAACACTAGCATCCAGATAGCTGTCCTTTAGATTTCTTGGCACAACCTGGTAAGCACATCCAGGGCTGCATCTGTTTTTTGAAATATATCAGTTGGTATCCGTCAACAACTAGGGGCCTATTTATTTTTTTTTAACTTTATACTGATTTATTTACAAAGTTTGAATACATTGTTTTTCACAGAAGATCCTTTTCTATTTCCTTCACCACACCATCAAATTGTGCAACTTTATAATGAACAATCTCCTCTCCCCTCCCCATCCTCACCCTTCTGTGTCCAACCTCTCCCCCCCACCTTAGATCCTTATACTCATTCAACAGTAATGGTTTTATACAGTATTTGTCTTTGTGGGACTGTGGGACTGAGTTAGTTCAAGCAACATAATGCTTTCCTGTCCCTCCCAATTTAGGTAGTAATTTACAAAATGACTGCTCCTGCGTGCTGCATAGTAGTCTATTGTACCACAACTTCTCAATCCATTTGTTTGTTGTTGTACATCTGGGCTGATTCCATGTTCTTATGATGGTGAATAATGCTGCTATGAACATTGGTGTACGGCTGTGTGGATCATAACAAACTGTGGCTGACTCTGAGAAGAATGGGAATTCCGGAACACTTGATCGTGTTAATGTGAAACCTGTATTTGGACCAAGAGGCAGTCATCAGAACAGAGCAAGGAAACATTGCATGGTTCAAAATGGGGAAGGGCGTATGCCAGGGATGTGTCCTGTCTCCATACCTTTTCAACCTGTATGCATAACGGATTATCCAGGAGACTGGGCTCTACGAGGAGAAATGTGGCGTCAGGATTGGTGGGAGAGCTATCAACAATCTGCGTTATGCAGATGACACAATCCTGCTTGCTGAAACTGAGGACCTGAAGCGCTTGCTGCAGAGGGTCAAAGACTGCAGCCTTCAATATGGATTGAAGCTCAATGTCAAAAAGACAAAGATTCTTACCACTGGACCAATTGGCAACATCAGGATGGATGGTGAAGAGATTGAGATTGTACACAGCTTTAGTTTGCTTGGCTCCACAATCAACACTCTTGGCACCACTAGTCAGGAAATTGAAAGATGTATTGCCATGGGAAAGTCTGCTGTTAGGGACTTCTCTAAAGTACTGAAGAGCAATGGTGTCTCTCTGGAGACTAAGGTGCATCTGATACAGGCCATGGTTTTAGTAATCACTTGTTATGCATCACAGGGTTGGACAATGACTAGAGAGAATAGAAGGAGAATTGATGCCTTTGAGCTGTGGTGCTGGAGAAGAGTATTGAGGGTATCATGGACTGCTAAGAAAACAAACAGATTCAGCCTGAAGAAGGTAAAACTGGGTGGCTCTTTGGAAGCAAGGATTCTGAGGCTTCGTCTAACATACTTTGGACATGTTGTAAGGAGAGACTGGTCCTTGGAGAGGGACATCATGCTTGGTAGGGTGGAGGGACAGCGCAGGAGGGGAAGGCCCTCTATGAGGTGGATTGATTCAGTGACGGGGGTAATCGGGATGGGTGTATCAGAGACAGTGCGATTGGCACAGGACAGACCGGAGTTTAGGGCTGTTGTACATAGGGTCACTATGAGTCGCAAGTGATTCAATGGCATATAACAACAACATATTCCAAGCAATGAAATAGCTGGGTCATAGGGAATTTCTATGTTCAGCATTTTGAGGAAACGTCAAACTGCCTTCCAAAGGGATTGTACCATTTTACAAGTCCACCAGTAATGTATAAGAATTCCTTTCTTGCCACATCCTCACCAACATTTATTACTTGCTGTCCTGTTAAACTCTGCCACTGCTACTAGAGTGAGATAGTATCTCATTGTGGTTTTGGTTTGCATCTCTCTTATTACCAGTGATTTGGAGCATTTCTTCAAGTGTCTGTTGGCCATTTGAATATCTTCCTCTGTAAAAATTGTTTCCATGTATTTTGCTCATTTTGTAATTAGGTTAGCAATCTTTTTCTAGTGAAAGGGCCTTATTTTTTGCCAAAGCCTTCATGTAGATTGAATTTTTTTTTATTATCATTGGTTCTTGATCTTGCTACCTCTTAAAATTATTTCATGTCAGTCAATTCTTTTTTTGTACAGTGACTATGTATTTTTTCATCATCTTTTGATGTTTCCGTAATCTTTCAAGATTTGCACATAGCATTCTGTAGTATTGAAATCAAGGCTTGAATTTGTTATTATTTTTTTTCAGCTTGAGATATGCCAACTGAGTTCTTCCTTTTGATTTTCTGACTCTAGCTCTTTGTACATTTCATTCACTCTGCTTTGTTTTCTCAAGCTGCCCTTGGAAATTTTCTGCTCAACTCTTTTACTTTGTGTTTAGTTCATCTTTCAGTAAGACTTTTCCATCTATTCTTGATTTTGCTATGCAGATGGGTGGGGATATATGAATGGGACTTGGTAGCTTACCAACAAAGGATTGGTTATCTACCATTCCAGGGGGTTGGCCAGTCTCACCAATCTACAAGAGTATTGGATTATCTCAAAAAACAAAGTGAATAGCTCTAGCCAGAAGATCAGGATCTTCCCCCACCAGAAGAATGAGACCCTTCCCTAGCTGGTTAAATGTAGGACACACTTTGAGACAGTAGCAGACATGGCAGAACAAGAGACGTGATGTGAGATGAGTCCTTGGCAGGACTGTGAATTTTGTTGGACAGTTGGGGAGGGGGAAGCCAATATTGGAAGAACTGAGAATTTGGGAACACTTAAAACCTTGAAGCTTGACGTTTTGGTGCTTGTGTGCACATTTTGGGAGTTGTCTTGACTGTATTCTGTTATTAATTTGGATTATAATCTTTTGAATTCCCCAGTGCAGTTCTGTGTGGTCTGTGAGCTGTCACGTTGGATTTTGGTCACAGAAAAGCAGTGGGATTGGTTTTGAGATGAGTAGAAAGAGGCATGGGAGCATCAGGGACATGTCTGACCTCATGGGAATAGGTTTAGTATTATTGATGCTGTGGATAGGTATGATTTCTCTTTGTGAAGCTGATGAAGTTCAGACATGGCCATTCTCACATGGCCCTTGCTCCTTTTACACTTTGTCATTTATTCCTTAAAAAAAAAATCTTGGCATTCTAGTACAATTTCCAGTCTTTTGTGACATCCATTTTGGATTTTTCTTTTTCTTCTGTCTTTGTAGTGACCTTTTACTTTCTTCGTAGATGATATCCTTTGTCATCCCACAGCTCATGTGGTCTTAAATCATTAGTCTACAATACCTTAAACTTCTTGAGATGGTTTTTAAATTCAGGTGATACAGGCTCCAGGTCATATTTTGGTTCTTATAAATTGGTTTTCATTTTCTTCAGTTTTTCAATTTGAATGTGCATATAAGTAATTGACAGTCTGTTCCATGGTCAGTCTCTGGCCTGGTTTTGACTATAAATAATTGAATTCTTTCTAAAGATGTAGTCAATCTGATTCCTGGTCAGTCCATCAGGTGAAGTCTATGTGTCTAGACACCATTTGTGTTTTTATAAAAGGTATTTTCAGGAAGCTCTGGTGGCCTAGTGGCAAGAAGCTGCACTGTAATCCTCAAGATGTGTGAGTTGAATCCACCAGATGCTTTGCTGAAGGAGGGGCAATCTCCTCCTGTGCCAGTCAGATCTGATTTGACGGTACACAACAAGGGTTGGGGGAAGGAAAGGTATTTGCAAAGAATAGATCATTGGTTGTACAAAATTAAAACATTCAGTCTCCAGCCTCATTTCTTTCAGGACAACCAAGAGGACAAGATCCATATTTATTCCCATTCCCAAGAAAGATGACCCAACAAAATACAGAGATTATTTAAAAATATCATTGATATAACCTGCAAACAAAATATTGCTGAAGGTTATGCAAAAACAGCTAGAACAGTTTATCAATAGGCAACAGCTAGGAATTCAAGCTAGATTTAGAACAGGGCAAGGCACCAGCGATACTATTATTGCTGATTGCAGGTGGATCCTGGCTGAAAACAGAAAGTACTGTAAGACTGTCTATATGTATTTTATTGACTATGCAAAGGCATTTGACTAGGCAGTTCACAACAAATTATAGCAAGGATTGAGAAGAATGGGAATTCCAGAATAATTAATTGTGTTCATCAGACCAAATAGCTATTTTCTTAACAGAGTGAGAGAACACTGTATGATTCAAAATCAAGAAAGGTGTACATCAGGGAAGTATCTTATCTCCATACTTACTAAATCTGTATGATGAATAGATCACTTGAGAACCTGGACTTTATGAAAAAGAATGTGACATTCTGATTGCAGGAAGACTTATCAGCAATCTGTATTATGCATATTATACAACCTTGCTTGCTGGAAGTGAGAAGGACTTGAAATTTTTGCTATAGAATATAAAAAACTATAGCTTTCAATATGACTTTTGCATCTCAACATCAAGAACACAAAAAGCCTCACCACTGGACCAATAAGCAACATCATGATTGATGGAAAAAAGAATAAAGCTGTCTACTATTTTAGTAGTAAAAAAATGAAAAGATGCATTGTATTGGGAAAATCTGCTTTCAGGGACATCTCCAGAGCAATGATGTCAGTTTAAAAGTTAAGCTTTGCTTGATTCAAACCATAGTCATTTCAATTACTTGCTATGCTTCTAAATGTGGTACAGTGACTAAGGAAAACAGAAGAAGAATTGATGCCTTTGAGTTGTGGTGTTTGAGAATAGTATTGAACGTCCCATGATTGACAATAAAACAAGTAAGTCTGTCCTGAAGAAAGTGAAAGCAGGGCGCTCTTTGGATGCAAGTCGGGTGAATCTCCTCTCACATACTTTGGACATGTTGTAAGAAGGGGTCGGTCAGTCCTCAGAGGACATCATGCTTGGAAAGGTGGAGGGTCAAAGTAAGAGAAGAAGATCCTTAAAGAGATGGATTGTCATAGTGACAATGAGTTCAAGTGTGGCAGAGAGAATGAGGATGGCACAGGATAGGGTAAGTTTCAGAGCCATTGTTCATAAGGATACTGTGAGTCATAGGCAACTAGATGGCATACAACAACAACCAGACCTGGGAAGCTCTCAAGACTTACGCCTGAAATTGTTGTTGTTGTTGTGTACCATTCATTGAATTTGAATTGACTTATGGGTGTCCCTCCTTTGGGTTTGCAGAGGCAGTACAATCATTTGGGAAGAGACTGCTCATCTTTCTCTCATAGAGCAGCTGGTGGACTCAAACTGCATGCCTTTGGGTTGGCAGCTCATCTCCTTACCACTAAGCCACTAGATAGATCTCCGAGAGAAATAGAAGGGAAGGTCCAGTGTGAAAAACAATGTATATGAACTTTGTATGTAAACCAGTATTTTTTTCAAAAAAGAAAGGAAATAGGGAAGTGCAGAAGGGAGGGAAGGACAATTTCTTCCATTTCAAAGCTGGTCCAATCTTGACTTTTGTTCTCTTTCTAATCATTTTTCCTTTTCTTGTCACTGCCCAACTCTCATCATGCCTATCCTCCCTGCTAGCTTCTCTCAACAATAATAGCAACATTGTTAGTAATCTCTGTGTCAGCAGGTTACATACATTACCTCATTCATCCATACGGTACTATTTATACATACGTATTGTTTTCCCCTGTGCAGACAAGGAAACTAAGTCCGGTAGGAGGTGGAGATTTGATCCTCCTCTTTGCACCTGGAAAATTCTCTCTTAATGGCAAATGTAGACAGGCAGCTGGTACAATCTTTATGCATAGACACACACCACACATGTCCTGACTTTCTTGGACCTGCCATGACTGACTGTGTCTCTGGCAGATGGCACAATGTCAAATCAAATGCATAGTAGTTGCTCAGTATTATTTTAAATAAGTGAATAAATGTAAATATTTCTTACTCATCTCAAAGAACCAAATGGAAAAGGTAAAGAAATGTGACTAATGGCTAAGTTTCCAACCTTCCTGATAGAACTAATGCAGAAATTATATCCACCTAAGAGGTCCAAGGGAGGATAGAAGGAGAAATGATACCTTTGAGCTGTGGTGCTGGAGAAGAGTATTAATGTACCCTGGACTGCCAAGAAAACAAACAGATTCATCCTGGAGAGAGTTAAACCAGGCTACTCCTTGGAGGCAAGGATTCTGGGGCTTCGTCTGGCATACTTTGGACATGTTGTAAGGACAGACAGGTCCTTGGAGAGGGACATCATACTTGGTAGGGTGGAGGGACAGCGCAGGAGGGGAAGACCCTCTATGAGGTGGATTGATTCAGTGACTGGGGTAATCGGGATGGGTGTGTCAGAGGTAATGTGATTGGCACAGGATAGAGCAGGGTTCAGGGCTGTTGTACATAGGGTCGCTATGAGTCACAAACAACTCGATGGCACATAACAACATAACAACAAGAGAAGAGAATTGTTCTGAGCAAGTATTCCAAGATGCTTTGAAATCTGAATGTAACTATGGGACTGTAGCCCATAATATTCCATAATTCTGTTGTATCCATAGCATTTCATGATTCTATGTATTAAAACCATAATGCTTTGAAATCTGAGTGTAAGTATGGGACGGACACAGCTGGAAGAAAGCCCTTTCTGAGGTCATCATCCCACCTTTGCCAGATCTTCACATATGTAAATGTTAAAGCTTTTAAACATGTTTGGGGAGACATCATGCTTCACTTCACAAGTCCTCTTTTAAGAAATGTTGTATTCAGAAGCCAGTTTGATAGCATAATGAGGAAACGATGCCTCCAATATTTGAAAACTCTTAGAACTCTACAATACGATGGGTTTAAGACTATATTTTTTGGGGAAACTAGTATCTCTGAAAGTCTTATAACTGGAGTTGATTCTGGTGATGGATATTTAATGCAAAATCCAACTTGGTGTATTGTGCATGCTGGTAGTAGTCAAGGATGGGTACCCTGGAAATACCGACTGTTTCTACGAGATGAGTTATGCATCAAGCAGGAAGATGACCTCTTCTTTGACTTCTGTGATGCGATGAAAAAGGCCTATGGGAAATGTGCCATCGTGGTCAAAGAGCAAAGACAGCAAAATGAAGCGAGGCAAAAGGAAGAGAAAGAAGCTGAGGACCAGCCCTGTGCCCCGTCGATCATTAACTTGACAAGCATAGCTTGTTGCCCTGAGGTGGCCAAATCCTATGGCCATGAGCTACTTTCTCTGCCTTTCCCTTATAATTACCTGAACCCACTAGACTCAGCCTGGTCTACTCTGAAATGGTTTATCATCAATAACAGAAAAGAGTTTTGTTTTCAGACCATGGATAACATCTATTCTTACCAGTATATACTTTTCAGCAACTTGATAAGCAAAGGAATTGAAAGAATAAGCCCAGGCAAGTGGAAAACAATAACTAACAAAGTTAGAAGATGGGAAAATTACTACCTTGGCAAATTTTCTTAAAACTGTTTCCCCCAATCAGTAATGAGACTCTGATGTGGCTTTAGTCTTTGCCAACTCCATTGAGCTAAAGTTCTGATCACTTCAGCAAAGAAACTTCAATTGGTGATCTCCCAATGCTTTCAATTTACTGGAGAAATTATTAAAGCTTGTCAGTAAGTCAGAGTTCTGGTTTCCCATTTTATTAAGGCCACTTTGAAGGCAATATCAATGGAAATATTGAGGTTAATTTAGCTCAAATAAGGAGGGTCATGAGAATGAGTTAAAGAACATATTTCAGGTAGGATTATATCCTCTAAAATACATATTGAAATCCTAGCACCTATATCTGTACTTCTGCCTACTACAAGTGTTAGAGTCTTTCCTTCAGAACTACTTTTGTGAAGCAATTCTTCAGGGTATTTGTTGTTGTTGTGTGCCATCAAGTCAGAACTGACACACAGCTGACCTTTCAGAAGGTTTTCAAAGGCAGTGTATCTTATGAGACTGTCCATCCTTCTCCCACAGAGTAGCTAGTGGATTCAAGGTATTTATCTACCTGTCTAAAGTATGGTTTTTTGATATAATTTCCTTGAGAGTAAGTGGTAAGACTCAAACCTCCTCAGTCACTCAAATTTTCTTGCATCATCACAGGTCCCTATGTCTGTGGCCTGAATTTTGGAATATAAGTGCTTTTTACCTCTCTGTCACATACCCAGAAAATTCACCTATCCAGAGTCCTGTGGTGTTAAGAACTAAGAACTATAACATGAGCCAGGTACATTTGTCAACACTTTACATGCTTAACTCATTTAATCTTCACAACAACCTAGAATGTGGAAACAATATCTCGATTTGAAAGCTCTGGAAGCCAAAGCACATTATCATTTCTGTGACAAGGAGCTAAGATGCTGACCAGGAAGTCAGGCTGCTTCTCTATAATCAGTGGCTCATCTAATCCTCGTAACAACCCCTTCAAGGAGATGCTAGTATTTGTCCTGATGAGGAAACTGAGACATAGAGCACTTAGTCAAGCCATAATCTAAGGCCTTTGCTCCTAATCGCCTTGCTTGGTTTGGTCATTGACACTCACCTTGTCTTTGCTTCATTGTCATAATCCACATGATGTAAGGCAAAATCTCACATCCAGCCAGACTTCTTCAGGCAAATGGATGGCACAACAAAAGTATCTTTCCATCCAATGACATTGAATCAGAGGCAAATTTAAAGACATTATTTTGAAGTGAAAAAACTTTTTTTTAGGTCATTTATGAAGATAAACCAACAGGAGCTACTTTTGTTAAGAAAAACTGTCTAATAAAAGAGGTATACGGGTCCAGCCTTTTAGGCCTGGCTTAATTATTAGAAAAACAAGTAGGGGAAAGAGGGCCAAAGATTCACCTTAAGTTTGCAGTTTCGTTACATAAGATTGTATTCATGAGGAAGAAAAGCTGCTTATATTAGGCATGGGAGTTTCCAGAAGAAAATGACAGAGAGTGCCCCCAGCTTGGGAATGGGACAGACATAGCTGGAACCTTCATTTTCCAACTTATTAGCTTTGAGACTTTGGGCCAGGTACTTTACTTCCCTGAGGCTCAATTAGCTCCTTAGTAATAGCGCTGAGGCCTTTACAAACCTTCTGTGGCCTCTATGTCGTGTCTGGCACCTAGTGAGAGTCCAATAAACTGTAGCTCACAGGCCAGGCTGAGGTCGCAGCAAATGTGTTCACAATTAAGCCTAATATCGCCGACCTCGTTTCCTTTTTACCCTTTGAGGAAAATGTTTGTTTTTTATCACCAGGGAATAATGAGAATAGACACATCTTAAGATAGTTTGATCAAAGGAAACTTTGTTCTCCAGCATTTCTTTTATGGCCATCTGCAAAAGGTTAGGGAAGATTTAATGATAAGAAGTTTCTTCTGAAAGGGTTGGGACAGGGTGGATGGTGGGTACAGCCTGCAGTCTCTTTGGGAGCAGCCGTGTTTTATTCACTGTATGACATAAATCAAGGTGGCAATACACAGCAGCACAGGGTTGAGCATCTGTGGACAAGTCCTCAGGATGTCCACAAGAAAGCTCAGGATGTCAGTGGCGCTGTTCTCCAGCTGATCAATGATGCCTCCTCATCATCCCCAGCCTTCACCAGCATTACCAACAGATCCTCAACCTGCTAACAGACCTGGGCGATACCTCAGGGGGCTGTATTAGCAAACAGTGTTCTCCTTGGAATGCTTTAAAGAGAAATAAGCAAACGGAACCCAATGCCTTTTGGTTCTGATCTCACCTGAATGAGGCAGGGCCTGGCCTATTTGGTTTGAGGGGAAGTGAGCCCAGCGGAGAGTGGGGAGAGGATGTGGAGACAAAATCTCACTGGCTTACTGAAGGCTGACTTGCTCACCTAGGTGCCAAATATTCCTTCTGTTTATGATTTTTATTTTACTATATACAACCCATCCAAGGAGCACTCAGACTGCACCCTTTCCAAAACATATGTTTGTTCTTTTGGTAGTCCGTGGGATATTTAGTACTCTAATACCATAGATTTAAAACATCACTTCTTCTTGTGCCATTCTTATTCACAGTCTACCTCTCAGATGCACAGCAAGTGACTGAAAAGACCATAGCCTGAATCAGACACCTTAGTTCTCAAATGGACATTATTGCTCCTCAGTAATTTGCTGAGGTCCCTGACAGTAGACTTTTCCAATGCATCATCCAACTGCTCATCTCCTAACTGCTAGTATCAAGGGAGTTGATTGTAGACCCAAGTCAGATGAAATGGTTGAGAACTTCATGATGTTGCCTATTGGTCCAGTGGTTAAAATTTTTATCTTCTAGATGTTGAGATGCAATCCATATTGAATGCTGTAGTCTTTGATCTTCTATGCAAGGGTTTCAAGTCCTCCTCACTCTCAGCAAGGGAGGTTGTGTCATCTGCATAACACAGGTTGTAATGAGTCCTCCTCTGAAACTGATGTCACATTCTTCTTTATAAAGTATATCTTGGAGAGGGTGCAGCCAAAGCACTCCTTGGAGGCAAGGATGACAAAGCTTTGTCTCATATACTTTGGGCATGTTGCTAGGTGGGGCTATTTCTTAGAGAAGGACACTATGCTTGGAAAGGTGGAGGGTCAGTGAAAGAAAGGAAGACCCTCAATGTGGTGGGTTGACACAAGGACTGCAGCATTGTGCACAAGTGTGTCAGAGATGATGAGGATGGCACAAGATAGGACAGGGTGCAGATTTGTTGTTTATAGGGTAGTTATGAATCATACTTGACTTGATGGCATTTAACAAACAACAACATAAACAACCCATTTTTACATTCTTAGCCTCATCAGTTCAGAAAGTTGTCTTTAAGATTTTTAAGCTCACTTTATAAACAAAGACAAAGCTGGGGCATTAACTAACTCACAAAAGGATTGGCAGCAGTGTCAGGACAGAATCCAAATTTACCTTGAAGACTTCTCATCCATTTCTTTCTGGCTGTACATGCCATTTAGGATTAAATTGAGCTGTAAGTTGGGTCCCATTTCAGTGATGTAAACAAAATAGAACGTTGATTCTCCATTCTCTAAAAAGATGTCGCAGAGTGGGCCATCCATGATGAGATGATAGATCTTTGTCTTTTTAGTAGGGAGCTCTGATGGCCTAGTGCTAAGAAGCTGCACTGCAAACCCAAAGGCACATTATTCGAATCCACCAGTGGCTCTGAAGGAAAAGGATAGACAAACTCCTCCTGTGTGATTTAGTGCCTCTGAAAACCCACTGAAGACTCACTATGGGTCAGTTCTGAATTGATGGCAAATAACAACATCCCAGACTAGAGCTCTGGCACTGTTACTCAAAAGGTTCAAATCCACCATCTACTTTTTGGCAGAAAAATGGACAATCTGCTCACATAAAGGTGTATGGTGTCAGTATCACTGAGACAGAGTTGACTCAATAGTGGTGGGCTTAGTTTTGTGTGTCCTAGACTTTGGCCCATCGCCATGATCAGCTCCTAGTCCCAATCAGTTGCAGACCAACTTGTCACATTAGAGTGCTTCAAACTCATTAAAAGCTCAAACTTACAGCCGTCAAGTCAGAATGAACTCATTGCTGACCCTTCAATGGGCTTTTGGAGGCTGTAAGTTGCACAGAGGGAGATAGTCCACCTTTCTCCCTTGGAGCTGCTGGCAGATCTAAACCACCAGAGAGGCGTGGCCTTTGGGTTAGCAACATGACTCCCTAAGGACTGTGTCACCAGAGCAATGGGTTTGAACATCCCATCTTTGGGTTTAGATGTGTTCTTTCTTGTTAGGTGATGTCAAGTTGACAACAACTCATAGTGACCCAATGAACAGCAGATCTAAACCTTGCCCTATGCTATGCCATCCTCACTATCTCTGAGCCCACTGTTATAGTCACTGTGTCATTCATCTAATAGTTGAAAGTCTTACTTTCTTTCTCTGACCCTCCATTTTTCCCAGCATGATGTATTTTTCCAAGGACTAGCCCCTCCTGACAAAATGCCCAAATTATATAAGACAAAATTTCACTACCCATGCCTCTAAGGAATGCTCTGGTTGTATTTCCTCCAAGACAGACTTGCTTGTTGTTTTGGCAGTCCGTGGGATATTCAGTACTCTTTCTTATACCATAATTCAAAGGCATCGATTCTTCTGTCATCTTTATTCATATGCTTAGAAAACAATCGAACATACCATGGCCTGGATCAGGCATACTCTAATCTTTAAATGTACATCTTTTCTCTTTTAGGACTTTGGACAAGTTCTTGACAGCCGATTCTCCCAATGCAACACATTTTTTTTAAGTTTCTTGACTGCTGCTATCATGGTTATTGATTGTAGATTCAAGTAAAATTAAATAATTAACAATGTCGATCTTTTCCCCATCTATTTTAATAGCAAGGAATTAGCATGGAAAATGAAAAAGAAGAGCTCATGCCCTCATTTAGAAGGAGTCTTCTGGGAAATGCTTCACTTAAATCTGATTGGCCAGATTTTCAAAGAAAGCTAGGAAACATGGCCGTCCAAAGTAAAGATTCTGGTGATGACAAACAAGTAGAAGTCTCAGCCACACTTTCTTCATCCTTTCCTTTTGGTGTTTGTTGGTGTACATTTAGCAAACATTCGAGCACCTTCTATGAACCTGTAAGGGAGAGTTCTACAAGCCCTTCTTGTCCTTGGTACAGTCTAGTGTGCCCTCGTCCTCAGTAACCTCTGCCCCAAAGTGGGGTGCTGGGCAAAGCCCAATAAAGATCCATACATCAAATCAGGGTGAGCTGTAGCCATGTGAAAACTCAACCATCTGGAAACCTATTTTAGGCACGAGTCATTTAGACAGTTAAGCTTCCCATATAAACGTATGGGAATTTGAAGATAATTTAGATGGATAATCTCCCTTAAAGCATCCCATCTCTTTTTTGTTTGAACTATTTGACTTCTGACATAATAATGCGTGCTTTTGCCTTCTTAAGCTAACTGTATAAATCATTCAACCTTGTCTGAAAGACATAGCATCATTATGCCGTGTTCCTAGTGTCCTCAGAGTGGCGCTGTGGAGCAGAGCACGGTCTGGAAGATGACACACTGAGTTCTTAAGCCTGACTGAGGACCATCTCCCTTGCACTAGGGTATTGCTGCTGCCAAAGGCATGTCTTCATTTTTGTTTCTAAGCAGTAAGCTTAAAAATCAATAAATGTGGTGGGGTGGTGGGGGTGTTATGTGCCCTTGAGCCACTTGCAACTCATAGAGACAACAGCCCTGAACTTTCTCCTATACTAAGCTAATTTCACTGTCGCCAACATATCTACCCCCATTATCCTACTTTACTGTATCAATCCATCTCATCCAGGGTCTTCCTCTCCTGTGCTGTCCCTCCACCCCTTCAAGCATGATGTCCTTCTCCAAGGACCAATTTCTCCTGGCCAAGTGTCCTAAGTATGTGAGACAGAGCTTCAAAATCCTAGCCTGCAAAGGGAAACTTGGTTTTACCCTCTCCAAGACAGACTTATTTGTTTTCTTGGCAGTCCATGCTATGTTCAAGACTTCTCCAGAACCACAATTTGAAGGCATCGATTCTTCTTCTGTCATCCTTACTCATTGTTCAGCTCTCTGAAGCATAACAAGTAATTGTGAAGTATGTCAAATGGAGTTTCAGAATCCTTGCCTCCAAGGAGTAGCCTGATTTTACCCTCTCCAGGACACACTTGTTTGTTCTCTTGGCAGTCCATGGTATGTTTAATACTGTTCTTCTGCACCACAACTCAAAGACATTGATTCTTCTTCTGTCTTCCTTAGTCATTGTCAAACTCTCTGATTCATAGCAAGTAATTACAGGACCATGGCCTGGATCAGGCACACCTTAGTCTCTAGACTGACACTGTTGCTCTTCAGTACTCTGGAGAGGTCCCTGACAGCAGACTTTCTCAATGCAATTAATTCATCTTTTGATTTCCTGACTGCTGGTGCCAAAAATGTAGATTGTGGATCCAAGTAGGATGAAAATGTTAACAGTCTATAAATAGGGTCAATGTAAAGGATACTGTAGCTGTCCTGTGGGTGTAGAACATAGATGTTATTTTTCTGTTGCTACTCATACAGTCTTACGTATTTCTAATTTATGGCCCAGTTGTTAGTTGTGAACTTTCCCAATCTATCTACATACATCTGCTCAGCATGCACACAAGAAACCAAATATTTAAACACAAACTATAAATCTACTTTCTGTATGTGGAGTGACTACTATCAGTATCTCATATTAGTGACTGCTCATCTCCTCCTAGTGGTAGAACAAGATATGAGAAAATTATTTTTAAAAAACTACCTGGACTGTCACGAGGAAAGTGAAACCAGGGTGCTCCTCGGAGGCAAGGATGGTGAAACTGTCACACATACTTCAGGTGTGTTGTGAGGAGGGGCAAGCCCTTGGATAGGAACATCATGCTTAGAAAGGAGAAGGGTCAGCACAAGAGAGGAAGACCTTCAAAAAGATAAACACAGCGACTAGAACAATGGGCTCAGTGTGTTGGTGATGGTGAGGACGGCACACGATAGGACAGGGTTCAGATCCCTTATTTCTATGGTCTCTAGTCACAGTTGACTCAGTGGAACATAATAACACAGTATGGGTTTAGGGAGTTCTGATGCCCAAATGGGTAAGGACTTGGGCTGCCAACCCAAAGGCAGGGTGTTCAAAATTCATCAGCTGTCCCAAGGAAGAGAGATGATTTATACACTCCCATGCAATTTAATGCTTCAGAAAACCACTTGAGGGTAAGCTATGAGTTTGTTCTGACTCTGCTTCGTCCAACTCTAAGTCATCCTCTGCCAAATTTATCAAGAATAAGGCCACTATACTAGAAATTCTAAAACTGGTACTTAAACCTCAAAGGCTTTTAAAAGACTTTAAAAAATAAACATTTCTATTTTTTCAAAAAGAAACATGGACATCTACTGTTGGTTCATGCTGTCAAGTCAGAACTGACTCAGAGCTGACTATCCAGTAGCTTTATAGAGGTTCCAAATTGCAAGGGCAGAGATTGTCCATCTTTCTCCCATGGAGTAGCTCCTGGGTTTGAACCACCTGCCTCTGGGTTGGCAGTGCAACTCCCTATCCACTAGACCATCAGAGCTTCCTTGAAAGTCGACTAGTTGGGCATATTTAGACCCTCCATGAAAAGTCCTCATGAGATTGATCAAGTATATGGGTTGGTCAGTGTGTCTCCTTGCTTCTTGTTATCAGTTAACATGAGGTCATCCATGATTAGAGTGGGTCTGAACCTAATATTTTTATAAGATAGACACAGAAAGATAGGGGGAGGGTGACCATAATGTTGCAGTTGCCTGCCAAAGAACTTCTGGGGCTAACAGAAACCAAGAGGCACAAGAGAGGATCTACCTTTAGGGTCTTCCAAAGAGTATGACCCTGCCAACATCCTATATTCAGACTTTGTAGCATCAGAACTGTTAAGAAGGGGGCGGGAAAATCTGTTCTTTTTTATTTTTTTATTTTAATTTTATTATTTGTGTGAGTGTGTATCGTCAAATCAGATCTGACTGGTACAGGAGGCGATTGTCCCTCCTTCCCCAGCAGATCAATGGTGGATTCGAACCGTGCGCCTCTGGTATTGCAGTGCAGCTTCTTGCCACTAGGCCATCAGAGCTCCCTGAAAATCTCTTCTTAAACACCATCCAGTTTATAGCACTTTATTACAACAGCCTTAAGAGACTAACACTCTTACCTGGCAGAGGATTCTCAACAGTTTCCACCCTGGAATTCCTCCCTATTTGGAATACATAGGTCAGCAAGATAGGAATCCGTTTTCAATATAGATGACACAGACACACTCTAGCCTCCAAAATACAAACACAAGGCCAGTCACTATAACCTAAAAAGGGGAGGGTAGGAGGAAAGGAATGGTGAGGGGGCATCCCGTGAACCAGTGTGCATGGAGGTATGGGTGAGACAAGGTGTGATCCTGCACTGTAATCCAGCTCTCTGGGACAGGCCTCCCTGCTCTGAGCCATAGAGCCTGGAAATGCTGCAGTGGGCTTGGGTTTGCAAAATCTCCCACCCTTTACAACAAAGGAGCGTGTGCCTATCACCTTGGCTTCCTCCAAAGACCAGAAACACACTTTATACAAAGGTATTTTATTTTAGTAAACAAAACACTGCAGTTGCAGCAGCTTTTATAAAAGCATACAAAAATTCATATAATTTTAAGTTAAAGCTAAAGGCCAGTATTTTATCTTCTGACACATCATTCAATAATCAAATCTTCTTTCTTCTCAGTTGGAGTTCACCAACAATGACATTTAAATGGGAAAATCTAGAAAGGAAGACCAGAGAGATAAGGCAGAAATGTTTGCTAAAATGATATATTTTACTTAACAATGTTAAACCTTATGTTCAGCCATTTTGACTTAGCAAAAGGGAAGCATCAAAGAGTTATCTATTAGGCATTTTTATCTGTTATCTGTACTTATTTTCAGCTTCAAAACTTACTTTCCCTTTAAAAATCTCTTTTGTTTAAAACATTGTCCCACAGTCAGTACCAAATCTGGTTTCTCTAAGTCCTCTCCCCTTACCTCCACAGCCAGATCTCTGGCCACGTCTGGGTGAGGAATGAAGCTTTTATAACCCCACACCTAATCTCCCCTTTCTCTTCTCAGTTTAAGACACAAAAAGATGGCTATTTAAAATATAACTTCATCTAACACCATTTCCACTAACCCTTTTTAATTTCTAAGGACTCCTCACCCTGATCCTGGTGACAATAAAGAAAATTTTTAAAATCTTAAAAAGCAAGGCTGTATCACTCCTGTGGTGAAGGAGTGATGAGCAGGTGACAAGATGTCAACCTCCCATCTCAGGTGTAAGAAAAACTACCCAACATCATTTTTTAGGTGCACAGTTGCTAGAGGTGTTAGACCTGAGACCAGTTTCTGGTTCTGCTCTTCTTTATATACAGTGTGAATAATTTTTCCATTTATAGAATATATGTACCTTGTAGAGATTTATACAAATTTCTATTACTAAGTATGCCTTTAACCTGATGGGTCAAAAAGGACAATAACGTGCTGCTGCTGAGTCGATGCTGACTCGCAGTGCCTCAGGGGGACAGAGCAGATAGCCTCAGAGATTTCCACGCCTGTCTCTTTCCTATAGAGCAGCTGGTGAGTTCGAACTGTAAACTTTTTGATTAGCAGAGGAGTGCTTAACTACTGGGCCACCAGAGCTCTTTAAAAGTATAATAGAAAGGAGCTCTGGTGGCCTAGTGGCAAGAAGCTGCACTGCAATCCCAGAAGTGCGTGGTTTGAATCCACCAGATGCTCTGTTAGAGAAGGAGGGACAATCTCCTTCTGTACCAGTCAGATCCAATTTGATGGTACACACACAAAAAATAATAAAATAATTTTTTTTTAAAAAAAAAGTATAATAGAGAAATTCATTAAGAAACTCGTAGGGAAAAGTAGTTTTGGAGTATACCTAGCCCAGCAGGTTTTTTAAAGAAATGATGCTCAGATCCAATCATAAACATAAGAGACTATGCCTGAGGTTGGGGCCTAATAAATAAAGAAGTTGAGTCAATACATACATCAGAAATAAGGAGATTGTTCAATGCCACAAGCTAAATCTGTTAATAGGAACTTCATAAAAACTTCCTTGATATTTTAACTGAACATTTTCTGGAAACCCACAGAATATATATAATGTGATAGTGAATGGAAATGGTGATGAGTAGGCTCTCATGCCTGTAAGGGGTCCTGGGAGTTTTTTTGAGGCAAGAAAAGGTCAAGGAACATGTATAGTGGGTACAAGAGGTGGCAAAACTGACCTGGATAAGGACATATTAGGAAGAAACTGGATAAATCACACTTTTTGTAAAGCTCTGGTGGCCTAGTGGTAAGAAACTGTACTATAATCCCAAAGGCACAATATACCAGATGCTCCATGGGGAAAGGGTGGGTAATGTCTTGTGCAATTTACTGCCTCTGATAACCCACTAGAGAGTCAGCTATGGGTCAGTTCTGACTTAACAGTACACAGCCACAACAAATTTGAAGATAAGAAAGTGTCTTAACCTTGCATGTGGGGAAGAGCTTCATATGACCTGGGACTCTCCATGCACTCCTGAAATACTATGCACAACCCTATTGTTTCCAGCATGTGCTTCTCTAGGGAGAAGGTCTTACCCTTTCATTAGAGTCTCAGAAAGAGGCCTGTGGCCCATTACCTACTCAGAACACTGGTTCAGAACACCCAGTGATGGAAGACCGCTGCAGGCCTTAGAGTAGACATGTGGGCTGGTCACCTGTTCCTTGGAAATGGCATTTCAGCAGAGGGAAGAGAAGCTAGTTGGAGACAGGAGGAAACTCAGCAAAACACAGGGCACAGAATCAGGATGCTCATATCACCCTTATTCCGAGCTGTTTTATATGTCCTCACTCAGCTCTTCAGATCCCAGGAATTTGGAATTCTCTGAACACATGACCCCCACTGACTAACCTAGCCTAACGCCCTGTCTATTTCACATCTGCAAAGCCATAGTACCTTTAGTTTCCCTTTTAGTTTCCCTTTTAGTTCTCTTTCTTCTCCGATTGCTTCTTTTCAGCCTCCAGTCTTTGTATTTTGGCGTCTAATCTTCTCTTTTGGTATAATTTGACTCCAGCAAATGTCAGGCAGAGTATTAATGTTTTTGCTGCCAAGATATACAGCAATACAGGCACGTGGTCAAGAACCTTAAAGAAAAAGAGAAAAATCCCAACATTCTAAATATTTTTGCTATCACTTGTTATGCCTCAGAGAGTTGGACAGTGACTAAGGAGGACAGAAGGAGAATTGATGCCTTTGAGCTGTGGTGCTGGAGAAGAGTGTTGAGGGTACCATGGACTGCTAGGAAAACAAACAGATTCATCCTGGAAAGGGTTAAACTGGGTGGCTCCCTGGAGGCAAGGATTCTGAGGCTCCGTCTAACATACTTTGGACACGTTGTGAGGAGAGACATGTCTTTGGAGAGGGACATCATGCTTGGGAGGGTGGAGGGACAGTGCAGGAGGGGAAGGCCCTCTATGAGGTGGATTGATTCAGTGACTGGGGTAATCGGGATGGGTGTGTCAGAGACAGTGCGATTGGCACAGGACAGAGCAGAGTTTAGGGCTGTTGTACATAGGGTCGCTATGAGTCGCAAGCGACTGGATGGCACATAACAACAACAACAACATTTGACTGTGTGGATTACAATAAATTGTGTCTAACCTTGAGAAGATTGTGAATCCCGGAACACCTGCTTGTGCTCATGCGAAACCATACTTAGACCAGGAAGGAGTCCTCAGAACAGAGCAAGGAAACACTGGATGGTTCAAAATCAGGAAAGGAGTGTTGCAGGGATGTGTCCTGTCTCCGTATCTTTCAGTCTATATGTGAAACATATCATTCAGGAGGCTGGGCTCTATGAGGAGGAATGTGAAATCAGGATTGGAGGAAGACTCATCAACAACCTGCATTATGCAGATGACACAACCTGGCTTGCTGAAACTGAGCAGGACTGAAGCATCTGCTGCAGAAGGTCAAAGACTATAGACTATAGACTATAGACTATAGACTATAGACTATAGACTATAGACTATGGATTGAAACTCAACATCAAGAAATCAGAGATTCTCTCTGCTGGGCCAATTGGCAGCACCTGACACATGGGGACAGGTATGTCAGTGAGAGTGGTTCAGGATAGGGCAGGTTTCAGAGCTATTGGGTATGGGGTCAATATAAGTCAGAGGTGACTCGATGGCACACAACATATAAATGGAATGTTTCCTTATTTAAAAAAATCTTTGTTTTTAAGTGCTATCAAGTCAACTACGACTCAGAGCAACCCTATGAACAGCTCTGAACCCTGCCCCATCCTGAGCCAGCCTTACCTTCTCTGGCACCTTTGGCCCCATTACTAGTCATTCTGTCAATCCATCTCATCCAGGGTTTTCCTCTCCTGCGCTGTCCCTCCATCTTTCCAAGTATGATGTCCTTCTCTAAGGACTGGTCCCTCTTGACAATACGCCCAAACTTTGTTAAACAGAGCTTCAAAATCCTTGCCTACAAGGAGCAATCTGGTGTACTCTCTCCAGGACAGACATGTTTGTTTTCTTGACAGTCATTGAACATAAGATACGTTCAATACGATTCTCTAGCACTACAACTCAAAGGCACCAATGTTTCGGGTAAATGTCTACTGAGCATCTACTCTGTTAAGAGGCTCAGGGTTAGGTGTTAGGCCTTCACTATTGATAAAGTCAAACATGATCACTGTCCCATGAAGTTGTCTTAATTCAACTCAGGTCTTTTTACTACCCAGTTAGGACCACAACTCCACTACAGATGTAATAATGCTGATCTTTGACAATTTCATCATGCGATCTGCCCATCATTTAAGCCTCTACTTCTGAGGTAGCAGTGTGGTTCAAGCAAAGGAACCAGTAGTTAGGAAAAGAAAGCAAGGCTGTGTCACCTGTACAATGCAGGTTTTGGTAAGTCATCCTCCAACTCTGATGATCTGTTCCAAATATAGACTGAAAAAGATATGGAGAAAGGCTACACCCCTAACACATTTCTTTCTTAATTTTGAACTGTGCTGCATTCCCTTGCTCTACTCACTCAAGAGCTTCCTAGTCTAGGTATAGGTTGTGCAGGAGCAGTTAAGTGTTCTGTGATTCCCATTCTTACCAATATTAGTCACAATTTGTTGTTATACAGTCAAATGCCTTCTCATAGTCAGTAAAACACAAATAGACATCTTTTTTAAAGACAGTTAAAAAAAATGTTGTTATGCGCTGTCGAATAGTCTGTTCATAGCAACCCTATGTACAACAGCCCTAAATCCTGCTCTAGCTTGTGCCAATCGTTTTGGCTCTGACATACCTACCCCCCTTACTCCAGTCACTGAATCAATCCATCTCATAGAGGGTCTTCCTCTATTGTGCTGTCCCTCCACCCTCCCAAGCATGACATCCCTCTCCAAGGACTGATCCTGCCTTGTAACATGTCCAAAGTATGTCAGACAAAGCTTCAGAATCCCTGCCTCCAAAGAGCAGCCAAGTCTCTCTAGGATGAACCTGTTCGTTTTCGTAGCAGTCCATGGTATATTCAATACTCTTCTCCAGCACCACAGGTCAATGGCATCAATTCTCCTTCTATCATCCCTAGTCATTGTCCAGCTCTCTGAAGCACAGCAAGTGATTGCAAAGACCATGACCTGGATCAGGCACACCTTAGTCTCAAGACCAATCTCAAAAAGCTTATTTTTCTAATAAGAAGATCAGTTTTTAAAAAAATAATTTTTGTAGTTATTGAGACTCAGCAAACACATTTGCTAATTCAAATTTCTACAAGTACCATTCAGTGACAGTGACTAGATTCTTCAAGTTGTGTAACCAATTCTTCCCTACCTTTTCCACCCTCATTAACACAAACTCACTGCTCCTTAAATTTCTTGCCTAAGCTTTCAAATTACTGTTGTTGTCAATTTGATACCAGATAGACAGATCTTAAAAGAGCAGTATGCTCAAGGCAGTCTTTATCAGTTCAGGTAGCTTTAGGCAGCTGTGGTGGCCCAATGCTAAGAAATTGTGCTATCATCTCAAAGTCACATTGTTTGAATCCACCAGGGCTCTGTGGGAGAAAGATGAGCAATCTCTTTCCAAGCCATTTACCGCCTCTGAAAACCCACAGGAGGGTCAGCTATAGGTCAGTTCTGACTCAAAAGCACACAACAACAACTATGTAGTTTTAAGAAGACTATAGGGAATATTTTAGTTTTATGCCTTTTTAAAA
>NW_006399801.1:11575015-11609826 GCF_000299155.1 Elephantulus edwardii
AAAAATTTTAAAAATGTTTTAATTATTATTACTAATTTTAATGAAAACTTAGAGACTGGATTTCCATTCATTCATTGTTGCACTTTTCTTCCTGCCCACCCCTTCCCCCTTAGCTTTATGTCTTAAAGATTATGTCAGGGCAATAGTTTCAGGAGTTCCTATTTTCATCTTTATCAATTATGCTGGACTCTTCCCTGTGAAAGAGAGACGAGCCCTTTTTAATCACTTGCTAAGCTGCTGAGAGCTGAACAGTGAATAAAGATGGCAGAGAAGAATCAATGCCTTTGAACTGTAGTGGTGAAGAAGAGTACTGAAGATCCCATGGAGTGTCAAAAGAACAAACAAATATATCTTGGAGAAGGTGCAGCCAGGGTGCTTCTTAGAGGCATTAAAGCTTCGTCACATACTTCGAGCATGTTGCTAGAAGAGGCTATTCCCTGGAGAGAGAGACATCACGCTTGCAATGGGCCCAAGTGCATCAGAGATTGTGAGGATGCCACAGGATAGGTCAGGGTTCAGATCTGTCATTCATAGAGTAGCTATGAGTGCTACTTCACTGGAGGGTACCTAACAATAACTTTCCTGTGGCAAGGAACAAAACACCTTCAGCTATTGCACTAACACATTCAGTTATCTCACTTAGCTGGAGTTCTTTGAAAGGAGTGATACAGAATAAAGGGCTAGAACCCGTTTCCACACCAAGGCGGAGCCAGTGCGTGCAGGCCGCAGCAGGGGTCATCATCTGCTTCAGTGCCCCAGAGCTTCTGCTACTGTCGCGGATGGTCACTACGCACCGGCATCTCTTAATTCTCCTTATGCCTCATTGGTTCTACTTATGTACGACTTCAGCTGCCCCTGCTCTACTGTTTCCTAGTTTCTCTCTCTGCACTCTTATCCGCCTGATATCTGTTGACTCTCACATGTGTTAGCTTTAAATATGAAATGTTATTATGAATCCTGCTTTAATCTCCCTCATAATCACCTCCAAGTCAATCTTCCTCCACTGAGCTGTTATTTTGAATGTTATATTTGAGGGAAGAGACAAACACAACCAGTGTTTACAATGCCCTCACCTTCCAGTTCATGATGCAGCCGCAGTGTGTCCCTTGTGAACAGCTCAGGTCACGCACACAGATGTATCAGCAGGGAGGAGGCTGGGAGGTCGGGCTTTGCTGTTCTGGGGGAAAGAAAAGAAACAGAGATCCATTTGGATTTTATGGAACAGACCACCTTAGGAAGACTAGGAACAGAAAAGGTAGCAGGAGCACAAAAAAGTACAGAGGGGTGTGTTCAGTGCCATGAACAAGGCTATGGAAGGTCTGCTTGAAATCTGACAGGCAGGACAAGGTCTGAGAGGCTCCCGTTAAGCCTCAGTATCTCTTGGGAAGTTCTCTCTCCTGGGATACAACACATTACTGATGTGGAGGCAGCAGTGATGCTCCTCCTATAACATACATATACCCACTCCACTCATCTGCAGACAGAAGAGGTTTAAAGCCAGTTCTGTTCGGTCCCATTTCTTTTCAATATTAATTTCTGTACAGTTCTGATTCTAACCGTCTGCAATTAGGTCAGATCATTTTAAGCATTGCATAGTCTGCACAGCCTCCATATACCAACCAGCAGTTCAGGCGTCCCCAGGAACTCCAGCATTTCTTCCCTGATGGCTACAAATTTAGGGTCTAGTACCCTTTCAAGGTTTGATAATTCACAAGAATGACTCAGAACTCAGAGAAGTACTATAGTTAATAATGTTATGTTCCATCGAGTCGCCTGTGATTCATGGTTACCCTATGTCTAACAGCTATGAACACTGCTCTATCCTGAGCCAGTCTCACTGTCTGACACACCTACTCTCATTACCCCAGTTACGATGCCAATCCCTCTCATCCAGGAACTTCCTCTCCTGTGCTTGTTCTCCATCCTTCTACACATGATGTCCCTCTCCAAGGACTGGTCCCTCTTGGCAATGTGCCCAAAGTATGTGAGATGGAGCTTCAAAATCCTTGCTTCCAAGGAGCAGCCTGATTTCACCTTCTTCAGGGTGAAACAAACCTGTTTGTTCTCTTGATAATCCATGATTTGTTCAATAGTTTTATTATAAAAGAGACAAGTCAGACCAGAACAAAGAGGAAGCACACAGGGCAAGGTCTGGAAGGGTTTCCCTCATGCAAATTCCATATCCTAGGGTATGTATTTACTGTCCAGGTATATCATTGTCTACCACTAACCAAGAAGCCTACCTGGGCTTTTGTATCAATGGTTTTTGCTGGAGTTCCATACAGAGAACTGACTCATTGTCTATGTGATTGTATTGTCTCCAGCTCCTCTCCCAGAAGTCACTGGTGTGAGGCCACCTCACACCCTAAGTGACCGTATTAGCAAAAACGACTAGATGTAGTATGGAATCAGACTCTCCAAATGTCTGAGACATTCCAAGGGTTTACCACACAAGAATCAAGAACCAAGACCAAATTTAAATCCAAAATCTGTATCTGCACACAACTCCTCTGAGTTAGGAGTTGATTGTAGGTGTTTGCCATTCTGTTTCTTGAGTTTTCTGAATATTAATGAGTTAAGGCTATCTTGATTTAAAAAAAAAAATCTTGTAAGGAAGGTAGTAAAATCAAACCCAAAACACATAACCACCCCCATGCCCAACCAATCTGGATTTTGAATTTGCTCTGTAATGTGAGGTAGGCCTTGGGTAAGGTGGGAAGCAGGCTGAGGGCAGGTTTTACGTTCAGTTTCTCTATGTTCCTATTTTGGGAATATAACACAAACCCCAGAGTTGCCTGCTTTGAACTGTGGATGAAAACCCTACACACCCTGGTAAGTGACTTCCCTCTCAATGTCAATAGTCTTTAGGGACCCTACTTTTTTTTAAATTCAATGACTCACACACCACAGTAATCACAGTTAGAGAGGATGGTGAGACATCCTCTCAACATATTTGGGTATAAGACCTAGAAGTAACTCAACAAGACAGACTTGCAAAGTGATTGCAACAATGGACTTAAGCACAGGAGAAATTGTGAGGAGGTGAAGGATAGGCAGGGTTTCATGACATTGTTCATAGACTCGTGATATCAGAGATTAGCTCAATAATAACTGTTACTGTGCCAGGCCATGTTCAAATGCTTGACTCATTAACTGATTTGGCTCAAAACAACGCTGCTGTAGGTGTTGCTAGATGCCTTCAAGTTGAGTAAGACTCACAGTGATCCTATAAACAACAGATCTGAAACCTACCTTTATCCTCGTTATCTCTGCCACACTAGAGCCCATGGTTATAGTTACTCTGTCAATCTATCTTGTTGACAGTCTTCCCTTTCTTCACTGTCTGTCCACTTTTTTGAGCAAAATGTCTTTCTTCAAAGACTAGCCCCTCCTAACAAGATGCCTAAAGTAAGTGAGAAGTCTACCATCCTTCCCTCTAGAAGCATCCTGGCTACACTCTCTCTAAGACATAGAAGTTTATTCTTTCAACCCTAATGAGGTATAATTTAGTGTCTCTATGTTAGATATGAAGAAATAGAAAGTTTAAGTAGCAGGGCTACGTGGGTAGCACTGGGATTTGAACCTAACCCGTCTGACTCCAGACCTTTAACTTAAGTATCATACTGAGACAGCCATAAGCTTGGTACTTTAAAATCTTTCCCTTAAATGTGTTTACAATCAGAATTAAGAAAAACAGAACAATAGTTGACAAGAATTTAGAATAAAGATATAAGATGAACTTCAAGAAAGGTATTTCATAAAAATTATCACCCACAAAAACATTGCATTTATAGGAAAATTTCATATCTAATCTATTGATGATTACAATATCTTGAAAACAAGCTGGCAGCTGGCACAAGACAGCCAAGTTTTCCCCATGACTTTTACCAAAGTCAGATAAGCTAGTGAAAGGAATTTCAACCATAAATTCATTTAAATGTGATGACTGAAAGGGTTCAATACTTTCACACATAAAACAGGCAACTTTTCTTTAAGTAGTAACAAATTCTAACCTGTACTGGATAAATATGTCCCTAGCATGACCCAAGTCAGGGTCTTTTCAATTATTTGATACACATTTGAGAGTTAAACAATGACTAAGGATGACAGAAGAACTGATGCCATCGAGTTGTAGTGTTGAAGAAGAATACTGAATTAAATACCCCAAGGACCTCCAAATGAGTAGATGTCTTGGAGACAGTGCAACCAGGGTGCTTTCTGGAGGCAAGGATGATGAAGCTCCATCTCACATACTGTGCACATGTTATGAGGACAGGCTACTCCTTGGAAAAGGGCAGTATGCTTGGAAAAGTGGAGAGTCAACAAACGAGAGGAAGCCCTCAACAAGATGGGCTGACACAGTGACTTCAACAATGGGCTCAAGGATATCAGAGAAGATGAGGGTGGTACAGGAGAGGGGTCAGACTCGTTGTTTATAGGACTAATTAGTCAACTTGACAGCACATAAACAACCATGTTATTAAGCTGTGGGAAGAATTTTAATTTTGAGTAATTTCTAATATTTTTAGGATTTTCTGTTGTTAGTTGTCATCAAGTCAACTAAGACTCATGATGACCCTTTGAACAACATATCTGAACCCTGCCTTCCCTATCTTATGCTGTCCTCATCATCGCTGATATGCCCAAGCACATTTTGGGATTAGCCAGCAGTATAAATAAAAATATTTAAACCTATATAGATTTCATATGATTCCTACTTTAGGAGATAGTATAATCCTATGCTGCACTGCTAATGTGACATAGTGTATTACCTGTTGCACTGCTAATCAAAAGACAGTGACTGGAAGATGGGCTAACACAAATCAGAGATCCTGAGGAAGGCTCAGCATAAAGCAAGGCTGTGATCTGTTATTCACAGGGTCACTATGGGTCTTAACTGGCTTATAGCACGTTTTGTTACTATTGTGTAGGCTGAATCAGAACCTACCCAGAGCTGACCCTCCAGTAGATTTTGATAAGCAGCAAATCACACAGTAAATCTTGGAGAAGACTGCCAGTCTTTCTCCTATGGGGAAGCTGGTGGGTCCGAACCACATACCTTCGGGTTAGCAGTGCAATTCCTTTACTCTAACCACCAGAGCTCCCTAGATAGCACCTACCAACAACAAATGTTGTTGTTAGATGCCACTGAGTTGAGTACAACTCATAGCAACACTATGAACAGAAGATCTGAACCCTGCTCTATCCTGTGCCATCCTCACATTTCCCGACACGTAAGAACTCACTGCGGCAGTCACTGTGTCAATCCACCCACTTGAAGGCCTTCCTCTTCTTTGCTGCCACCCACCCCCAGCAACATGTCCCTCTCCAAGGAATAACCCCTTCTAGCAACATGTCCAAAGCATGTGAGGTAAAGCCTCAGCATGTCAATTCTTCTTCTGTCATCTTTATTCAACAAAATATATGTATATAATACGTGCATACTATATGATCCAGAAAGCATCAAAAGAACACGGCAGGAGTACACAGTCAGTATGTCAAAAAGAATTGGCTGACAAAACTACTTCAGGAAGTAGTATCTGATAAAGAACCAGTGGTAATAAAGACGCTGGCAAAATATAAGTTTCTAGGAATTAATAAAATACCAATTAATATATTACAATAAATAGATGCAGTCCTGGATGTGCCCACCAGCATATGCCAAGAAATCAAGATTTTTTCCTGGCCAACTGACTGGAAGAAATCCATTATTTGTCCTCATTCCCAAGAAAGGTGAACCAACAGAATGTGAAAAATGAACAGTATCATTAACATTACATGCAAGCAAAATTTTGCTTACGAACATTAAAAAAATGGTTACGACAGTATATTAGCAGAGAACTGTTAGAAGTTCAAGCTGGGTTTAGAAGAGGTCATTGTACAAGGGATATATCATTGGTGACTTTAGATGGATCTTGGGAGAAAGGAGAGAATAGCAAAAGCATGCCTACTTGTGTTTTACTGGCTACGCAAAGGCATTTGACTATGTGGATCACAAGAAAGTATGGTTAACATTGGAAAGAATGGGAATTCACATGAAACCTAGACCTAGAGGAAGTGGCTGTTGTCTAAATAGAGCAAGGGAACAGTTTAAAATCAAGGTAGGTGTGTATCAGTCAGGGCTGTCTCCATATCTATTCAATCTGTATGCTGAGCAAATCATTCGAGAGGAGTTAATGATGAAGAATGTGGCATCGGGATTGGAAGGCTCATCAACAACCTGCGTTACGCAGATAATACAACTTGGTTGCTAAGAGTGTGGAAGACTTGAAGTGCCTGCTGCAGAGATCAAGACTATAGGCTTCAATATGGAATATATCTCAAGGTCAAGTAAACAAAAATCCTTACCATAAAGCCAATAGGTAACATCATGATCGACGGGGAAAAGATTGAAATTGTCAATGATTTTTTTTTTTTTACTTGGATCTACAATCAAATCTCTTGGTATCAGCACTCAAGAAATTAAAAGAGGAGTTGCATTGGGAAAATCTACTGTCAGGGACCTCCCCAGAGTACTAAAGAGTAATGATGTAAATTTAAATACTAAAGTGTGCCTAACTCAAACCCTGGTCTTTGCAATTGTTTGCTATGCATCTGAAAGTTGGACAATGACTAAGAGTGACAAAAGAATTGATGTTTTGGAGTTGTGATACCGGAAGAGCACTAAATATTCCACGGAATGCCAAGAGAGCGGAATGTCTTAGAAAAAGTGCAACCAGAGTGTTCCTTGGAGGCAAGGTTGGTGAAACTCCATCTCGCATTCTTTGAGCTTTTTGTTAGAAGATGTCAGCCACCGGAAAAAACATATCATGCTTAGAAAGGTGGAGGGTCAGGGAGAGAGGAAGTACCACAACCCAGTGACTCTAACCATGGGCTCCAGTGTATTAGAGATGGTGAGAATGTCACAGTAGAGAGCAGGGTTCAGATCTGTTGTTCATAGGATCACTAGGTGACCTGACATAACAACAATATATAACGATACATATGGAAACTGTGCCATGATCTCCTTTTCTTGTTGTTATGTACCATAGAGTTGCAATCGACTCGTAGCTGACTGTCCAGTGAGTTTTCAGAGAAATTAATCATACAGAAGGAGGCTGATTATATGATCTAATGAATCAAATAGTTGCAAAAATAAATGCTGGTGAGGTTGTGGAGAAATTGGAACCCTTATTCACTGTTGGTGGGAGTGTAAAATGGTGCAACCATATGGAAGGCAGTATGGTGCTTTCTCAAATAGTTGTAAATAGAAATACCATTTGATCCAGCAATTACACTACTGGGAATATACCCTAAAGAAACTAGAACTGCCACCCAAACAGAAAATATGCACACTCATTTTTATTACTGTGTTGTTCACAATAGCAAAGAGATGGAAACAACCCAAGTGCCCATCAACAAATGAACGGATAGAGAAACTGTGGTATATTCACACAATAGAATACTCTGCAGAACTGAAAAACAAGGCGCTCATAAAATATTCTACAAAATGAGTGACCTGGAGGATATTATGCTGAGTGAAATATCTCGGTCACAAAAGGTTAAATACAGCATAATCCCACTGTTATAAAACAGGAGTGACATGAGGGTTGGGAAAAATAAAAAAAAGGGGAATAAATAAGGAACACTGCATTTAAATGGATGAGGGAAAGAACTGTCTAAAAATATATATATATATGATTAGATATTATTTGCATGACAACAGTCCAGAATAAGAGGTGCATAGCAATGTGGTCTCGGGCGGGGGGCAGGGAGGACATTGTGCAACAATGAAAAAATCTTTTTAAAGAGAAAAGCTAACTAGGGGGGACAGGTAGGGTGGAAAATGTGCAACAATGAATGAATTGAAATCCCAAGTTTTCTGTAAACTTTCACTAATATTAAAAAATTAAAATTAAAAAAAAAAATCAAGGGTGGAGTATACAAATCCCTTAATCTGTTCACAGCCACTTCCCGAGGGTCTGCCCTTTCTCTCCTGCTTGGGTAGGTCCTTGCCCCCAGGGAAGATCAAGACAAATGCAGATCTCCAAAATACACAAGGTCAACAGATACTGAAGGAGACAAGGGCCTTCTTCCAGAAATGACAAAGAAAGAGAGCCTTGAGAGCTGGCACTCTGACCTTAGACTTCTACGGAGCTCTGGTGGTTTATTGGTAAGGAATTGTGCTGGCAACTCAAAGGTTTGAGGTTCAAATCCAGCAGCTGCTCTGCAGGAAAAGAAGGACAATCTCCTCCAGAGCAATTTGCTGTCTCTGAAAACCTGAACTCTGCTCGAGTTCAGCTATATTTTGTTTCCCTCTTGACAGTACAATAACAAGTCTTATAAACAAGAGGAGGATAAATTTCTAACTGGTAAAGCTATCCACATGTTATAGCAGTTAGGTAATGAATGCAACCATTTTTCTATCTTTTAAATCACAAGCAATGTACTGCTGTGTAACTCATGACCCAAAACTACAGAACCTGAGTGTAAAGATAGAGTAGTAGTGGCTTCCCTTTTTGGCTTCAATTTCGTACCTAAAGCGAAATGATGCACACTTTTTAGTACATGTGTAGTCAACTTTCAACAGGAGTTGGGGGTGCTGGTGTAAGGGTGGGAGCTGATCAGCCTGACTGCTTCCCACACACTGCTTTGGAATTACTTTTCCCACTGCCTTTAAATCACAAGCCCCAAGTGAGTCACTTTTCTAGCACTCCACAGGCCTTCTGAAAATGAGAACTAAAGAATCTAAATATAGCTAAAGAGGTCTGTAGGTCTGCTGCCATAACGACACCTGGTGTAATATGAGAAACAGAAGGCAGCTGCTATCTGAAAGCAGAAATGGCAAAATCCAACAAGAACAGGGGACATTTTTGAGGGACATCAAATCTATTGTAAACTTTATCCATAGCCTTCGATCAAAGCTCAACAATACAAATCATTTCAATCTCAGTCTAAACAATTATAGTCCTTTTCTCTGAAAAACTAGGGCGTTCTGATGGCCTACCCTGTAGGGAGCTGTGCCTCTCTGCCAGTCCGAATGCTCCAGGGAAGAAGATAGGTAGCCGGGTGGTGATCTTTTCCCAGGTGATTTACCTGCTGGGGAGTCACCTATGAGTTGGTTCTGATTCGATGGCAATGACTTTTTTAGTTGTTTCAAGAATTGCCTTTCTCTTTGAATTTCCAAAAGCTGGTCTGTCATTCATTCTCAAACTCTAACCTTTTCGCCCCAACTCTTTATCCAATATCATCTGAAGTAGGGGTGAGCTAGGGCAGTAAGGTTCAGCTGAATCTTGGGCATCACCTGGTTGATTCCTGAGCCCCAATCTCCGAGTCAATGGAGTTCCCAAGGCCAGAAGGTTTAGTCAAAGGAATTAATAGGCAGTGATGGTCTCTCAGCTCTTTGGGAACTTGACCTTCAGGAGACCAATTAACTCCACCCACTTTCGTTGCCTGACTCCACATTCTAATGCGTAGGGATCAGTGGACGAGTTGATCAGGGGGTGTTAGCTCCTTCACTTGCTGGAACCCCATGCGCTGAAAGGGCAATGTCAGTGCTCAAGTTTACTGTGCAACCCTGGGCATGTCTCAGCAGCTCCTGCTAGGTGAGGGCGGAACCAGAACAAAGATCCCCTTCAGCACCAACACTCGGGAAGCAACACTAGTTGGGCTCAGAAGCCAGGATTAAGACCTACTGCGCCCATCGCTTCCCCACTCTTCACGAAACAAGGCGTCCAGAACCCGTCCCCAAAACCCTTTGAAAACAAACACCTTCGGCCAGAAACAATCCTGCCTCGCCGGGCCTGGGTTGCAGCCCTGATGTCACTCTCTCAGCCACTGCCCGAGGACCCAGAGTTGCAGGGCTGATAGGGTCGGCTAGCGTGCTATCCTAAGAGAAAAAACAAATGAAGGGCCCGCTGCTGGACACTCCAGCAGTCCAAAAAGCTTTCGGACTTAAGGACAAACTTCTGCCACCCCGATGTCGAATACTTACAGTTCACAGTGACCTACCTCTTGCGCTGGGCTGGCACGCAAATTGTCGCTTTCACAGTTGTCTCCGGAAAACTACACTTCCCGAAATGCACCGCTCAACGCGCTGACGCTGTGAGCCCCGGGCGTCAGCCTTGGGCTGAGGCAGGGCAGGCGGGGGAGGGGAACCCGCGGGTGCTGCTGCATACCTGCAGGGCTTGTGCACTCTGTAAGCTTGCCAAAATGCTGTCTGAGCTGGAGGGGGAGATGGAGGCCTGAGGGCTGGACGTCTCCAGTGCCCATTGCTCACTGCTTTTTCACATTCCCTTAGCAATCATCTCTGCTAAATGCATTGCAATAGTTTCCGGTGGTATAATGGCAGGGGTGCCCTAATATTAGGGTGTCAGATTCATTCATTCAATCAACAGCAAATTACTGCAGTTTGAGAAGGCTGGATCCCTACCACAAACTGGACACACAAATGGAAGATAAGACAGGTGATTCCTGACCTCTTCCTATGTGCCCGCTCACCCTTTCAAGGATGAAGAAATGGGAACCGCGATTAGGTGGTTTACCCTAGAAAACGTGAGGAATAAGAATTGGTTTTGAGCGCAGGTGATCAGATTCCTAAACTCACTGTGTCTTTTTGTGGTGACAGTACAGGTTGTCAGAGGAAGGTGGAGGAGAGGCCAAGCGAGGCAGGGCACTGTTAGTATGGAAAAGTTTTCCTGGAGAAAGGTAACAAAAGCAGCTTTGTTCCAAGTCTTTGAAACTGTTATCTACTTTGAGGTTAGGTTTTACCTGAGTTCTGTGAAACTGGAAAACAGCTTAAAGAAAAGCTCTCCTCCCCCAATCTGTTCGTATTCTAGAAAACAGTTTACTGTAAGAACCATCTTTCCCTCAAGTGATTTAGTCAGACTGGAGGATGCTCCCTAACTTATCCTGAATAAAGCCAGACACAGATGCTCCATATTCTCATTGCTGGACTCTTAAATGACTAGTTCAACTACTTGCCCCTACTAATCAGTGGGAACAAAATGTGTTAACTAAGTTTTGGCTAAATTTTTCCCATTCTACCCTCTCCCTTAGCTTACTTTGGGCACATCGCCAGGAGAGATCGTCCTTGGAGAAGGACATCATGCTCAGAAAGGTGGAAAGATAGCATAGGTGAGGGAGATCCCAGACGAGAGGGAGTGAAGCAGTTACTGGGGCGATGGGGGTTGGGGTGTCAGAATTAGTGAGACTGGCTCAGGACAGGGAAGGGTTCAGAGCTGCTGTACATAGGGTCGCTTTGCATCGCAGGCTACTCAATCAATAACATTCTATGGCAGCTTTGGAAGCAGAAGTGGCATCCACTTCCTAAACAACTTGCCTCCAGAAACTCTATGAACTTTGATAAATGTCGATAATTACAGAAGGGCTTCAGGACTTTTGTTCATAGGGTTGCTATGAGTTGGCAATTAACAACAAAAACCCCTCCAGATCCCTGGACTTTGGCCTACCCTAGGCCTATGCATCTGAAAGTTGCACAGAGTAAGATGATGGTCTTGGAGAAGAATGTAGAGTATCGTATGCACTCTCAAAACCAAGTCCGTCTAGGAGGAAGTGCAACCAGGATTCTCCTTAGACACAAGGCGGTGAAATTTTGTCTCACATTTATTGGCATATTGTTAGAAGGGCCCAGTCTTTGGAAGAGTACATCATGCTTGGCAAGGTGGAGGGTCAGAGAAAGAACGGAAGACCCTCAGAAAGATAGACTGACACAGTGACTATAACATTGGGCTCAAACATGCCGAAGATCACATCGTGAGGATGGCAAGGGATAGGGCAATAGGGCAAAGTTCAAATCCTTTATTCATAGATCACTACTAGAGTCTTAGTCAACTTGAAGACACATAGCAACACAATACTAAGCTTGCAGCAGCCCAAAACTCCTGCTTAAGAGCTTCTCCTGGAGAATAGACACACCACTCTTCTGTAACATTTTCATACCCTATTCTTTCTAGCCTTGTTTACACTCATACAAAAGTGGGAAAAGGGGTTTTTGTCTAGCCAGTGAGGTCCTTGGACGGCATATATGGTTTTTGCTTGACTACTAACCAAAATGTTGGTGGTAGGAATTTGCCATGATATAAAAACTTGATAGTTTGGAAGCAGGAGTGGCATCTACTTCCTAAACAAGATGCTTCTTGAACCTCTATGAACTTTGATAAATGATGATAGTGATAGAAAGGCTTCAGGCCTTCTTAAAACTCTATGCACTTTGATAAATTATGATGGTTACAGAAAGGCTTCAGGCTTTTTGTTCATAGAGTCACTATGAGTTGTGCTTGACTCAATGGCAATCATCAATTGTCTATTTAAGATTATTGTTCGTGGTCATTTAGTTGGTTCTGACTCATAGAGGTCCTCTGGGAGCCCTGGTGGCCTCGAGCATATGGAGTTGTATTGGAAATACAAATGTGAGTAGTTCAAATTCATCAGCTAGACCATAGGAGAAAGATGGGCAATCTCCTTCTGTGTGATTTATAGCCTCTAAAAACTCACTGAAGGGTCAGCTGTGAGCTGGTTCCAACTCAATGGCAATGAGGTGAGGTTTGTAAAGGACATAATAGAGCTTCTTCATAATAGAGTTTCTTCACAGATGAAGAAACACAAAGAGATCAATTTGTCTGGAGTTTTAAAGTCTGCAAATGCCAGAGCTAGAATTTGAATCTAGATAGTCTGGAACTAGGTGAACAAGTGGCACAGAATTGCACTGCATACCTGAAGGCACACAGTTCAAATCCACCAGCTACTCTATGGGAGGAAGATGGGCAGTTTCTTCCTGTGCAATTTACTGCTTCTGAAATCCCGAGGGGGATGTCAGCTATGCTGTGTTCCATCTAGTCAGCACATCACAGGAAGTGTGGATCTAGTGTCTGTCAAGACAGTCACAACAGTAAATTTATTTCCACTTAGCTTCTGAACTATGCTTTGGTGAGAAATAAGTGATTCTTGGGGGTATTAGTATTAATTGGCAGAATTCTTGCATTCCCCATGGGAAGTCAGGGTTCAGTACCCATCCAGGGCACCTAATGCACACCTAACCCATCTGTCAGTGAAGGCTTGTACATTTCTATGACACTGAACTGATCACAAGGAACAGCAGAGCTGGGCAGTGTTTTGCTAAGTTGTGTATGCTATGTTGTTGCTATGTGCTGTCAAGTTGGAACCAACTCATCACGGGTTTTCAGAGGCTGTAAATTGCCTGGGAGGAGATTGTGCATCAGTTGTGTGTAGTTTCTTGCTACATTGGAAGTCCACTCAACAGCAGGGGCGGGGGGAAAAAAGGAAAAAAGTCCAACACTGATCTAAGAAAGAGAATCACCTTGCCACTTCTACTCTCAGCATGTGACTAGCTTTCCCCAGCAGTGTCTAATGAATGCATCTCTTACCATAATTGCAAGTCTGTCATTAGGAAGCAGGTACCTTAACTGTAAACTGTAACTCTAAAGAAGCAAGCCTTATAGTTAGAAAAGAAGTCTTGTCAGCACACGTGAAAGAAGAGCTCCTTGTTGAGTTTTTTGGTAGGCTGGTTGTTTTCTTAATACCCTGAAGGGGGCTATAGTGGTACCAATCCATAGGGAGTTGCTCTGATAACCAAAAGATGGCACCTCTCTGGCAGTTCGAATCCACCAGTGAATCCATGGAAGAAAGATAGGCAATCTCCTCTTGTATATTGTACAGCCTCGGAAAACCTGCTGAAAGGTCAGTTATTATTCAGTTCTGACTTGGCAGAAATAAGCTTGAGTTTTTTGCACAACTTACTCTATGCTCCTGAGTTCCTCTAGTACAGGAGCCTGGCCTTTCTCTGGATCCCTGGGGTGTAGGCTAGTGACCTAGGGAGACTACTTGTTTGAATTAGTGAATGAAACCATCTAACCTTCATGAACTGTAGTTTCTTCATCCATAAATGAAATGGTACAATGAGATTAGAAAGTTCTCTGAGGTATCTTCCTGTCTTAACATTCTGATATACAAGCCAAAGGTGCAAAGGGTTAAGCAATGTCATTCTCTAGTCTTTCAACAGACATTAGCAATTCAGATACTGTGAACCATGCCACCAGAACCCCTTCTACACCATTGTTATTGTGTGGCATGGAGTCAGGACCGGTCCATAGCCCATTTAAGGGACTTCCAGTGAGTTTTTTTGAAAACAGTTAATCACATAGGAGGAGATTACCCATATCATTGGTGTCTTTTGAGTGAAAAATAAGTTGTTATAAAAACAGTTTTACAGGTTTCAGAGAATTCTTCCCCACCCAAACCAGCATGGAATTTAATGTTTAATTTTTGGTAAAAGTTTAAAAGTTATTTGAAAGAATTGTTCCTGTTTTGCTGGATAATGTTTTGCCATGCAGTCATCTCCAGCTCATAGCCTTCCATAAATGTGTCAGAGCAGAACTATGTGAACTATGTGCACCAGGGAGTGTTCAACGACTGGTTTTTCAGAAGTTGATCATCAGGTCTTTCTTCTGAGGTGCTTACGGGTAGACTTAAACCTCTAATCTTTAGACTTACCGTGTGTACCAACCCGGGAGTCTATTGTGCTGGACTAATATTGTTGTGTACATCCAACACAGAACTAACTCTTTAGTGGGTTTTCAGAAGGCAAATCAATAGGGAAGAGACTGACCATTTTTCTCCCACAGAGCAGCTGGTGGATTAGAACCAAGTGCCTTTGTGTTGGCTGTGCAATTCTTTACCACGAGGTCACCAGAGCTTATTGTGCTGGATAGCTCCTAAATATTCCACTTCTCTGCTGGGGACTACCTGCCCTTGGCATCCATTTCCTAAACAACATGCCTCTGCAAACTCTATGAACATTGATAAATGACAATAGTTATAGAAAGGCTTCGGGCCTTTTGTTCATAGGGTCACTATGAGTCGTGCTTGATTTGATGGAAATCAACAATAGCAACAGCTTAAGACAAGACTTTCTAATAAAGGATATGCCAAGAAAAACAAAATTTAAAAGACCCTTATGTCGTTGTTCACCAATCACTTCAGTGTAGAGTAATAAAGTAATACTTAACGTTCCTATCACTTCAATATAGGAAGCACTGGTTACATAGGGGTAAGAAATTGTGCTGCAATCCAAAACCCATGTGGCTCGAAACCACCAGCTGCTCTGAGGGAGAAGGCTGGGCAATCTTCTTCAGCACAATTAACTGCCTCTAAAAACCCATCAGAGAGTCAGCTATGGGTCACTTCTGACTCAACAGAACACAACAACAACAAATTAGTGAGTAAGTGATAAATTTTGAAACTTGGATACTGGATAGAATAGCTGGTTGTGTTCTTTTGTTCTGTGGCTGCTTTATAATTTTTATTTTTATTTGTTGTACGTTTTCTTCCCCTTGCAACTCCCAACTCACTTTGCAATGCACCCCTTGTTCCAGATAATTGAACTACATAGAATGCCTAGTCATCTATTCCTTTTGGACAATTCTTCCCCTCATCTGTTCTACTGTGGTTTTGTTTTTAATGAACTTAGTCATAGAAACTATAATGCTTTATGAGAAACAAGATTTAATGACTTGTAAATCTCTGTATCCCAGGCACTTAACTTCACAATTGGCTTTATTTTATTATTGGCATTGATTAAAATGGCATGCACATTGCACAGAAAGTGACAGGAATCTTCAGCATGAGATACTGTTCCCAGGAACAAGCATAAATCACTAAGATTGAAGTGTCATCTATTTTAATTGACCTGCTGTGTGGTCCCCAGGAAAATTCGCAACAGAGAGCATGGAACTTCTTCATCAGCAAGAACACTTTGTCTTTCCTTTGTACTGGTAATTCTTCAAATCGGATGCCAGATGTTAGTTTTGGGCCTTTCTTGCTTATTATCAAGGGGACAATTTGAACCCTGTTGCACTAGTGTTCTCATGGATGGTGATCCGAGAATCTTCTAGACTCTGAACTTGACTTTTGTACTTTGAGTGCCAGTCATCCACGATGTACTGGTGGTAGGGGTCGTTGGAGTGCTCTTGTCTCTTGGATTTCACCGTGCTCACCAGAATGGCGACAATGATGAAAGAGAACATCCCGATCATCACCATGAGGTACAAGATGACATAGTAGAAATTCTCAGCATCAACCTTGGCCTGCAGGGCCTCTTGCTCGGCTGTGGTGTTCCTGCGCCAGTTGTCCATATAAGTAACAAAAATCTTCTTGAAGGCGTTTTCCAGGGTCTGTGTCAGATTCGATAATGAAGGCATGTTTCCTTTCTGCTGCAATTTAAATGATAAAATACATAAGCAAGGTTAAGAGTACAGGTCTTTTCTCCGTGTTGCTGCTTTAAGGGAATGGAACTCTGGTGGCACAGAGCTGCGAGGCTAACTCAAAGGTGGTGCGTCTGGTTGTTCAAGGGGCTCTACAGGAGAAAAGACCGCAATCTCCTCCCGTGTACAGCCTTTGAAAACCAGCTGTAGGGGAAAGCTATGAGTCCATTTGCATCTGACTAGTACTGACTGATTTGAATGGAGTCGTAAAAGAAAGGGACTCAAGGAGGAAAATAATATTTCTTCTTACATTGGCTGGTGATTGATCACACACTGCTATTCTTTTAACCTGTCACATAAATTTTATTTATCTTTTGTATGTATGTATTCATAATGAAATTTTAAGAGGATGAAAAATCGTAAGATCTTGTACATTTTTACTGAATTTTTAATTTTTTTTTTCACTATTGCAGCCTTTCCTTCTTTACAGATCTGATCTTTATGTGTCTTTGGATGTTTGAAATTACATTTGAGAAACACAATACCAGCAATTAATACACTGCAACATTTTATGAAGTACATATTATTTTTCTTTAAAAAATAACAACGAATCACTATAAGCATTATCAGTATAAGTTTAAGGTCATTAAGTTTGCAACTATCTGTATACACAAAGCGCATTGGTGTGAAGTTGATTCTGACTGGGGCAGCCTCATGTGTTACACAGTAGAATTTCTCTATATAGGTTTCTTGGCTGTAATTTGTATAGAACCAGAACCTCTCAAGTCCTGAAGCCTTTGGGTTCGCAGCGCAATTCACTACAGACTGGCCTTGGAAACCCAATGGAGGGTTGATTCAAGGACATTGAGGTGAATGAGTTCGTCATTACATGAAATCATCAAACTAGTCTTCCTCGGTGCTACCAGGTGAATTCAAACAGCTGACCTTTCAATTAGAAGTATTTCTGCTACACAGAGCTGTGAAGGGAGTAAGGAGGAGTGCATTCCACCCTTAAAGATTTTATACCTGTTGGTTTATCAGGTCGTAGGGGATCATTATATAGTTCCCACATTATATCATTACTTATATGTATTCTGGGGGATGCAACTCAATCCATGACTCTAGGACAATATGTTTTAAATTATGCTACTTAAAGAATTACAGGCAAGTGATTCACAAATAGACAAAAGTATCCCAAAATATATACCAAATATGTATCTTAAGCACTACCAAAAAGACATATGTCCCCTCTTAACATTAAAATTTTCTGGGAAAGATCATAGCTAAACTAGTTATAACTCTCATCTAGAATTCACTGAGCCTTTTAAGAATAATAGGTATACTCATTTTTGAGAGGGTGCACTCTCTGTGCTGTGTCAAGTGTGGCCTTAAAAATTGTGATGGGCAGGATTACTCCACATATGAGTATCTTTACCCTTGATTCTTCAAATCTTCTCTACAGTTTCATCCAGTGAGGAAAACTGCCACTTATCTAGCTCACTTGCTCTCCTGGGCACTCTCTAAAAGAAAATCCATTTCTATTTATAAAGACAAGTTGGAAAATAGGTAGAACTTAGAGACAAAGAACCAGAAAATACAAGCTTATAAAATAAAAGGCTGCTGCTGGGGCACAGAGAAATCATAAGAATGAATGTTAAGGAAAGTTTAGAATATAGGAAATCCTGAGCAACTTCTGGGTGGCAGGAAACTGAGACGGGGATGAGAGGCACTATGGGGTGGAGAGTTGAAACCACTTTCCAAAAGCCAGGAAACTGAGACGGGGATGAGAGGCACTATGGGGTGGAGAGTTGAAACCACTTTCCAAAAGCCAATTCCAATTCCTGGTAACCCTTTGTGTGTCCTAGGAAAACTTTGCCACTTACAGTTTTCAGTGATTGAGGTTTTTGAAATAGATTGCCAAGACTTTTCTCTGAAGAACCTTTGTGTAAACTTAAATCTCCAATATTTGGGTGAGCAGAGGAGCATGTTAACTCTTTGGAAGACTTAGAGAATTAGTTCCCTTTTAATGTTCTTACTGAGGCGGTGTCAAGATTGGAATGATTCAACTTATTTTTAGTTATTGAACAATACTTCTAAGAAACAACTCCATGTATGCATAGAAACACCTGGATTTCTCAAAAAGACAGTAGCTTTCAAACTCTCTAGTGAATCAAATGTTGAAATCCTCTCCTCATTCTTCCTCCCATTATCTCCTTCCTACTATGGTGCAATGCTTGGAATTCCGATGTAAGTTACTTCTTTGAGTGAAGGAAATCAAGGCCTAAAATTGTTTGAGAAAGCTGTTGTGGTGGCCAGGGGACAAAAATGCCCAATTTAATCCAATGCCACCAGAAAACTCTCTGGATGGTCAGAGATGGGTCAGTTTCACTGGAAGGCAGTGAGTTTGAGTTTTGAATGTTAAAGGGATAATAGGATAGACCACTATTATGGTGTGAATAGTGTCCATCCCCTTAATCCTTACCTGTTGTGAATTTGACTATAGTTAGAATTGAGTTGTGTTCACCCAAAATATGTTTGTCATACTATAGAATTATTTTTTAATACTGTAGGATCATTGAACAATATCATTAAGATTGTGAGAAAAGAATAGGTAATCTCCTCCTGTGCAGTAAATTGCTTCTGAAAACCTGCTGGAGGTTCAGTTACAGGTCAGTTCCAACTCGACAGAACAACATCATCATTAAGATTATATGTAAGTAAAATTTTGCTGAAGATAATTTTAAAATATTTTGAGGAGTATATTGACAAGGAATAATCAGAAATTCAAGCTAAATTCAAAAGAAGAGACAGAATGAGGAATATCACTGCTAATGCCAGATGAATTTGACTTAAAGAGAATATCAATAAGACATTTACTTGTGATTTATTGACTAAGGAAAATCATTCAACAGTGTGGAGTGGATCATGGTACATTATGATCTAGCATTGCAAAGAATGGAATTGCAGACCAATAAGCAATATGATGATAAACAGAGAAAAGAATGAAGTTGCCAAAGGTTTAATTTTGATTTGAAATCAATGTCAACAACATAGTCAAGAAATACAAAACAACTGCAACAGTACATTCACAGAGAACTACCAGAAATATGAGTCCGGTTTAAAAGAGGCCATGGCACTAGGGACATCATCACAGATGGATTTTGGCTGAAAGCAGAAAGTACCAGAGACATGTTTATTTGTGTTGCATTGATTATACAAGGCATCTGACTGTGTGGATCACAACTGTGGCTAACCTTGTGAAACATGGCAATCCCAGGACACCTGATTGTGCTTATGAAAAACTTATACTTGGACCAGGAGGCAGTCCTCAGAACACAGCAAGGAAACACTGCATGGGTCAAAATCAGGAAAGGAGTGGGTCAGAGATGCATCCTGTCTCCATACTGTTTCAATCTGTACGTGGAACAGATCACTCAAGAGGGTGGACTTTATGAGGAGAAATGCGTCATTAGGATTGGAGGAAGACTCATTAACAACCTGCATTATGCAGATGACACAACTTTGCTTGCTGAAACTGAGGAAGATTTGAAGCATTTATTGTAAAGCGTCAAGAACGCTAGTCTGCAATATGATTTGAACCTCAACATCAACAAAACAAAGATTCTCACCACTGGACCAATTGGCAGCATAATGATAGATGGAGAAGCAATTGAGATTGTTAACAATTTCAGCTTCCTCAGTTCTACAATCAACACTCTTGGCACCAGTAGTAAGAAATTCAAAAGACAAATTGTTTTAGTAAAATCTGCTGCCAAAAACCTCTCCAGAGAGACTGGAGAGCATTATGCTGAGTGAACTAACTCAGTCTCACAAGGATGACTATTGTATAAGACCATTATTGTAGAATGAGTATAAGGATCCAGGAGGGGTGAGGGAGGCTGGAGGCAGAGGGATGTGGATGTTTAGGGAAAGAGAGGATTAATCACTGGGCTGTACAATTTGATGGGTGGGACGTGAGGGAAATAGAAATAATTTGTTTGAATTTGTATTAGAATTTTGTAAATAAACTAATGAAAAGAAAAAAGGCAACTTGGGGAGGGGGAGGGAGGGAGAGGAGGTAAAATGTGCAACAATGAATTAAAGAAAAATCTAAATTTTCTGTAAACCTTTGTTAAAATGACAATTAAAATTAAAAAAATCATTTTTTTAAAAGAATCTCTCCAGAGTACTGAAGATCAATTAAGTCAGTTTAGAGACCAACATGTACCTCCTCCAGGCTATGGTCTTTACAATTACTTGCTATACACGGGAGAGCTGGGCAATGACCCAAGATGACAGAAGAAGAATCAATGTCTTTGAATTGTTGTGCTCTGGTGTGGTATTGAGCATACCATGGATTGCTAACAGAACTAACAGGTCTGTCTTGGAAAGGGTAAAGCAAGCTGTTTACTGGAGGCAAAGATTTTGAGGCTCCATCTCATATAGTTTGGGCATGTTGCCAGGAGAGACTACTCCTTGGAGAAGAATATAAGGCTTGGAAGGATAGAAGTACAGCACAGGAGTAGAAGATCCTGATGAGATGGATAGACAACGTAATTGGGGTCATGAGGGTAGATGTGTCAGTCACAGTGAGACTGGCTCAGTATAGAGCAGAGTTCAGAGCTATTGTGCATAGGGTCACTAAGATTTGTAGTCAACTCAACAGCACATAACAAAGACATTGCAATGACAAGTTTGCTATGAATGGCCTCTTTAAATTGCTAAAGAACAAAGATGTCACTTTATAGATTATGTTGTGTCTAATTAAAGCCATGAAATATTCTACTGCTTAATATGCATGTGAAAGTTGGATGATGAATAAGAAAAACCAAGAATTGATGACTTAGACTTGTGGTTTTGACAATGGAATATCGTATTACCACAGAGTGCCAAAAGCACAAACAAATCTGTCTTGGATGAAATGGAGCCAGAGAGCTCTTTAGAAGGAGTTAGATTTGACTGATAGCTAACCCACTGGCAGTTTCGTTAAGAGCCATGGAACAGTGACTTTCTGCTCTCTTTATAGATGATATCCTTGATGGCATCGCATAATTAATCCTAGATTCAATTATCAGAGTTTAATGCTTTAAACCTATTCTTAAGATGACTTATAAATTCAGATGGAATAGACTTAAGTTCATAGTTTGTTTCTCGTGGACTTGTTTTAGTTTTCTTCAGCCTCAATTTAAACTTGTACATGGCACATTGACGGTCTGACCCATCGTCAGCACCTGGCCTGGTGCTGATATTGAGCTTCTCGACCAATTTCTTCTGTAGATGTAGTCAAACTGATTTCTATGCAGTTCATCAGATGAGATCCATGTGTAAAGTCACAATTTGTATGTTTTAAAAAAGTAATTTGCTATTAATAAATCATTGAATGATTCTGGAAGTGTTCCTTCTTTTTCAATTTCTGGAAATAATTTTAGTAGAATTGGTACTAAATTATCTCTGAACGTTTTGTAGAATTCAGCTGTGAAGCCATCTGGTCCAGGACTTTTCTTATGAGGAAGTCTTTTTATGACCTTTTTAATTTCTCCTCTTGTGATGAGTCTGTTGAACTGTTCTATATCTGTCCTTGTCAGTCTGGGTAGGAGATGCATTTCAAGGAATTTATCCATTTCCTCTAGGTTTTAGAATTTATCAGAGCATACCTTTTCATAGTATTCTAATGTTATTGATTTAATTTTCTCTGGTTCTGTTGTGAGGTCACCTCTGTCATTTCATATGACCCAGCTATTCCACTACTTGAAATATACCCTGAGAAAATAAGAACTGAGGCACAAACAAAGATTTGTACACCAGTGTTCATAGCAGCATTATTCACCATTGCAAGTACATAGAAGCAGCCCAAATGTCCAACGACAAACGAATGAATTGAGAAATTATGGTGCATTCACACAATGGAATACTATGTAGCACACAGCAGCAGTGATTTTGTAAATTATTACCTAACGTGGGAGGTACTGGAGAGCATTGTGTTGAGTTACCTAACTCAGTCCCACAATGACAAATATTGTATAAAGCCATTATTGTAGAATGAGTATAAGAATTCAAAGGGGTGGGGGAGGGTGGAAGCAGAGGGATGAGGACGTGCAGGAGTAGGGGGGAATTAATCATGGAGTTGTATAATTTGATGGGTGGAGGTTTGAGGGAAATTGGAAGAATATGTTCTCAAAAACGATGTATTTGAATTTTGTAAATAAACTAGTACTTAAAGAAAAATCATTGAATATACACAATTTGATCATTCTATTTCCAGTCTTATTTTTGTCACCAAGTCTGTACTTTCTGCTACCGTTCCTTCATTATTTCCAATTTTTGCATTCCAGTTACAATGTAATTTGCAAAATGCAGATCATTTTTCCAATTTAGCAAACTGACTAATAATTTTCACAGTTTAAGAGGCTTTAAGTCCAGATCTCAGGTGCATGCTCTAGGGGAGGTTTTCGCTCTCTTTGGCAGTTCTGGAGAAGGTCCTTATTTCTGAGATTCTACTCCGGGCAAGTCTTCTCATGTTTTAGTGTCTCTGCTCTCATCTGAGGTGCATGGCTGGTACAGCAGGATAATGTCCCAAGTGTAGAGAGGCCAAACTAAAGGGAAGAAATGGCTACTGTTGGAAGACGCAGGCCAATGTTACAGAGACTGAACAATGGGCCAGGCACAGATGGTTGCTGTGTTCCAGAAAAGCCAGCATCCCAAATATCTGGGATTTCTGACACACTCAAAATCATTGCTACAGTCACCGTGTCAATCCATCTGGTTGAGGGTTTTCCTCTACTTTGCCAGCCCTTCACCTTACTAAGCATGATGTCCTTCTCGAAGGAATAGCTATTCTCCTAACAACATGCCTGAAGTATGTGAGGCAAAACTTTATCATATTTGCTTCCAAGGAAAGCTCTGGCTACACCTTCTCCAAGATATATTTGTTTGTGCTTTTGACAGTCCATAAGATATTCAATACTCTTCTCCAACACCACAACTCAAAAGCATCAATTCCTCTTCTGTCATCTTTATTCTTTGTCCAGCTCTCAGATGCATAGTAAATGATGAAAAGACACATTAGTACTCAACTGTATTATTGCTCTTTTATAATTTAGTAGCGTCTCTGATTGCAGACTTCCCAATATGTCTCCTCATATCCTGACTGCTGGTACCAAAGGTGTTGATTGTGGATTCAAGTAAGATGAAGTTGTTGACAGTTTCACTCTTTCTCCATTTATCATGTTGTTGCCTATTTGTGCAGTGCTAAGAATTTTTGTTTTCTTGACAAAATTGACCCATTGAAGGCTGTATTCTTGGATCTTCTGCAGCAAGTACTTCAAGTCCTCCTCACTTTCAGCAAGCAAATTTGTGCCTTCTGCATCATGTAGGTTACTGATAAGTCTTCGTGCCATTCTGGTACCACATTCCTCTTCAAGTAGTCCAGCTTCTTAAATAATTTGCTTTGCATACACATTGAATAAATATAGAGAAAAGATACCTGACACACACTTTTCTTAATTTTAAATCATGTAACCCTTGTCTGTCAGTTTGCTGTACTGAGTTAACTTGTGGGTTGTGGTGATGCTAAAAGCTATGCCACCTATGTGTCAAATGCCATAAGGTTTAACCATAGTGGACAAGTTTTAGTAGAGTTCCAAGATTAAGACAAACTGAGAAGCACAAGATCCAAAATTTGACCTTGAGTCTATCCCACCGGAATTTAAAAACCACCTCATGAACAGGTTTGAGGTCTTGAAAACTAATGAATGAAGACCAGATGGGCTGTGGGAAGATATAAAGAATATCATCCACAAAGAAAGCAAAATGTCATTGCAAAGACAAAAAAGGAAGAAAATACAGAGATAAATTTAATAAAAGACTCTGAATACTTCACTAGAGCATCGAGAAGCCAAAGCAAAAAAAAAGAAATCAGAAAGTTAAGGAGCTGAACAGAATATTTCAAAAGGCAGCTCAGGAAGACAAAGTATATGAAATGTGTGAAAAGTTGGAGTCAGAAATAAAAGGAGAGAAACTTGCTCAGCATTTCTTCAGCTGAAGGAACTGAAGAATTAGTTTAAGTCTTGAGTGGCAGCACTTAAGAATGCTATGGGGGGAAAAAAGAATGTTATGGGCAGAATATTGAATATTCCAGGAAGCTTCAAAAGAAGAAGGAAGGAGTACATAGAGTCACTGTACCAAAAAGAATTGGCTGACACAGAAGAATTTTATGGAACAATGCATGATAAAGAGGCAATGGTGATGAAGGAGAAAGTTCAAACTGTTCTATAGCTGAAAAAAAAGTCCCCAAATTGATGTAATATCATTTGACATATTTCAACATTCAAATGCAGGCCTGGATGTGCTCACTAGGTTGTGCCAAGAACTCTTATTAGCTCCATTGTGTCCATAATTCCTTAATAACCATTACCTGGGGCCCACTCATTCATGGGATATTCCTAGTTTACCTGTGAGCTGTGACGTGGTTTTGAGAACTGTGATCTTTAGCACGTTTAATATGCTTCAGTAGTCTTGTAAAAGACAATAGGAGACAAATAGAAAACAATATGTGACTCTAGATGCAGTTGAAATGAAGTGTCTACAAGCAAGGAGCACAAGAGGTCATACTAGAAGCAAAGAGAAAGAATAGATTATTTTCTATAGCCTTCTGTAAAAAGAGGGCAGCACGGAGATGGCCATGTGTTACTCTACTAACTTCACAAAGGTGAATAGTCCTCACCAGCAACACTCACATGACCAAACCAATTCCCATCAATTCAGACATGGCCTCTTGGAGTACTGGGGAGAGGGAGAAGGCTAATCTTTCCCCTAGACTAATTACCCATGCCCTCTCTCAAGTTCTACTTTAAATAACTCGTCTCCAGGACAAATATTCAATCACTTACTAGCTGAAGGTAGACATTCTATAATGTGCAATATACAATATTCATCTCTACACTGCACCTCAAAATAACTAGAAATTATTGTTATATCCCATCAAGTAAACTAAGACTCATTTTTAAAATTTTCTTAATATTTAAAACATCTTTAATTGGTTTTTATCATTTTAAATATGCATATCATATTGACTTTTTCAATAGAAAAGTTGGATTTTTATTCATTCATTGTTGCACATTTTCCTACGTACCCACCTCAGTTCAATTTTTTTGTTTGTTTGTTTGTCAACTGAGACTCATACTAACCATATGAACAGCTCTGAACCTTACCCTACTTAAGTCAACTTTACTGTCTTTGGCACACCTGTTCCCATTGCTGCAATCACTGTGTCACTCTATCTCATCCAAGATCTTCCTCTCCTGCACTGACCTTCTACCCTTCCAAGCATGATGTCCTTCTCCAAGGTCTGGTCCTTCCTGGCTACATGTCCAAAGTATGTGAGACAGTTTCAAAATCCTTACCTCCAAGATGCAATATGGTTTCACTGTCTCCAGGATAGACCTGTTTGTTCTCTTGGCAGTCCATAGAATACTCACTACTCTTCTCCAGCACTACAACTCAAAGGTATCAATTCTCCTTTTGTTATCATTAGTCATTATTGTTGTTGTTGTTATGTGCTGTCCAGTCCCTTGCAACTCATAATGACTATGTATAATAGCCCTGAACTCTGCTCTATTTTGAGCCATTGCCTTTGATACACCTACCCCCGTTACCCTAGCCACTGACTCAATCCATTTCATCAAGGATTTTCCTCTCTTGCACTGTCCCTCCACCCTCCCAAGCATGATGTCCCTCTCCAATGACTGGTATATCCTTGCAACATGCCCCAAATATGTCAGATGGAGCTTCAAAATCCTTGCCTTCAAAGAGCAGCCTGATTTTACCCTCTTTAGGATGAATCTGTTCTCTTAGCAGTCCATAGTATATTCAATACTCTTCTCCAGCACTACAACTCAATGACATCATTTTTTCTGTTATACTTAGTTTTTGTTCAGCTCTCTGATGCATAGCAAGGAATTGTAAAGACCATGGCCTGGATCAGGTGCATCTGAGTCTCTAGACTGGCATCATTACTCTTCCGTACTCTGGAGAGGTCTCTGACAGCAGATTTTTCCAATTCAATTCCTCTTTTGATTTCCTGACTGCTAGTACCAGACTGCTGATGTGGAACCGAGTAAATTGAAGCTGTTAACAATCTCAGTCTCTTCACTGTCTATCATGGTGCTGCCAGTTTGCCTAGTAGTTAGAATCTTTATTTTCTTGATGCTGAGCTTCAATCCATATTGAAGGCTGAAGTCCTTGACCATCTACAGCGAATGCCTCAGGTTCTCCTCAGTTTCAGCAAGCAAGGTTGTATTATCTGTATACAATATTCATCAAGTAAAATCAATACATATCTTACAGTTTCTCCACCTTTTAAGTACCATGTTACCTATCTCCTAATCATAAGCACATGACCTTGATCTTTTACCACAGGCCAAAATTATTTTCTCCTTTCCTTCTTTGAAGCAATAAAAGTAACCATTTTAACTGTGCTTCCCAAATCTCCAGCTTCTTATTATTACAAAATCCTGTGTTTCTGGGTCTGAAGCTATTTTATTGAATCATACTCCTGACAACAAACTTTAAAAGAGTGGATGCAGAAAGGGGACAGCCAAGTCTGACTCCTATTAACTTCAAGAAGGAGAACAATACCTATCAGCAATATCCACAATGTTGTTGTTGTTGTCATGTGCCATCGAGTTGCTTGCGACTCATAGCGACTCTATGTACAACAGCCCTAAACTCTGCTTTGTCCTGTGCCAATCTCATTGTCTCTGATACACTCATCCTGATTACCCCAGTCACCTAATCAATCCACCTCCCAGATGGCCTTCCCCTCCTGCGCCTGCCCTCCACCCTCCCAAGCATGATGTCCCTCTCTCTCCAAGGACCTGTCCCTCCTTACAACATGTCCAAAGTATATCAGATGAAGCCACAGAATCCTTGCCTCCAAGGAGGAGCAGCCCAGTTTAACCCTCTCCAGGATGCATCTGTTTGTTTTCTGAGCAGTCCATGGTACCCTCAACACTCTTCTCCAACATCAAAGCTCAAAGGCATCAATTCTCCTTCTATCCTCCCTAGTCATTGTCGAACTCGCTGACGCATAACAAGTGATTGCAAAGACCATGGCCTGTATCAGATGCACCTTAGTCTCCAGAGACACACCATTGCTCTTCAGTATTTTAGAGAGGTCCCTAACGACAGACTTTCCCATCGCAATACGTCTTTTAATTTCCTGGCTGCTGGTGCCAAGAGTGCTGAGTGTGGAGCTAAGCAGACTAAAGCTGTGAACAATCTCAGTCTCTTCACCATCCATCCTGATGCTGCCAATTGGTCCAGTAGTGAGACTCTTTGTCTTCTTGACATTGAGCCTCAGTCCATATTGAAGGCTGCAGTCCTTGACCCTCAGCAGCAAGCGCTTCAGATCCCCCTCAGTTTCAGCAAGCAGGGTTGTGTCATCTGCATAACGCAGACTGTTGATAGCTCTTCCACCAATCCTGATACCGCATTTCTCCTCATAGAGCCCAGCCTCCCAGATGATCTGTTCTGCATACAGGTTGAAAAGGTATGGAGACAGGACACATCCCTGGCGTACACCCTTCCCAATTTTGAACCACGCATTGTTTCCTTGCTCTGTTCTGACGACTGCCTCTTGGTTCAAGTATAGGTTTCGCATTAGCACGTTCAAGTGTTCTGGACTTACCATTCTTTTCAGAGTCAGCCACAGTTTGCTATGGTCCACACAGTCAAACGCCTTTGCATAATCAACTAAGCCTTGAGGCGGAAGGTCAGAGGACTTGCAAGAAGGCTTGAAAAGCTGTATCCTATTATTAATCTTAATCATAACCTGTTAATTTCCCTAACAAACCCATAACTGTATGGTTCTGTGAAGGTTGTTTTTTTTTTTTGTTTTTTTTTTTTTTTTTACATTGCAACAGATATAAGGCCCTGTAACATAGCAATTGGTGTTAGAATTAGTTGAAGTATGAAGTATGTGTGAGATGTGTGAGATCTTAGAGATCAATCCTGATCTTCTGAGAATTGGTTCCACAGGGCAGCAGCCCAAGGTTAGCTATCTCATGTTAATCTCTGCTTCTCTGTTTCGGCAGTTGGTGCTCTCCTGTAAGTTCAGGTCTGACTGGCAAAGAGATCTATGGCTGCTAAGGATGTCTACTAAATTTTCTGCTTCTTTTTTCTTGCTAGTAGTGAGCTTCCCAAATAACTTCTATTTAAAGAGCTAGGGCCATATGGGGACAGTGATATCTGACCCTTACCAACTTCATAAAGAGGAACTGTCCCAGTCAACAACACAAAAACCAATTCTCAGGAGGTCAGACATATCCCTAATACTCCTGCACCTATTTCTACTCACCCTAACACCAATTTTACTGCTTTACTTGGTCCAAAATATGATGTAATATCTCACTGACCACACAGAACCATCCTGTGGAGTCAAAAGGCTACAATTCAAGTTAGTAACAAAAAACAGGCAGGACAGCTTCCACCTTCTTACTATGTTTGGTAAAAACGTAGATCCGTACCTGATGCATAACAAATGCTCAATGGCTAATTCTCCTTTGGGGCTCTGAGAGAATGGTTTGACAAGCGGAGTTGCCCAAAGGAAAGATATAAGATTTCAGAGTTAGATGGAAATGAGTCTCTCAAGTACATTTTAAGGGATTAATTAAAATCTGTTGCAAAAGACCTCTTTAAACTTACAAAAAGCAAATTTGTAGCTTTGATGAATAAGTTGCACCTGACCCAGGAAATGTCTTTTCAAGAACCCATGCTACAAAGTTGGGAAGTCTCCTCCCTGCCTCTCCAAACCTGCTGGGCTGGGGATAGGGGGTCAGCTATGAGTCCGTTTTGACTTGATGCAATATAATAACGAACAACAACATGGTACAAAGTAACTTTGGGATCAGGGAGTCCAAACTGAATTCCATTGCAGCTGTTATGTTTGTTTCAAATGTGTAGGCAAGGCAGCAGTCACCCGTCCTTAAAATGGTCAGTCCTGACAATTGTTTGTTCAACTCTTCTAACCTGGACAAGGCCCAACTACTAATCAGATCAGGAGGCACTTTTCTGATAAGACTTAATCATAAAGTTGAAAAAAACACCTATGGGGATTAAATATCTAAGTATTGACCCTGGTAAGTCTGAAAAAGTCAAATCCAAGGAGAATTGAACATTCTGATGCAATAAGACATAGTTGAGCAGCAAGTTTTCTGAAGCATAATCTCAGAAAAAAATGAATCTCAGTGTAACTATGATGGATCTTACGTTAAAAATATTCAAGGCATAAGACATTTATTTGAATTTCTAATACCTAGAATAACTATTGAATTTCTAGACACTGGCCATATTTTGTATACATCTTGATTCCACTTTTTTAATAAAATACTGTAATAGGTGCTTTTATTTTAACTATGTTTCTCCTTATTCTTAGCTTCTGAAGAATCAGATTCACATTCATGATGACCCGCCATACGGAACAGAACTCTAGTGTATTACTTGAAAGACAAGAATTCCGCCACTGACCCAGCCTCTGTCTTGTGTTTACCAAAAACCCTGCTGTGGTCAAATTTATTCTAACTCATAGTGACCACATAAGAGTAGAACTGCTCATGGGTGTCGAAAGCTGTAATCTTTATGGAATCAGAGTGGCCTATCTTTCATGAGGAATAGTTAGTGGGTTCAGATTGTTGACCTTTTGACTATTGACTAAGTCCTTAACCACTGTACCACCAGGGCTCCTTTAATTATACTTCTTATTGCTGTTGTGTGTAATTGAGCCAGAAGTGACTCAGAGGTGACTTTCCATTGGATTTTTAGAGGCAATAAATGGCATGACAAGAGGGTGACTGTGGAGCAGCTGGTGGATTTGAACTACATGCCTTCGAGATTGCAGTGAAGCTTCTTACCGCCAGGCCACCAGAGCTCCCTTTAATTGTGCTTTGTTGTTTTTAGGTGTTGTCATATCAAGTATGACTCATAGCAAGCTTAGGAACAACATTACTCATCTCCTATATTATCCTCATCATCTCCTACATACTTAAACTCATTGCTGCAGTCACTGTGTCAATCCATGTCTCTTTTGATGAATCCTCTACCTTCCCAAGTACAATATGCATTTCTAAGGAATAACTTCTTCTAGCAATATGCACAAAATATATGAAACACAGTTTCTTCTTTGCCTCTAAGGAAGACTCTATTTGCACTTTTACCAAGACATAGCTGTGTGGGTGTTTTCGGCAGTACACAGGATACTCAGTGCTAATTTGGAGAGATTCCTGACAGCAGACTCACCCAAGGCAATATGTGTTAATCTCCTGCCTGTTGGTACCAAAGGGGTTGATTGTGGATCCAAGTAATATGAACTTAGTGACAATTTCAGCCTTTCCTTCATCTATTATGCTGTTACATATAAGCCCAGTGGTGAAGATTTTTGTGTTCTTGATATGAGATGCAATCCATATTCAAGTCTGTGATCTTTGCTCTTGTGCAGTAAGTTTTTCAAGTCCTCCTCATTTTCTGCAAGCAAGGTTGTGTCATTTGCATAGCACAAGTTGTTGATGAGTATTCCTCCAATCCTGATTCCACATTTTTCATAGAGTCCACCTTCTTGAATTATTTACTCAACATACAGATTGCATATGTATGGAGAAAGGATAAAACTCTGATGTATACTTTTCCTGATGTTAGTGTTGTCCCCTGATTTGTTCAGACAACAACTTCTTTGTCTACATATAAGTTTTGCATGGGCACAATTAAGTGTTGTGGGATTCCTATTCTTCTAAATGTCAGCCATTGTTGTTGTTGTTATGTACCGTCGAGTCGCCTGCGACTCAAAGCGACCCTATGTACAACAGCTCTAAACTCCACTCTGTCTTATGCCAATCGCACTGTCTCTGACACTCCCATCCCAATTATTCCAGTCACTGAATCAATCCACCTCATAGAGGGCCTTCCCCTCCTGCGCCGTCCCTCCACCCTCCCAAGCATGATGTACCTCTCCAAGAACTGGTCTCTCCTCACAACATGTCCAAAGTATGTTAGATGGAGCCTCAGAATCCTTGCCTCCAAGGAGCCACCCGGTTTACCCTTTCCAGGACAAATCTGTTTGTTTTCCTAGCAGTCCATGGTATTCTCAATACTCTTCTCCAGCACCACGGCTCAAAGGCATCAATTCTCCTTCTATCCTCCTTGGTCATTGTCCAACTCTCTGATGCATAACAAGTGATTGCGAAGACCATAGCCTGTATCAGACGCACCTTAGTCTCCAGAGAGACACCATTGCTCTTCAGTACTTTGGAGAGGTCCCTAACAGCAGACTTTCCCATGGCAATGCGCCTTTTAATTTCCTGGCTGCTGGTGCCAAGAGTGTTGACTATGGAGCCAAGCAAACTAAAGCTGTGTACAATCTCAATCTCTTCACCATCCATCCTGATACTGCCAATTGGTCCAGTGGTGAGAATCTTTGTCTTCTTGACATTGAGCCTCAATCCATATTGTAGGCTGCAGTCCCTGACCGTCAGCAGTAAGTGCTTCAGGTCCTCCTCAGTTTCAGCAAGCAGGGTTGTGTCATCTGCATAATGCAGATTGTTGATAGATCTTCCACCAATCCTGATGCCACATTTCTCCTAATAGAGCCCAGACTCCTTGATGATCTGTTCTGCATACAGGTTGAAAAGGTATGGAGATAGGATGCATCCCTGGCGTACGCCCTTCCCAATTTTGAACCATGCAGTGTTCCCTTGCTCTGTTCTGACGACCGCCTCCTGGTCCAAGTATAAGTTTCACATTAGAAAGATCAAGTGTTCTGGGATTCCCATTCTTCTCAGAGTCAGCCACAGTTTGTTATGATCTACACAGTCAAATGCCTTTGCATAGTCAATGAAACACAGATAGACATTCCCCTGGTATTCCCTGCTTTCAGCCAAGATCCATCTAACATCAGCTACAATATCTTGTTATGATTCACACAGTCAAAATGCCTTTGCAGAGTCAATAAAACATGGACACATATTCTTCTGGCATTCTCCGCTTTCAGCCAGGATTCATCTGACATCAGCAATGATATTCCTGGTGGCATAGCCTCTTCTATAACCAGCTTGAACTTCTGGTAATTTTCTGTCAATGTACTCTTGTAGCCATTTTTGGGTGATCTTCGGCAATATTTTGCTTGTATGTAATATTAAAGACACAGCCCTGCTTGCTGAACCTGAGGAGGATCTGAAACGCTTGCTGCAGAACGTCAAGGACTGCAGCCTTACACATGAATTGAAGCTCAACATCAAGAAAACAAAGATTCTCACCACTGGGCCAATTGGAAAGCATCATTATAGGTAGTAAAAAGATTGAGATTGTTATTAGCTCCCATTTGCTTGGCTCCTCAATCAACACTCTTGGTAATGTTGTTGTTAAGTGCCGTCGAGTTGCAGGCAACCCATAGCGACCCTATGATGGAGAGTCCTTGACGCTTGGGTACCTTTCATCCTCTCTCCAGGTTCATAGGCTTTCCTGAGGCAAGCTATTACGGAAGTGGATGGCACTCCTCCTTCCAAGCTTGTTTTCATCGGGGAGCTCCACCCCACTCTCTGTCCTCATTGGGTAGCCAACCATTAACGCATTTGACACATCAGTGCCACAGTGTTCAGCCTCATAGCAACCACAAGTGACCATTGTATGGCAACTTGTACACCACTCTTGGTATTAGCAGCCAAAAGATTAAAAGATGAATTGCATTGGGAAAGTCAGAGACCTCTCCAAAGTACTGAAGAGCAACATTGTCAGTCTGGAGACTAAAGGGTGCCTGATCCAGGCCATAGTCTTTGCAATTACTTGCTATGGGTCAGAAAGCTGCATAATGACTAGGGATGATAGAAGGAGAATTAATGTCCTTGAGCTGTGGTGCTGGAGAAGAGTATTGAATATACCACGGACCGCTAGGAGAACAAACATGTTTGTCCTAGGGAGGGAAAGATTCTGAACCTTATCACATACTTGGACATTTCGCAAGGAAGGTTCAGTCCTCGGAGAGGGACATCATGCTTGGAAGTGTGGACTGACAGTGCGAGAGAGGAAGACCCTCAATGAGATGGATTGATTCAGTGACTGGGGTAATGGGAGTAGGTGTGTTAGAGACAATAAGGTTGGCAATGGATAGAGCAATGCTTAGAGCTGTTTTACATAGAGTTGCTATGAGTCACAAGCAACTCAATGGTATATAGCAACAACAACGACAACAATATTGATGATAGTCTTCAATAATTCCCACATTCTGTTGGGTTACTTTTCTTGCAAATGGGAACAAATATGTTCTATTAAACTATATGAAGTTCATATAGTTTTGTGGAGTAGAAGTGCTTGAAATGGTCAAATATTAACAATTTCATATTATTTGGCATATTATAATATTATATTAACATTCATGGATCTACAATTTTGACCACTGATTATTACTCATTCAAATAATTGAATAGGTTCATAGACATTATTTAGATGACTACTTTTCTTGACAACTTCAGTGTCTGTAGCCCAGAGACTTGCATCATTGTCCAGGATCACAAGGCTTCTAAACTGGGTGCTACACAGGGAGTAGGACTCTAGTCACTAACCCAGCACCCAGCTCTGTCCCAGCAGCTGTCATACATTCTGATTTATATCCGAAACCCCACTCGCCCCCCATTTCTATGGCCTGTGGCTGGAAGGCTAAACAAGGTAAACAATATTATGATCATGCTTTGAACTCACACATAGCGGTGTCTTGTTAGCAGCCTACAGAAAAATCTCTTTCCCAGCTGTCCCTGTCACAAATATGTGTCATTTATGACAAAACCAATTTGGATACTGTGAAAAGTAACATCCATTTGACCTTCAAATACAAACTTCTTGTTTATTGAAAGATAAGGGACCACTGGCACCACATAGGTGTATAAAAGCAAAAGAAATCTTCCAATTTTTACATCACAAATAGAAAAACAAAAGATTACTCTGGTTTAGCATGAGCTTCTATCTCTCTTTCCCTCTCTCTCTCACACATTTATGCACAGTAACTGAAGAAACACCCAAGAAAAACACTACCAAAAGAAGTGTATGTGGGTGTGGGTGTGGCTGTGGGTGGGTAGGTGGAGCAGTGCTAAGAAATATAACTGATAAATCACATAATCTTCCCTTTTATGATTTTCTAGAAAATGAAAAGAAATAACTTTGTTACTTAAATTCTCAAACACAAAACAGAAAAGGAAGAAAAGGAACTGCAATCAAAACTCACATGGTATGCCAGCAGTATCAAATTCCTTGCCACAAAGCTTGATGGTTGTGAGGTTTTCTTGTCCGTTCTAGTACGTTCGTCAGGATTGTACGTAAATCTCAGTCTGCTAGGTGCCTTCAGTGCAGGGCCAACTAAACCCTTGCTAAACGTGAACTGCAACACTAGGCTTTTATGAAACCAAATGTTTAATCTAATCTCATGTGGAAAGGTAAATACTGACAGGCAGTTGGGAATTAATCTTGATGCTTGGTGGGCTGTGCCCGCTTAGACGCTGGTATTGGATAGATGCAGCTGTCTCTTGTTGGGCACTCTGTTAGAAAAATTCATATATA
>NW_006399801.1:11610011-11613169 GCF_000299155.1 Elephantulus edwardii
TGAATCAGTCCATTTCATCCAGGGTCTTCCTCCTCTGTGCTGTCCCTCCACCCTCCCAAGCATGATGTCTCTCTCCAAGGACTGATCCCACCTTGCAACATTTCGAAAGTATGTCAGATAAAGCCTCAGAATCATTGCCTCCAAGGAGCAGCCTGGCCTTAATCTCTACAGGACAACTTGTTTGTTCTCCTGACAGCCCATAGTATATTCAATACTCTTCTCCAGCACCACAGCTCAAAGGTATCAATTTTTCTATCGTCCCTAGTCATGGTCCAGCTTCCTGATACATTGAAAGTAATTGCAAAGACCATGGCCCAGATCAGGTGCACTTTAGTCTCCAGATTGACATCGTGGCCCTTCAGTAATTTGGAGAGGTCTCTGACAGCAGATTTTCCCAGTGCCATTCATCTTTTAATTTCCTGGCTGCTGTTCCAAGAGTGTTGATTGCAGAGCCAAGCAAATTGAAGCTGTTGACAATCTCAATCTCTTTACCATCCATCCTGATGCTACCAGTCAGCCCAGTGGTGAGAATCTTTGTTTTCTTGATGTTGAGCTTCAGAAATCCATATTAAAGGCTGCAGTCCTTGACCCTCTGCAGCAAGCACTTCAGGTCCTCCTCAGTTTCAGGAAGCAGGATTCTATCATCTGCATAGCGCAGATTGCTGATGAGTCTACTCCAGTCTTGAAGCCACATTTCTCCTCATAGAGTCCAGCCTCATGGATAATCTGTTCTGCATATATATTGAAAAGATATGGAGATAAGACACATCCTTGGTGCACACCCGTCTCAATTTTGAACTATGCAGTTTTCCTTTCTCAATTCTAATAACTGCCTCCTGGTCCAAGTATAGGTTTTGCATAAGCACAATCGAGTGTTCTGGGATTTCCATTCTTTTCAGAGTCAGCCACAGTTTGTTGAGATCCACACAATCAAATGCCTTTGCCTAGTCAATGAAACACAGATAGACATTCCTCTGGTACTCTCTGCTTTCAGCCAAGATCCATCTAACATTGGTTATGACGACCTAGTATGACGACCTCTTTTAAACCCAGCCTGCACTCAAGCCGTTCTCAGTTGATGTACTGTTCCATTCAATTTTGCATAATCTTCAGCAGCATATTGCTTGCATGTTATATCAATGATATTTTCAATGATAATTTCTGTACTTTGTCAGATTAGGTTTATCCAGAATGGCAACAAATATAGATCTTCTCCAGTCAGTTGGCTAGGTGGTTGTCCTCCAAATTTCTTGGCACAACTTGGTCAGCATATCCAGGGCTGCGTGTTTGTTGAAATATGTCAATTATTATGTCATCAATTCTTGGGGCCTTGTTTTTTGCCAATTCTTTCAGAGCAGCTTGAACTTCTTCCTTCATCACCACAAGCTCTTGCTCATGAGTTGTTTCATGAAATTATTCTGTGTCCTCAATTTCCTTTTGGTGCAATGACTCTGTATGCTCTTTCTATCTTCTTTTAATGCTTCATATTGTTGTTGTGTGTTATCAAGTCAGAACTTACCCATAGCTGTTCCTCCAGCCAGTTCTCAGAGGCAGAAATGCCATGAGAGGAGATTGCCCATCCTTCTCCCTCAGAGCAGTTTGTGGATTTGAACCATTTGCCTACAAGATTGCAGCACAGTTCTTACCACTAAGCCATCAGAGCGCACAGTGCATGGTTGAAAATTAAGAAGGGAATGTGTCAGGGTTGTATTCTCTCCCCATACCTATTTAATCTGTATGCTAAGCAAATTATTCAAGAAGCTGGACTGTATGAAGAGGAGTGTGGCATCAGGATTGGAGGGAGAGACTCATCAATAACCTGTGTTATGCAGATAACACAATATTGTTTGCTGAAAGTGAGGACTTGAAGCACTTGTTGCAGAAGATCAAGGAATGCAGCCTTCCATATGGATTGCATTTTAAAGTCAAGAAAACCAAGATTCTTAATACTGAACTAATAGGCAACATGATGGATGGAGAGGAGATTGAAACTGTCAACAGCTTCATCTTTCGTGGATCCACAATTAACATCCTTGGTGCCAGCAGTCAGGAAATGAGATACATTGAACTGGGAAAACTGTAGTTAGAGAACTTTCCAAATTATTGAGGAGTAATGATGTCAATTTGAGGACTAAATTGTGTCTGATTCAAGGCATAGTCCTTCCAATCATTTGCTATCTGTTTGAAAGACAATGAATAAGGGTCAGAGAAGAGAAGAATTGATACCTTTGAGTTGTGGTGTTGGAAAAGAACCCTCAAAATCCCTTAGAGTACCAAAAGAACAAACAGATATGTTTTGGAGAGAGTCAGCCAAAGTGTTTTTCCTGAGGAAAGAATGATGAGGCTTTGCCTCACACACTTCAGGCATGTTATTAGGAAGGGCTATTCCCTCAGAGAGGGACATGATGCTAAGAAGGGCAGAGGGTCGGTGAAGGAGAGGAAGACCCTCAACCAGGTGGATTGACATGGTGACTGCTGCAATGGGCCCTTGTGTGTCAGGAGTGTGAGGATGGCACAGGATAGAATGGGGTTAAGATCTTTTGTTCATAGGGTCACTTTGAGTCATACTCAGCTTGATAGCACCTAATAACAACAACAGATATACATATATATTTGTGATATATGTGCTGTTGTTATGTACCGTCAAGTCGCTTGTAACTCATAATGACCCTATGTACAACAGATCTAAACCCTGCTCTATCCTGTGCCAATCACACTGACTCTGACACACCCATCCCGAGTACCCCAGTCACTGAATCAATCCATCTCATAGAGGGCCTTCCCCTCTTGTGCCGACCCTCCACCCCACCAAGCATGATGTCCCTCTCCAAGGACCTATCCCTCCTTACAACATGTCCAAAGTATGTCAGACGGAGCCCCAGAATCCTGGCCTCTAACGAGCCGACTGGTTTAACCCTCTCCAGGATGAATCTGTTGGTTTTCTTGGCAGTCCAGGGTACATTCAATACTCTTCTCTAGCACCACAGCTCAAAGACATAAATTCTTCTATCCTCCCTAGTCATTGTCCAATTCTCTGATGCATAACAAGTGATTGTGAAGACCATGGCCTGTATCAAATGCACCTTAGTCTCCAGAGAGACACCATTGCTCTTCAGTACTTTGGAGAGGTCCCTAACAGCAGACTTTCCCATTGCAAT
>NW_006399801.1:11615499-11625514 GCF_000299155.1 Elephantulus edwardii
GAGGAGAGACCGGTCCTTGGAGAGGGACATCATGCTTGGGAGGGTGGAGGGACAGCACCGGAGAGGAAGGCCCTCTATGAGGTGGGTTGATTCAGTGATTGGGATAATTGGGATGGAAGTGTCAGGGACAGTGCGATTGGCACAGGACAGAGCAGAGTTTAGGGCTGTTGTACACAGGGTCGCTATGAGTTGCAAGCGACTCGATGGCACATAACAACAACAACAACAATTCATCTTTTGATTTCCTGGATGCTTGTGCCAAGGTGTTTATTGTGGATCCGAGCAGACTGTAATTGTTAACAACCTCAATTTCTTCTCCATCTATCAATGGTGCTGCCAATTGGCCCAGTGGTAAAAATCTTTGTCTTCTTGATGTTGAACTTCAATTTATATTGAAGACTACAGTCCTTGACCTCCTGAAGCAAGCACTTCAGGTCCTCCTCAGTTTCAGCAAGGAACGTTGTGTCATCTGCATAATGTAGATTATAGATGAGTCTTCCTTCAATGCTGATGCCACATTCTTCTCATAAAGCTCAGCCTCTCGAATGATCTGTTCTTCAAATAGACTGAAAAGATATGGAGTCAGGACTCATCCCTAACACACTCCTTTCCTGATTTTAAGCTATGTAGTGTTTCGTTGCTCTGTTCTGAGGATTCTTTCCTATTCTGAATGTAGGTTTCATATCAGCACAATCAAATGTTCTGGGATTCCCGTTTTTCTCAAGGTTATCTACAATTTGTTGTGATCCACACAGTCAAATGCCTTTGCATAGTTAACGAAACACAGATAGACATTCCTCAGTTACTCTTGGCTTTCAGCCAAGATCCATGTGGCATTGGTAATAATATCTCTAATGCCATGACCTCTTTAAACCCAGCTTGTATTTCTGGTGGTTCTCCATCAATATACTGTTCCAGTAATTTTTTGGTAATCTTCAGCAGGATATTGCTTGTGATATTAGTGATATTTTTTCAATAAATACACACTCTGTAGGTCATCCTTTTTGGAATGGGAATAAATGTGGATCTCTTCTAGTAGGTGGTTATCCTCCAGATTTATTGGCACAAGTTGGTGAACACATCCAGGGCAGCATCTGTTTGCTAAAATATGTCAACTGGTATTCCATGAATTTCTGAGGCCTTATTTTTGCCAATTTCTTCAGAGCAGCCTTAACATCCTCCTTCATTAGCATTGCCTCTTGATTATATGTTGTTTATTGAAATTCTTTTGTGTGAGATAGTTCTTTTTGGTGCAGTGACTATGGACCACTGATTATAATTACAAACTTTAGAAGAGGTGGGCAGCATTCAGGTGAGATTCCCACAGGGCTGTACTGTTGTCCAGAGAGAAGTTCAAGGACTTTAGGAAAAGCAAGCTTTCTCTCTACAGGTCCAGAAAGAGTTTCTGGTATAGTGAGTTGCCCTCCACCATGAAAAAAATACTTTAAGCCTGCACCTAAACAATCATAACATCATACATATAAAAAACTGTCAACAACCTATGCAAACACAATAAAAATCACCTATCATCAAGAAAAACTTCAAATAATGTCAAGAAAGCAGTAGATGGCTTCAAACTTTGTGAAATAAAATAAGCCTTCTCCTAAAATGGCAGAGCATATTATAGACCCAATAGGTACCCTAGAGACAGAGATAGAGAAGAAGTATATTGATGTGGAGTTATATGAACAGGTATAGAAAAAGGTGCAAATAATGGAAGAATGAATAGAACCCACAAATAAAGTGAATATCCAGCGGTAGAGATCCAGAAGTAATATATTAACATAGAAGAACATGAAAAAGTACAGAAGAAATTACAAAATATGGAAGAAAAAGAATTCAAACTATAAAGAGGTACAAGAACTTAAAAAAAATCATTATAAAACAGAGAAGGTACAGACAACACAGTACTGGAAAGAACAGAAATGCATGAATGTGAAATACAGACTGAAATGGCAGGCGTTTCCAACATTTATCTAAAATAGAACAGAAGAGGTAGAACAGAATTAGTGAGCTAGAAGACAAGAACCTCAATCGGAACATGTATGATAGGGTATTATGGTTATCACAAGAGTCCACAATTAAGATTGCATAGTGGAATGGACTTGGGGATCTGGGAGGGGTGCGGGGGGGGGTTTGTGTACCAGGGAGGGAGTGTTTCTTTTGCTTTTAAAAGAGAGGAGTGAACTGGGGCAGTGGGGAGGGCTTGGCAGGGAGAGAAGTGCAACAATGAATGAATAGAAGTCCAAAATCTCTGTAAATGTTCATTAAAATTATTAAAAAAAAAGAAAAACCAGACGGAAAATGAGGAGAACATTGGTATCATATGGGATGACATCAAACAGAACAATGTACATATGGTCAGAATTCCAGAACATGAGGGAGTCAAAGAAAATAAAGAAACTATTCGAAGAAAATGTCCCAGGTATTATGAAGAATGAGGAAGTCAACATTCAAGAAGCTTATTGAACCCCAAACAGACAGACCCCAAAAGAAAAACATCAAGACATACTGTAGTCAAAATCTCCACAATAAAAGAGCAGGACAGAGTACTAAAGGAGCATGAGAAAAACAGTCACCTTTAAAAAACTAATTAGATTGAGTTCTGATTTCTCAGCAGAAACTATGTGAACAAGAAGATAATAGGAGGGCATATACAGAAGGGGGATCCTGTACCCAGCAAAGTTATCATTTGCAGAATTTATGAAAACAATACCAAATCTACCAAAAAATTCTAAGGCCAGTCTTTCACAAAGACACACCAAAGTAAAATGGACAGACAACAGTAACCAGAAACAAAAGAAAAAGAAACACAGCAAAATGGCAGTGATAAAACCTGGCCAATAATCACAGCTGATGTGAAAGGACTAAATGCACCAATTAAGAGAAAAAAGGTAGCAGAATGAATAATAATAATGATTAAAAAAGCCAATCTATATATTGGCTACAAGAGACGCATATAAGAAATGAGGAAAAAGACTAAAAATGAAAGAATGGGAAAAATATATATGAAGCAAAAGGCACACACAAAAATGCAAAAGTGGCAGTAATAATCTCTGATAAAATAGATTTCAGGTTGAAAAACACCATAAAAGATAAGGAATGCACCACCACAAGATAAAGATAAATAATCCAATAGAAAAATGGGCACAGGATATAACGGACAATTCAACAAAGAAGACATTCAAATGGCTAACAAGCACATGAAGAAATGTTCAAAATCCCTAGCTCTAAGAGAGATGCAAATCAAAACAAATATGAAATATCAGCTCACCTCAGTCAGAATAGCAAAATTTAACAGAACAGCACGCAACATATGCTGGCGAGGTTGTGGCGAAACTGGAACCCTTATTCACTGTTGGTGGGAGTGTAAAATGGTGCAACCACTGTGGAAGGTGGTGTGGCGCTTTCTCAATAAGTTGCAAATAGAGATATCATTTGACCCAGCAATTCCACTACTGGGAATATACCCCAAAGATACCATAACTAACATCCAAGCAGATATATATGCACAACCATGTTTATTGCAGCTTTGTTCACAATAGCAAGGAGTTGAAAAAACCTAAGTACCCATCAATAAATGAATGGATAGAGAAGTTGTGGTATATTCTCACAATGGAATACTAAGCTGCATTGAAAAACAAGGAACTCAGGCAATATTATTCAAAATGGGTGACCCTGGAGGACATTATGCTGAGTGAAGTATCTCAGTCACAAAAGGACAAATACTGCATGGTGCCACTGTTGTAGAACAGGACTGACCTCGGGGTTGGAGGGAGACTGAGAAAGATGGGTTCAATAACAGATACTGCATTGAAACAGATGAGGGAGAAAACTGTTTAAAAGGGATATGTGATTAGGTATTTTTGTCATGACAGGAGTCCAGAGAGAAGGCTACATAGTGGAGTGGACCTTGGGGGAGGGACTGTAAAACAATGAAAGAAGTTTTCTTTTACTTTTCCAAGAGGGTTGTGTACTAAGGGGAGGGTTGGGAGGGGAGAAAAGTGCAACAATGAATGAATGAATGGAAATTCAAAGTCTCTGTAAATTTTCATTGAAATTAATAAGAAATTAAAAAAATAAAGAAGGGCATTATATAATGATTAAAAGAACAATGCTGTTGTTATGTGCTTTTGAGTTGCTTGTGAATCATAGCAACTCTACGTACAGGAGCCCTAAATCATGCTCTATCTTGTGCTGATCTTTTTGTCTCTGACACACCTACCCCTTTACCCCAGTCACTGAATCAATTTATCTCATTGAGGGTCTTCCTCTCTTGCACTATCCCTCCACCCTTCCAAGCAAGATGTACCTCTTCAAGGACTGGTCTCTCCTTTCAACATGCCCAAAGTGTGTCAAATGAAGTTCCAGAATCCTTGCCTCCAAGGAGCAGCCCGGCTTCACCCTCTCTGTTTGTTCTCTTGACAGTCCATGGTATATTCAATACTCTTCTCCAGCACCACAGCTCAAAGGCATCAATTCTCCTTCTGTCATCCCTTGTCATTATCCAGCTTTCTGACACATAGCAAGTAATTGCAAAGACTATGGCCTGGATCATGTACACCTTGGTCTCCAGACTGATATCATTGCCCTCTTTGGAGAGGTCTCTGACAGCAGACTTTCCCAAAGCAATTTATCTTTTAATTTCCTGGCTGCTTGTACCAAGAGTGTTGATTGTGGAGTCAAGCAAACTGAAGCTGTTAACAATCTTAATCTCTTCACTGTCTATCATGATGTTACCATTCTCTGGTGAGAATCTTTGTTTTCTTGCTGTTGAGCTTCAATCTATACTGAAGGCTGCAGTCCTTGACCTTCTGTAGCAAGTGCTTCAACTCCTCCTTGGTTTCAACAAGCAGGATTTTGTCATCTGCTTAATACAGATTATTTATGAGTCTTCTTCCAGTCCAGATGCCACATTTCTCCACATAGAGCCCAGCCTCCCGGATGATCTATTCTGCACATAGATTGAAAAGGTGTGGAGATGGGACACATCTTTGGTATAAACCATTCCCGATTTTGAATTATGTAGTGTTTCCTTTTTCTGTTCTGACAATTGCCTCCTGGTCCAAGTATAAGTTTTGTATAAGCACAATCAAGTGTTCTGAGATTCTCATTCTTCTCAGAATCAGCCAGTTTGTTGTGATACAGACTGTCAAATGCCTTTGCATAGTCCATGAAACACAGATAGACATTCCACTTATACGCTCTGCTTTCAGCCAAGATCCATCTGACATTAGCTATAATATCCGTAGTACCACGGCCTCTTCTAAACCCAGCCTGCACTTCTGGCAATTCTCTGTCAATGTGCTGTTCCAGTTGTTTTTGGATAATTTTCAGCAGAATCTTGTTCTCATGTATTATTAATGATATTGTTTGATAATTTCCACTCTCTTTTGTGTCACCTTCCCTGAGAATGGAAATAGTAATTCCAAAGAAAGGAACAATAGATCAAGAAAACATAACTTTGATCCACATCTTTGCACCAAGTGATGGATCTGGAAAATATAGAAAACAACAGTTAATGGAACTGAAGAAAGAAATAGACAACACAATAGCAGTAGGCGTCTTCAACACACCACTGTTATCAAAGGATAGGCTATGTTGTCTCTTTCATGTTGAAAGAAACAACAAAGTTGCAAAAACTCTAAACTGTACAATCCACCAACTTGACCTTGTGAATGTATTCAGGATCCTGCACCCAACTAAAATGTAATTTGTTTTCTTCTCAAGTGCACAAGATATATTCTCCAGAATTGATCATATATTAGGACACAAAGCAAGCCTCAAAAAGTTAAAAAAAATGTTGAACTAATGCGAAATACCTTCTCAGATCACAGTGTCATAAAACTAGAAGTTAGCAAGAGGATAATAAAGCTTACAAAGCCACCCAGAAAAAATAAAAAATAAAATAAAAAACTTCCTTGAAACAAACCATAATGAAAATGCAATATATTAAAACCTCTGGGATACAGCTAAGGCAGCCTTCAGGGGACTTATTGTTATTGTTATTGCCGTGTTGTTGTTGTTGTTGTTGATTGCCTGTGACTCTAATGTGACTCATAGTGATCTTAGGAACAAAAGACCTGAAGTCTTTCTATAACTATCATAGTTACTCAAAGTTATTGTCATAACAATAGGCAAACACGTAAAAGGGAAGAAGGAAACATAATTAATGACCTAACTCAACACCTCCATAAAATAGGGAAAAGAACACAATCTAACCCTACAGACTCTAGAAGAAAGGAAATAATAAGAACAAAAGCTGAAATCAGTGAGACAGAAAGCAGAAAAAGAATTGAAACCATCAAGAAGACCAAGGAGGTGGACCTGCAAAATGTTCAATAAAATAGAAAAACCATTGGTGAACTTAACAAAAGAAATGAATGAGAAGACATAAATAACTAGAATAAGAAATGATAAAGGAGTTATCACAAACAAATCAGAGGAAATTAAATAAATAACATCAGAATATTATCAAAAGCTATATTCTGATAAATTTGAAAACCCAGAGGAAATGGACAAATTCCTTGAAACTCACACCCTACCCAGATTGACACGGGCAGATGTAGAATACTTGAACAGACCCTTCACAAAACAAGAAATTGAGTATTTCATAAAAAGACTCCCTGCCCCCCAAAACATCCTAGTCCAGATGGCTCCACAGATGATTTCTACTAAATATTCAGAGAAGATCTATCACCAGTTCTATTTAAATTATTTTTTAAAAAAATAGTAAAGGAAGGAAAACTCCCAGAGTCATTCTATGAGATAAGCATAAGACTAGTACCAAACCCAGGCAAAGACATTACCACAAAAGAGAACTACAGGCCAGTTTCTCTCATGAACGTAGATGCAAAAATCCTCAACAAAATCCCGTTAATGTTGACTGTTGTCAAGTCAAGTACAATTCATAGTGATTCCATGAACAAGAGACCTAATAACTTTCTGTAACTACTGTAGTATCTCCAAGTTCATAGAGTTTCCTTAGGCATATGGTTTAGGAAGTGGATGCCACTTCTGCTTCCACACCTATTATACAACTGAGAGCTCGACTAAACACTGTCCACACTGGGAAACCATTACAGCAGTTCACACCCCAATGGTACAAGTTTCAACATCACAGCAAACCCAGATTACCTCAAAACAACAAATTGACAAAGAGTGATGTACAAAGTACAAGAATGTTCCTCCAAAATACAACACTTAGCAGTGGTTACGTGTCATCAGATTGAATACAACTCATAGCAGCCCTATGAACAAAAGATCTGAACTCTGTTTTATAATTAACATCATTTCTTTATGTTGATACAGTTTATAGAGTTTCCAGACACCTGGCTTATGAAGTGGATGCCACGCCTGCTTCCAAATCGGAATCAATCTGGAAGCTCCTCCTAACACTGTTCAAACACATAATGGTTACCCATCATGGTAATTGACACAACTATGTCACAGGGCTAAGCATCACAGCAACTCCAAGTTATTCAGTACAGCAAATAGCCAAAAGAATGCTGTACCACTTAAAGAATGTTCGCTCTAACATTAATAAATTTTGCCTGAGGGCCTGTGACCCTTGGGCCCTACAGAATTTTAAAGACACACCCATCAAATACTGTTGACTATAATAAACCAAGTATTCCTTCCACCCTTGAGTCCGTGTTGGCTAAAACAGGCAAAAGTCCAGCCAGCCGACACCCACTTGTGGAGGTGAAAAAACAATAACAAAAACCACACACAAACAAACACAAACCAAACTTTTCCTTACACAACAAAATTCTAGCCAATATAATCCAATAGGACATCAAAAATATATGTCATTTATAATAGCCAACCACAAACTGAAATACTTGGGAACAACCTAACTAGATTTTTGTGGTAAAGTTGAGAAGAATGGGGACCCCAGAACACTTGATTGTGCTCATGCAAAACCTGGACTTGGAGCAGGAGGCAGTCATCAGAACAGAGCAAGGACACACTGCATGGTCGAAAATCAAGAAAGGAGTGTGTCAGGGATGCATCCTGTCTCCATACCCTTTCAATTTATATGGAGAAAGATCATTCGGGAGATCGGACTTTATGAAGAGGAATGTGGCATCAGGATTGGAGGGAGGCTCATCAACAACCTGCAATATGTAGATGATATAATCTTGCTTGATGAGGCATTTGCTGCAGAAAGTCGAAGACTATGTGGTCTTCAATATGAATTGAAGCTCAACATCAAGAAAACCAAGATTCTCACCACTAGGCCTATTGGCAACATCATGATTTAAGGAGTAAAAATATAGATTGTTAACAATTTCAGCTTATTCAGTTTCTCAATCAATATTCTTGGTACCAGCAGTCAAGAAATCATTAGGTAAATCTGCTATTAAGGATCTCTCCAGAGTGCTAAAGAGTAAGGATGTCAGTGTAAAAACTAAGATGTATCTGATTCAGGCCATGGTCTTTGCAATTACTTACTACACATTGGAGATCTGGACAATAAATAGGGATGACAGAAGAAGAATCAAAGCTTTTCAGTTGTCTTGCTGAAGAAGAGCATTGAACATACTATGGATTATCAAGAGAATAGTTTTGTCTTGGAGACGGTGAAACCAGGGTGCTCATTGGAGGCAAGGAATTTGAAGCTCCATCTGACACAATTTGGGTATATGGCCAGGAGGAACCAGCCCTTGGAGAAGGACATAATGTTTGGAAGGGTAGAGAGAGCAGGAGAGGAAGGTCTGGATGGGATAAACTGACACAGTAATTGTGGGGTAGTGTGTCAGAGACAGTGAGATTGGCTCAGGATAGGGCAGAGTTCAGAGCTATCATAAATAGAGTCATTATGAGTCATAGTTGACATGATAGCACATAAAAACAACAACAACAAGAGACACAAAAGACTTTTATAAGGAAAACTAAAAAACAAAACGTTATGGTAAGAAACAAGTGCTATTGCAATGAGTACAACTCAAAGCAACTCTATGAACAGCAGATCTGAACCCTGTCTTGTCCTATGCCATCTTCACACTTCTTGACACATTAGAGCCTATTGTGGCAGTCACCGTGTCAATGCACCTGGTCAAAGGTCTTCCTCTTTTTTGCTGACCCTTCATCATTCCAAGCATCATGTCCCTCTCCAAGGAATAGTCCCTCCTAACAACATGCCTGACGTATGTGAGGTGAAGCCTCGTGATCCTTGCCTTCAAAGAGCACTCTGGCTGAACCCTCTCCAAGATATATTTGTTTATTTTTTTGGTCATCCATGGGATAACACCACAACTCAAAGGTATAAATTCTTCTTCAGTCATCCCTATTCACATTGTCCAGCCCTCAGATACATAGTAAGTGACTGGGAAAACCATGGCCTGTATCGGACACACCTTAGTCCTCAAATTGATATCATTACTCCTCAATAATTTAGAGGGGTCCCTAACTGCGAACTTGTCCAATGTAATATGTCTCCTTATTTCTTGACTGCTAGTACCAATGGTCTTAATTGTGGTTCTAAGCAGGATGAAGTTTCAATCTCTTCTCCATCTATCATGACCAGTAATAAGAATCTTTGTTTTCTTGACATTGAGATGCAATCCATCCTGAAGGCTCCATTCCTTCATATTCTACAACAAATGTTTCAAGTCCTCCTCACTTTCAGCAAGCAAGATTCTGTCATCTGCATAACACAAGTTACTGATGAGTCTCCCTCCGATCCTGATGCCACATTTCTGAGTCCAGCTTCTTGAATAATTTGCTTCAGCACACAGATTAAATAGGTGTGGCAAGAGAATACAACCCTGACACACTCTCTTCCTAATTTTAAACCAGAATGCTTTAGGCAGAGTATGAAATGATCCAGGAAGTATTAAAAGAAGATGGAAGGAATATACAATATATATTGTATCAAAAGGAATGGGTAGATACAGAAGAATTTAATGAAATAACATTTGAGCAAGAGCCTATGGTGATGAAGGAAGAAGTTCAAGCTGCTTTGAAGGAAATAGCAAAAAATAAGGCCCCAGGAATAGATGGTATACCA
>NW_006399801.1:11627194-11632461 GCF_000299155.1 Elephantulus edwardii
CGCTGTCCCTCTACCCTACCCAGCATGATGTCCCTCTCCAAGGATCTGTCTCTCCTTACAACATGTCCAAAGTATGTCAGACGAAGCCCCAGAATCCTTGCCTCCAAGGAGTAGTCTGGTTCAATCCTCTCTAGGATGAATCTGTTTGTTTTCTTGGGAAAATGTTCCCTCTTGATGTTTAAGAAAGTCAATATAGTGAAAATGACAATCCTACCAAAAGCAATATACATGCTTAATGCAATCCCCATACAGATATGAAATTCATTAATTAGCAAGTTTATTTGGTGAAGAAAGAAACCTTGAACAAGCAAGGCACTTCTGAAAAACAAAAATGAAGTGGGAGGTATAGCACTCCCTTATTTCAAATTTACTACACAGGTGTAATAATCAAAGCAGCATGGTATTGATACAATGACAAACAAATCGACAAATGAGAAATAGAGTCCAGAACCCAGAAATTAAACTATCTACCTATGGTCAAGTGATATTCAACAAGAAGACAAAAACCTATCAAATGGGTAAATGACAACCTCTTCAACAAATAGTGCTGACAAAACCTGACTTCAATCTGCAGAAAGCTGAAGCAAGATCCACATTTCATGTTGTGTAGAGTCAAAACAAACCCATAGCTAATCTTCCAATGGGTTTTCGGATGCAGTTAATCGCATGGGAGGAGATTGTCCATCCTTCTTCTGTGGAACTTGTGACCTCGAACTGTGTTCTTTTGTGACCGCAGTACAGCTTCTTGCTACTAGGCCACCAGAGCACATTTCATATCATACACAAAAATCAACTCAAGGTAAATTAAAGACCTAGAAGTAAAGCCCAAAACTATAAAGATCATATGGGGAAAAATTTAGAAGGCCTGTAGTTATTGTTGATTGCCTTCTAGTGGAGCACGACTCATAGGGACTCGATGAACAAAGGGCCTGAAGTCCCTTTATATATGCTAATGACATATATAAAATTTCAGCCCTCTGGAGAGGTCAGTTACAGCAGATTTTCCCATTGCAATTCGTCTTTTGAGTTCCTGGCTGCTGGTATTAAGAAGGTTTATTGTGATTCCAAGCACGCTGTAATTGTTGACAACCTCAATCTCTTCTCCATGTAATATGGAACTGCCCACTGGCCCACTGGTGAGCATCTTTGTCCTCTTGATGTTGAGTTTCAATCCATATTGAGGACTACAGTTCTTAACCTTTTGCAGCAAGTGCTTAAGGTCCTCCTCAGTTTCAGCAAGCAAGGTTGTGTCATCTGCGTATTGTAGGTTATTGATGAGTCTACCTCCAATCTTGATGCCACATTCCTCTTTATAAAGCCCTGCTTCCTGAATGATCTGTTCTGCTTACAGACTGAAAAGGTACAGGAACAGAATGCATCCCTGACACACTCCTTTCATAATTTTGAACCATGCAGTGTTACCTTGCTCTGTTCTGAGGACTGCTTCTTGGTCCAAATATAGGTTTGTGTATGCACAATCAAGTGTTCTAAGATTCCCATTTTCCTCCAGGTTGGCCACAATTTATTGTGATCCACACAGTCAAATGCCTTTACATAGTCAATGAAACACAGATAGACATTATTCTGGTACTCTCTGTTTTCTGCCAAGATCCATCTGATATTGGCAATAATGTCCCTAGGGCCACTACCTCTTCTAAACCCAGCCTGTATTTCTGGTACTTCTCTGTCAATGTACTGTTCAAGTCTTTTCTGGATAATCTTTAGCACGATTTTGCTAGTGTGTGATATGAGTGATATTGTTTGATAATTTTCATACTTTGTGGGGTCATCTTTTTAAAGAATGGCAATAAATATGGATCCCTTCCAGTCAGTTGGCCAAGTAGTTGTCCTCCAGATTTCTTGGCTCAACTTGGTGAGCACGTGCAGGACAGCATCTACTTGCTGAAATACGTCATTTGGTATTCTATCAGTTCCTGGGACTTTATATTTTTGCCAAGTCCTTCAGAGCAGCCTGAACTTCCTCCTTCATCACCTTTACTTCATGCTCATATATTGTTTCTTGAATTTCTTCTGTGTCAGCCAATTCTTCTATCTGCTTTTAATACATCTGGAATCATTCAATATCCTGCCCATAGCAACCTTAAACATTCCAACTTGTGGCTTGAATTTATTCTTTAGTTCTTTCAGTTTAAGAAATGCCAAGCGAGTTTGACCCTTTTGGCTTTCTGACTCCAGCTCCTTGCACATTTCATTATAATATTTTGCCTTGTTTTCCTGAGCTGTCCTTTGAAATCTTCTATTCAGCTCCTTAACTTCTTGATTTCTTCCCTTTGCTTTGACTTCTCAGCACCCTAGTGCAATATTCAGAGTCTCTTCTGACATCCATTTTGGTCTTTTCTTCTTCTTCTTCTTTCTTAGCAATGACTTTTTGCCTTCTTCATGAACAATATTCTTGATATCTTCCCAGAGCTTACCTGGTTCATTAGCATTCAAAGCCTCAAATTCTTGAGTTTGTTTTTAAATTCATAGGAGATAGACTCAAGGTCAAATTTCAATTCCTATGGATATGATTTAACCTTCTTTAGTTTTAATTTGAGCTTGCATATGAACAATTGATGGTCTAGTCCACAATCAGCACCTGGCCTAGTTTTTACTGCTGATATTGAACTTCTCCAATGGTTCCTTCCACAGATGCAATCAATCTGATTCCTGTGCATCCCCTCAGGTTAAATCCATGTGGATAGCCTGTGTTTATGTTTCTTATAAAAGGTATTTGCTATGAATAAATCATTGCTTGTACAGAATTCTGTCATTCTATCACTAGCCTCATTTTTTGTCACCACATCCATACTTTTTGACTACTCATCCCTCTTCCTGATTCCCAACTTTTGATATAAAATAGGCTGACAAATAAAGCCAAAAATTCAGGAGATGAATGAGACTTCTAAATATTAAGTCCCTTTACGCATCAAAACCCTTTTCCAATAGAGTGAAAACAAAAATCTACTGACTAGAAAAAATATTTGGTAATGGTATTTCAGACAAGGATCTCATAACTAAAGTTTACAGAATTCTACAGGGCCACCATGTGGAAAAAAAATTGATAACTCAACCACAAAAATGGGCAAAAGACATACAAAGACTTTTCACAGAGGAAGACGTTTGGATGGTTAACATATACATAAAGAAATGCTCAAAATCATTGGCAATAAGAGAGATGCAAATCAAAACCACAGTGGTATGTCATTTTCCTTCCAGTAACAGTGGTAAAATTTAATAGGACAGCAATCGATAAATGTTGGAGAGGATGTGGAGAGATTGAAATGCTCATATAAGTTGGCGAAATTGTAAGATGGTACAACTTTGGAGGGTAATTTGGCGGTTCCATTGCTAGGAATATAACCCAAGGAAAATAGAACTGAGACATAAATGGAGATTTGTTCACCAATGTTCATAGCAGCCAGTATTCATAGTAGTAAGGATATGGAAACACTCAAATGTCCATCAACAAATGATTGGATTGAGATATTGTGGTACATTCATATAATGAAGTATTATGCAGCACTCAGGAGTAATGATTTAAAAATGTACTATATAACATAGTTGGATGAAGAAGTGGCATCTTCTTCCTAAATTACATGACTCTGGAAACTCCATGAACTTTGATAAATGTCGATAGTTGTAGAGGGGCTTCAGGCCTTTTGTTCATAGGGTTGCTATGAGTCGTGCTCGACTCAAAGGCAATCAACAACAACAATAACAACAGCATAGAACATGGGAGAGGCTACAGAGCATTATGCTGAGTGAACTAACTCAGTCTCATAAGGACAAATTCTGAATAAGACTATTGTAAAAATAGGACAACTAGAAAGATGAGTACAAAAGTCCAAAAGGGGGAAAGGTAGGAGTAGGGGGTAGGAAGGCTGAGGATGAGAAGGACAGAGAAACACCAGGTCATAGCGTTTGATGGATGGAGGGCAGAGGTGATGGAATTGTCAAAGATCCAATAGTGGGCATAGACGATAGTGATAGTGGGCATAGATCAATGGTGATTAATTTTGTAAAACACGATGTATGGGAATGATTGCATGAAATGCAATGTGAATGAAAGAATATGTAAAACATAATGTATATGAATGAAACAAAATGTGTACAAAAATTTTGTATTCAAACCAATATAAAATAAAAAAATGCTAATTGATATACTTTCTATGTGCCAGCTTCTTTAAGTATTTTTGCTATATTAACTAATGCATCTTCTTGAGGTTCTTCCTCTCCTTCTTTGACCTCCACCTTTCCAAGGATGATGCCTTGTTTCAAGGGCCGACCCCTCTTGATAACATGCCCAGAGTATGCCAGACGAAGTCTCACCATTCTTGCCTCAAAGGAGCACGTATGCTGCATTTATTCCAAGATAGATTTGTTTGTTCTCTTGTCAGTCCATTGTATAGTCAACACTCATAGTCAAAGCCACAGGGAGATTTGGCAGCATAGTGGCAAGAAGCCTCGATGCAATCCTGAATGCACATGGTTGCAGGCCACACTAGCTGCTCTGTGGGAGAAAGATGGGCAATCTCCTCCTGGGAGATAAACTGCCTCTGAAAAACCACTTGAGGGTCAGCTGTGAATCAGTTCTGACTCTACGACAAACTACAACAGGGGGAAAAATATCCCTTAGAATACAAGTCTCTTCTAACACACATGGCTCAGAAATGATTTGGTGGTAACTGGTTTTAAGAACTACAATGGTCTGTAGCAGTTTCTTAATGCACCACATTATCTCATGAATTGGCCCATCTGAACATGAGTCCGGTGAGGTATCAAGCCCAGTTAGAAAGAAAGAGTTTGATAGTCCAATTAGATTGAAAGTGTCTCTTCAGAAAGGGAAGTAGACCATCTGAAGTGTCTGTTCATATCCTGTGCCCATTTTTTATTGGATTATTTGCCTTTATCTTGTTGTGATGCTCAAGTATTTTATAAATTCTAGATATAAGCCCCTTATCTGACATGTCATTACCAAACATTTTTTCCCAGTCTGTGGCTTCCCTTTTTACCCTGTTGGAGAAGTTTCTAGATGCGCATAGGGATTTGATTCTTAGAAGGTCCCATTCATCTATTTTATCTTCTCCTGGTTGTAAATTTTTCAGACTACTTGGAAGACTCTTTATGTTGTGGATTAGGACTACTCAAGTTCTTCCAAGCTTTTTTTTTTCTCCAAGCTTTTCTTGAATGAAGTTTATAGTCCTTGGTTTTAGTTCTAGGTCCATGATCCACCTTGAGTTGGTTTTTGTATATGGAGTGAGGTG
>NW_006399801.1:11633478-11647814 GCF_000299155.1 Elephantulus edwardii
GGGGAGAAAAGTGCAACAATGAATGAGTGGAATTCCAATATCTCTGTAGATGTTCATTGAAATTAAAAAAAAAAAAAGAAAGAAAAAGAAAAAATTTAAAAAGAAAAGAAAGGGAAGTAGAACGCAGGCTCTGGGAAATTCCACTGGGGGATTGTGTCCCCTGCTGGTAGAAACAAGAAATGAAAGTCAATCTATTTTTTTTTCCCCATTTTATACTGATTTACATACAAAGTTCATAAAGTTCATATACATTGTTTTCCACACCAGAACTATTTATTCCTAAAGCAGCTCTCTGGTGGCTTAATGGTAATGAGTTTTTCCGGCAACCCAAAGATACAGGGTTCAAATCCACCAGCTACTTTGTGGAAGAAATAGGAACACTCTCCTCTTGTGCCATTAAATGCCTCTGAAAACTCACTGGAGGGTCAGGTGTGGATTGATTCTAACATGATGGTACTCAACAAAACAACAAAGTAGCTCTCAAGGAGCTCTGGTGGCCTAGTGGATAAGGGGTTGTTGTGGTGCCAACTCAAAGGCAGGCGGTTCTAATCCACCCACTATTCCATTGGAGAAAGACGGACCCCTCCTCCTGTGTGACTTACATCCTCTGAAAACACTCCAAAGAGTCAGTTATGAGTCGGTTCCAACTCGATGGCAACAGAGGTTCTTTGGAAGAAAAGACCTTATGATCCACTTCCAAAATTTGTTGCAGTGGTCGCAACAATGGAGATTTTTATAATAATAATGGAGATTTTTATAATAATAATTGAGATTGTGAAGATATTGCAGGATACGGCAAGGTTTCAAGCATTGTATAGCATTGTTATGAGTCACAGTTGACTCTCCTCTCAAGCTATTTGTAGCCTCGGAAATCGAATGGAAGGTCAGTTATGAGTCAATTTAGACTTGATGACAGTGAGAGTAAAATGCAGCCTTGGATATTTAACTTTGTATTTTGGTTTCTAGTGTACAGTTGAGAGCACTAAAACCTGTCCAAAAGCCTGTACTTTGCTAATTAAAGGCAGAAGTGGAAGGCAGCGCATGAGGGAGGGTAAGAGCATGGTTTTGTAGGCTTCAATGTACTGCTCCACTTTGAGCAAATCGCCTAGGTTTCCTGGTCCTGGGAACGTTGTTGTTAGTTGCCAACGTATCAGCTCTGACTCCCAGTGACCTTATGTAAAGCAGAACAAAGTGCTGAACAGTCTTGTGCCATCTTCATAACCATTTTACTGTGCTTTTATTCCAGCTGTGGTTTTCCTGTCAATATATACAAAGAGCACCTAAATTAATAGGAAAGATCTGTGTTCTTGTCCAAAGTCAGATGCCATTTTTTGTTTTTTAAACTTAAGTTCTGCTTCAAAACTACAGCTCATCTTTTCTCTAAGTTTGTATTGTGCTTTGCTGAAACATTTCGAAAGAGTATGGGAGCTTCAACCATCCTCATCAACAGAATGATAAGATCAGGACGTAAAACACACTTAGGAAGACTGTGTCAAGATGTAAGCAATTGTTCTCTGGGAGAATATGTTCATAACTAGTCAGATCAGCCAGGATGTAAACCATTTGAGAGGAATATAGAAGTGGTTTGATCCCTGACCTTAATACAGTCCTGAATATCCAGATCACTACCTCGAAGTCAATTTGAACGCACAGCACCTTTTAAGGTCAAGGCTGTAAATCCATACAGAAGTAGACTATTGCATCTTTGTCGCATGCAGTAGCTGGTGGATTGAAACCACTGATCTTGTGGCTAACAATCAAGCATCTTAACTACTAGCTCACCAAGTCTCCTTTACAATCTTGACTAGCTGGCGATAGCTCTACCATCAAGAATAAAAGAATCATCTGGATCACTAACTAGATTGCTGACCTTCATGGTTCAATGCACATCAAACTGAGGCTGATCTTATCTACAATCACTCATTAACTGCCTTCATTTTTCTTCCTGTATTAAAGAAAATCCCCTCTAGTCTTACATACTTTGGACATTTTGTCAGGAGGGGTCCATCGCTGGAAAAGGACATCATGCTTGGGGAAGTTCAGAAAAGGAGAGAAAGGCCTTTAAAAAGATAGATCTACACAATGACTGCACAATAATGGGCTTGAGCACAGTGGAGATTGTGGGGATGGTGCAGGACTAGGCAAGGTTGTACCTAGGGTTGCTATGGGTTAGAGTTAATTAGGTAGCACCTAATAATAATGGACAGTAGAACAAGGGTTTGAGAGAATCCTCAACTCAGTTTCCCCAAGTTGTAATTATTTGGTTTTAATTTCTCCATAAAATTTGTTGGTTTAATCTCAACAGAAAGTCCAATTTGTTCTTTGGCAACATCATTGAGAGCTTCCTTCGCTTGAACTATCCTCTATTAAAATACAATGTCTTTTTCTGTTTTGGTCCTTTTTGATGGTATGTCAAAAGTATGTCTTTTTATCTTCACTTTAAAGTAAGATTCTCATTGTGTTTCTTGTACATCTGATTTGTTTGTGGTTCAGCAGTCAACATCCATGGAAATGTTGTTGTTGTTGTTGTTGTTATGGGTTGTCAAGTCACTTGCAACTCATAGTGACCCTATGTACAACAGCTCTGAACCCTGCTCTATCCTGAGCTAACCTTATCATCTTTGACACACCTACCCCCATTATCCGAGTCACTAAGCCAATCCATCTCACTGAAGGTCTTCTTCTCTTAAGCTGTCCCTCCGCACTTCCAAGCATGATGGCCCTCTCCAAGGACCGGTTCCTTCTTGCAACATGTCCAAAGTATGTCAGATGAAGCTTCAGAATCCTTGCCTCCAAGGAGCAGCCTGGTTCCACCCTCTCTAGGACGAACCTGTTTGTTCTCCTAGCAGTCCAAGGAATATTCAATACTCTTCTCTAGCATCACAGCTCAAAGGCATCCATGGAAATAGCAGTCAAAAAGCAAGCAATGTTTTACTTTGGGAAAATCTGTTTAGGGAGATCTATTTCAAGGATGGCATACGTGCATCTGACTCAATCCCTGATCTTTTAAATTACTTCACATATATGTGAAAGTTGTGTAGTGAAAAGGAAAGATAGAAAAGCTGATGAATTCAAGTAGTAGTACTGGTTAAAAATACTGATTGCATTTAAGTCCAAAAGCGGACTCAAGTCCCTGGGTTTTAAAACACATGTCACAGGTAGGCAGAGGGGTTCTGTCAATTGCACAAAAACGAAAGAACAAAGAATAAGTTTCTTTGAGTTTCATCTTTCCTGATCACAATTTTGTAGACTCCTGGTGCATAAGATGGAGATAAAAAAAAATGCCTGCCTAAATAACTGGGTTGTCAAAAAACCAAAATTATACATGTAAAGTATTTAGCACAGAACTTGGATATAAGAAGATAATAAATGTTCTCTCTAAATTATATTTCGTTTGTTTTTAAAGAAATAAGCTAAAAGACATGGCAAGGAAAACAACATAGCAAGTGCCTGGTAAAGAGTAGCTCCTTGAGTTGTTTATTTTTAAAAAGCTCTTACCTAGGGCCCCATTATACAACTCACACAAGTTGAATAAGAAAGAGACTTGAAATAAATGGACGCAGAAGCATAGTGGAAACCAGACCCATGTATGTGTTCCAGACAGGAGAAGAAAAAAATGGAAGAAAGGAAAGACTTTGCTTCCTCCTAACTGACTCCAGCTGCCTTCATCTCCATAAAAGGTTTTCAATCGACTCACTCAGTGTGGTTCTCAACACCAGAGTAAAACGTTATCTTCCCAGAAAACAAGGAACATGAAAGCTAATGTTCCTTTGAAAATCAAATTTCAGCCCACATCTTTACAGAACACCTCTGCCTACATGTGACATGTGTTTTAAAACCCAGGCAATTGAGTCTGCTTTTGGATTTAAAATTGGATATTACTGATTCTCACATCCAGCACTAACAAAAAAACTCCTTTAAAAGAGCTGAGCTACAGATTTCATTTAGTATTGAGTCTGTCTTTCAGTCTACCAGTTTTGTCCTTAGGGAAGGAGCCACTGCGGATACAAAACCACTAGATAACAATAAGTCTTCAACAGAACACAAGTGCTAATGACAAATAAAGGAAATGTGCAAAGATGGGTAATTTTCTCTGGAGATGTCAAATTAGTTAGTGCCCAAGACATGTGGTTCAAATCCTCCAGCTGCTCCATGGGAGAAGGACGGGCAATCTCCTCTTGTGTGATTAACTGCGTCTGAAAGCCCGCTGGAGGGTCAGCTCTGGATAGGTTCTGACTTAAGGGCACACAACAACAACAAGGCATTTGACTGTGTGGATCACAACAAATTGTGGCTAACCTTGAGAAGACTAGGGATCCCAGAACACTTGACAGTGTCATGTGAAACCTATACTTGATCCAGAAGCAGTCATTAGAACAGAGCAAGGAAACACTACATGGTTTAAAATCAAGAAAGGTATGAGTCAAGGATGTGTCCTGTCTCTATACCTTCTCAATCTATATGTGGAACAGATCACTCGGCAGGCTAGAATTTATGAGGAGAAATGTGGGTCAGGTTTGGAGGAAGACTCATCAACAACCTGCTTTATACAGATGACACAACCTGGTTTGCTGAAACTGAGGAGGACCTAAAGTGTTAGCTCCAGAAAGTAAAGGACTGTAGCCTTCAATATGGATTGAAGCTCAACATCAAGAAGACAAAGATTCTCACCACCAGGCCAACTGACAGCACCATGATAAATAGAGAAGAGATTGAAGTTGTTAATAGTTTCAGTTTGCACAGATGCCTAAAGAACACTCTTGGTACCAGCAGCCAGGAAATAAAAGGATGAATTGCAATGGGGAAGTCTGCTGTCTGGAGACTAAGGTGCACTGGATTCAGGCCATGGTATTCACAATTACTTGATATACACCAGAACTGGACAATGACTAGGGATGACAGAAGGAGAATTGATGTCTTTGAGCTGTGGTGCTGGAGAAAATTATTGAATATATCATGGACTGCTAGGAGAACAAACAGGTTCATCCTTGAGAGGATGAAACCAGACTAATCCTTGGAGGCAAAGATTCTGAAGCTTCATCTGACATACTTTGGACATGTTACAAGGAGGGACCAGTCCTTGGAGAAGGACGTCATGCTTGGAAGGGTGAGGGAGAGCACAGGATAGGAAGACCCTCCATGATGTGGATTGATTCAGTGACTAGGGTAGTGGGGTAGGTGTGTTGGAGACAGTGACATTGGCACAGGACAGAGCAGGGTTTAGGGCTGTTGTACATAGGGTGGCTGTGAGTCGCAGGTGACTCAACGGCACATAACAGCAACAATTCATATAAAGTTATATTTACACTATATTATAGTCCAGTAAGAATTCAACAGCATTATGAAGAAATTTGAAATATTGTGAGGATTACTAAAATGTGACACAAAGACACAAAAGAAGAACATGTCATTGGAAAAAAATTATGACGGAATTGCTCAACACAAAGTTTAACTTTGTGAAACTTGCGGCAAACATTTAACTTAAAACAAAACAACTTAAATATTCAACAAAACAAAATGAAAACCCCAAATAATGTCCCCTCCTGCCAATATCTTCAAAATACAATAACAACACATACTTTGGGTACATTGCCAGGATGGACCAGTCCTTGGATAAGGACATCATGCTTGGAAGTATAGAAGCACAGAGGAGGAAAATGCAACATGAGATGAATTGTTTCAGTGACTGTTGAAATGCAATCAGGTGTGTCAAAGACGGTGAGATTGGCTCAGAGCACAGCAAGGTTCAGAGTCGTTGTTCATAGAGTTGTTATGAATTGTAGTCAAGTCGATGGCACAGAACAAGAGATAACATGGTGTGCCAGGATGGTCCCAATGGCATTCAACTATTAACCAGCAGGTTGGAGGTTCAAACTCATTCAGAGGTACCTTGATAGTAAGACCTACAGATCTGCTTCCAAAAAGTCACAGAACTCTCACCAAAGATGACATTCAGATGACAAGAAAACACTTGAAGAAATGTTCTAAGTCCCTAGGAACCAGAGAGATGCAAGTAAAAACAACTATGAGATATCATCTCATCCCAGTAACAATAGCAAAGATCAACAGAGCAGCAAACAATAAATGCTGGCAAGGTTGTAGAGATATTGGAACCCTTATTCTCTGTTGGTGGGAGTGTAAAATGGTGTAACCACTATGGAAAGTGATTGAGTACTTTCTTAAAAAGTTGGGAACAGAAATACCATTTGACCCAGCAATGTCTTTACTGGAAATATTCTCTAAAGAAACCATAACTACTATTCAGACAGATGTATGCAAGCCTATGTTTATTGCTGCATTACTTATAATGGCAAAGAGATGAAAGCAATCCAAGTGCCCATCAACTAACAGATAGAAAAACTCTGGTATATTCACACAATGGAATACTATGCAACACTGAAAAACAATGAACTTGTAAAACATTACACAACATGGGGAACCCTGCAGCACATCATGCAATATCTCAGTTACAAAAGGACAAATACTACACTGCATCACTGTCATAAAGCAGGTTGGACATGGGGGCATTGGAAGGAGAATAGGACAAGAGTGGTCTATTGACAAGCTTCCTCAAACACAGTCATTGAAAACCTTGTAGAGCACACTTCTACTCTGATACACATGGGAGTACCAGAAGTTGCAATCAACCTGATGACAATTTGGGATGAGTTTCTATGTATGTGTTTATATTTGTCTGTATTTATGGGTTTTTTTGTGTGTGTTTAGGTGTAATTTTATCCCAAAGTAGACTGAAAAATTGATGAGTATTAAATAACTCAGTCTACTGAAAGAACAAATTAATCTATCTGAGAAGAAGTGAAAGCAGAGTGCTCCTTAGAAGGGAGGATGGTGAGATTTTTCTCTCATCTACTTTGGACATATTATCAGGAGAGCTCAGTCCCTGGGGAAGGATACTATGCTTGGAAAACTGGAGGGTCTTTAAAAGACAGGAAGACCCTCAATGAGATGAATTAATACAGTGACTGCAACAATGAGTGAAGCACCCATTGAGGGATTATGAAGACGGCATAGGATTGGATAGGGTGTAATTCTGTTGTACACAAGGTCACTAGGAGTTAGAACTGACTTGACAGCACCTAATAATAGCCACCACTACCATAGTCTAAGAAAGCGCTAGTGGTCCTAGTGGCAAAAAGCTGTGCTGCAATCCTGAAGGCACATAGTTCGAGGCCACAAACTGCTCCACGGGAGAAAGATTGGCAGTCTCCTCCCATGTGATTAATTGCCCCTGAAAACCTGCTGGAGGGCCAACTATGAGTTGCTTTCTACTTGACGATAAACAACTACCATAATCAAGAAACATAAACTTTCCCACACCAAGAGAGAACTTTTTTCTATGTCTTTAGTTTTTCCCTCTCACACATCACTACTTGCAAGTAATCATTCCAATGACCTTCATTTCCATACTTTCATCACTGTGAGAATGTCACATAAACAAGATTATACAGTGTACAGCCTCTTAAAATTGGCCTTTTCCCACTTAGCATAATGGCCTGACATCTACTCAATTGTGACATATAACAATAGCTTGTTCCTTTTGATTTTTAGTAGTGTTGCAGAAAACAAAGAGTACCAGAGAAATGTCTATCTGTGTTTCATTGACTATGCAAAGGCATTTGACTGTGTGGATCACAACAAATTGTGGCTAATCTTGAGGAGAATGGAAATCCCAGAAAACTTGATTATGCTTATGCAAAACCTATACTTGGAACAGGAAGCAGACATCAGAACAGAGCAAGAAAACACTACATGGTTCAAAATCAGAAAAGAAGTGCATCAGGGATGCATCCTGTCTCCATACTTTTTCAATGTATATGCAGAAAGATCATTCAGGAGGCTGGACTTTATGAGGAGAAATGTGGCATCAGGATTGGAGGAAAACTTATCAACAACATATGTTATACAAATAACACAACCTTGCTTGCTAAAACTGAGGAGAACCCGAAGCATTAGCTGTAGAGGGTCAAGGACTGTAGTCTTCAATATGGATTGAAGCTAGCATCAAGAAAACAAAGATTCTCACCACTGGGCCAATTGTCAGCACCATGATAGATAGAGATGGAGGTTATTAACAATTATGGCTGGCTTGCCTTCACAATCGATTCTGTTGGCAACAGCAGTCAGGAAATCAAAAGATGTATTGCACTGGGAAAATCTGCTGTCAGGGACCTCTCCAGTACAGTTGCAAGCAACTATGTCAGTCTAGAGACGAAGGTGGGCCTGATCCAAGTCAAAGTCCTCGTAAATACTTGCTGTGTGTCAGAAAGCTAGACAGTGACTAAGGATGACAGAAGAAGAATTGATACCTTTGAGTTGTGGTGCTGGAGAAGAGTCTTGAACAGACCATGGACTGCCAAGAAAACAAATAAGTCTGTCTTGGAAAGGGTGAAACCAAGTTTCTCCTTGGAGGCTAGTGTTTTAAAACTCCATTTCACATATTTTGGGCACATGGCCAGAAGTGACCAGTCCTTGGAGCAGGAAATCCTGCTCAGAAGGAAGGAGGGACAACGCAGGAGAGGAAGAGGTGGATGAGGTAGATTGATACAGTGACTGGGGTAAAGGCAGTTGGTGTGTAGGAATCAGTGAGACTGACTCAGGATGGAGAAGGCTTCACAGATGTTTTACATAGGGTCACTATAAGTCACAGGCAACCCAAAATACATAACAACAACAACAACAACCACCTTGCAGCCATTCACCTGTTGGATAGTGCTTTCCAGGCCTTGTGTTTTTGCTAATAAACAGAGCTGCAGTGAACATTCAAAAATTTTTTTCTTTAAAGTTAAGTTTTGTTTGTCTGGTATAAGCGCTCAAGAGTGATTGCTGCATCACAGAGCAAGTGTGAGTTTCATTTTATAAGAAATTTCAAATTAGCTTTCTGGGTTGCTGTACCATTTTACATTCCAGAAATGAATAAAACTTCCAGCTGTTCTGTTAAAATTCCTGTCACCAGCGAAAGACATTGTGTTTTATATTCATGTGTTATTAGCCCCAGGACTCTAGAAAGTTAGAACAACACGGAGCCTTGAAAACCATCAGCTTCAATCCCTTCATTCCACAGAACAGGAACTAAGTCACTCAGAAAAGGGTGGTCATCATGTCTATTTCATTTATTTTCTCTACTGTTGTGACTGCCTCACTTGTCTATCCAGCCTCTGGGAGAACCACGTCCTTTTTATGATGCCTCTGGAAGCTTGTCAAAGGTAGGACAGGACCTCAAGAGTCTTGCTCTAGCCTCTGATTTTCTTACCAAGAAAATCTGATCTCATGTTTCACTGTCAGTAAAGAAACCAAACTGCAGCTTAGATTCAGAGTCTCACCTGGCCCTTAAGCAATATTGCATTATCGTCTCAGGAACTCACCAACCAGCCACAACATTCAAAAACTACCTAAATGTGTTGTCCATCCATTGTCATAGTTCCCGGGTTCACCTCTCCATACATGACAATAGTCATTGCTATTATCAGCCCATTGTCGTTAATTGCCATCGAGTAGATGGTTGTCAATGGAGATCTCACATAAAATAGAAAGAAGTGTTGTTCCTTCACCATCTTTGCAATCATGTGTGTTTGAGTCTTAATGAAGGGTTCTTCATTTTCACTGACCAGTAGCTTCTTTACAAAAAGATGGGCAGTCACCTCCCATTGCAGTTTATAGACTTGGAAACCCAATGGAGGGTCTCTATGAGTTAGAACAGACTCGACAGCAAGGACTTTGAGTCATTGAGTTTCTATTTCACCAATCATGATGTAATTTTCTACCAATTGGTTTTTTGATGTTTCCAGTGTGAGAAAGCCAAAGCCTTACCATCCTTGGCAAGCTATGTGCAAGGGATAAACTCATCATCTCTAGAAAGTAACAGGTCTTTCCTGAAGCTAGAGAGGGAGTAGAAAAGTATATGTAATTGGACATCGTGAAATAATATAGGGTCTTGATTCAAATAGGCATGGTTTTTACACTAACTTAGTAGGTAGTTGCAAATAAGCCCCTGTAACAGATCAGTAAAAATTACCACAAAATGTCATAATCTCTGACTCAAATGTTTTAGAGTGAAAACATCCTGTATTAGTCATATTTTTATGCAATGTACTTCACAGTCAAAATTGCAAAAAAATATTATTCATGATCAAAGTGTCTTCCCATATTATTTATTAGTTTAAATGTACAATGAGCCTCTTTCTTCCTAGGTTCATACATAAAAAAAAATCTTGAATAAACCAGGAAGCATCAAAAGAAGATGGAGGGAATAAACAAAGTTATCGTGCCAAAAAGACATGGAATCATGTTAGGAAGTAGCATATGTTCAAGAACCAAGGGTAATGAGAGAAGGTTAATCTGCACTGAAGGCATTAACAAATACAATAAGGGCCAGGATTTGATGGGATACCAATTGATATGTTTCAATAAACAGATGCAGCCATGGACATGCCCATCAGTCTGTGTTAGGAAACTGGAAGACCTGGCCAACTGACTTCTCATTCCTAAGAAAGGTAATGCAACAAAACTTGGAAATTATCAAACAATATCACTAATATCAGGGAGCTCTGGTAGACTAGTGGTAAGAAGCAGTGTTGTAATCCCCAAAGCATGCAGTTCAAATCCACCATCTGCTTCACAGGAGAAGGATGGGCAGTCTCCTCCTGTGAGATTAACTGCCTCTGAAAACCCACCAGAGAGTCAGCTACAGGTTGATTCCGACTCGAAAGTACACAACCACAACCACAATAATTAGTACCTGGGGGCCTAGTTGTAAGAAATGGCATTGCAATCCCAAAGATATGCAGTTCAAATACACCAGCTGCTCTGCAGGAGAAGGATGAGAAATTTCTTCCTGATTAACAGCCTCTGAAAACCTGCAGGAGGGTCAACTATGGTTTGGTTCCAACTTGATGGTACATAACAACAAGAAGCAGCAAAATATTGCTGAAGACAAAAAGGGGCTAGAAAACAGCACATCAACAGAGAACTGTCATAAATTTAGGCTAAATTTAGAAGAGACTGTGGCACCAGGGCTATCATTACTAATGTCAGATGGATCTTGGTTGAAAGTAGAAATTACCAGAAGGATGTCTGAGTCCTATTGACTGTTCAGCTGTGTGGATCATAACAAATTATGGCTAACAGTGAGAGGAATGGGAATCTCAGAAGTTAATTCAGCTCATGTAAAACCTATATCTAGACCAAGAGATTGTGTTAACAAAGCAAAGAAACACTGCATGGTTTAAAATCAAGAGAGGTTTGTAACAGAACTACATTCATTCTCTTTACTTGTTCAATATGTAGGCTAAACAAATCATTTGTGAAACCAGACTTTATGGAGAGGAATGTGATAACAGGATTGGAGGAAGCCTCGTCAACAACTTGTAATTTGTAGATGGTACAACCTTGCTCGTTGAAAAGGAAGAGGACTTGAAACCCTTGCTGCAGAAGATCAAGGACTGCAGCTTTCAATATGTTGTTGTTGTTGTTATGTGCTGTCGAGTCGCTTGCAACTCATAGCGACCTTATGTACAACAGTCCTAAACTCTGCTCTGTCCTGTGCCAATCGCACTGTCTCTGACATTCCCATCCTGATTACCCCAGTCACTGAATCAATCCACCTCATAGAGGGCTTTCCCCTCCTGCGCTGTCCCTCCACCCTACCAAGCATGGTGGCCCTCTCCAAGGACTGGTCCCTTCTTACAACATGTCCAAAGTATGTTAGATGGAGCATCAGAATCCTTGACTCCAGGGAGCTGTCAAGTTAAACCCTCTCCAGGATGAAACTTGTTTGTTTTCCTAGCAGTCCATGGTACCATCAATACTATTCTCCAGCAACAGAGCTCAAAGGCATCAATTCTCCTCCTATCCTCTTTAGTCATTGTCCAATTCTCTGATGCATAACAAGTGATCGCAAAGATCATGGCCTGTATCAGATGCACCTTAGTCTCCAGAGAGACACCATTGCTCTTCAGAACTTTGGAGAGATCCCTGACAGCAGACTTTCCCATTGCAATATGTCTTTTAATTTGCTGGCTACTGGTACCTAGAGTGTGCCTTGACTGTGGAGCCAAGCAAACTAAAGCTGTGAACAATCTCAGTCTTTTCACCATCCATACTGTTGCTGCCAATTGGTCCGATGCTGAGAATCTTTGTCTTCTTGACATTGAGCCTCAATCCATATTGAAGGCTGCAGTCCTTGACCCTCTGCAGCAAGCGCTTCAGGTCCTCCTCAGTTTCAGCAAGCAAGGTAATGTAGATTACAAAAATCCATCTCACTGGGCCAATAGACAACATCCTGATAGATATAGAAATGATAGAAATTGTCAATGATTTCATCTTGCTTGGAACCACAATCAATACCCTTGCTACCAGCAGTCAAGAGATTAGAAGGCATTTTGCATAGGGGAAATTTGCTGTCAAAGACCTCTTCACAGTTTTAAGGAGCAACGTTGTTAGTTTAAGGACAAAGGTGCACCTAATTCAAGACATAGTCTTCTAAATCACTTGTTATACATTTGAAAGTTGGACAATGAATAAGGATTACAGAACAATTAATGCCTTTGAACTTTGATGTTGAAGAAGAGTTCTGAATATCTCATGGGCTTCTAATAGAACAAGTATTTCTTGGATAAAATGAAACCAGGATGCTACTTGGAGCAAAGCTTTGTTTTACATATTTTGGGGCAGTCCTTGGAAAAGGACAACATTGTTTGGAAAAGCGAAGGGTCACTGAAAGAAAGAATGACTCTCAGGGGGTGGATTGACAGTGACTATCACTGGGCTCAAGTATATCAGAGATGGTGATAGATAATGCAGTCTGGGGAAAGTTTCAGATCTGTTGTTTATAGTTCTGAGTCTTTTCTAGACTTGATGGCACTTAACAACAACACCCCACCAGGGGGCGCTGAAGCAGAGCTTTATTAATAGATTCTTCAGAGATTCTGCTTCCAAATTACCTATAGATTTCTCACATGAAGATATTTATTAAAATAGCAGATACTCAACCTTACTTAAAATATCACTAATTACAACAATTTGAGCCTTGTTAGTAAAGATATTTACATTATGGCCAAAAGTAAAGAAATACATCTCTGAAGACTATAAACCTTTTCACTGAATGGCAATTGTTTTAAATTACTGCTTATTCTAATTTGTTCTTTTCTGTACACTGATTCTCCTGAGAAATCAGTAACTATTCCAGACCATTCTAGCATTTTTAGTGATTTTAAAATGAAGTTAAAATATTTCTGTATTTACATTTACCATTGGGTTTTTTTGAGAATATTTCAAGAGCCTTCTCATTTTGCTTGCCAGTGCTCCAACCTTCACAACCGATGAATAAAATGTGTTAGTAGTTATTTATATGTGGGGTGAATATCTTCTGCTTTTCATTCTCCCATGGTCTGGTGAAGCAGTGCGGTGTGTGTCATGTATTTTCTAAAAGGGTGATTAGAAACCAGCTGGTCCACAGAAGCATAATAGGCAGTCCCTTGCTGTGAAGATTTACATGTTGGCGGGTCCCTGTGAGCAGAAACCAACTTGAAGGCAGTGGACTTGGCTTTGGGGTCTTCATTCTCCTGTACTGAAAACATGAAAGGAGAAGACTTTATTAATGTTGCATGTCCCAGTGACTTCCTCAGGGTTGTTCTGTCCCTGGTTTGGATATTTCCTCACTGGGGCTTTTCTTCATCCGAGTTCTCTTTCCCTTGAACTTTTAACCACTCATTCTTGTTTACTTGGGAACTTTCCCCTCTTCATCCTGAGGATTTCCTAGTATGTACTGTTGAGTTGGAACCTACTCATAGCTGATCCTTGAGCGGGTTTCTGAGGCTCTAAATTACATGGGAGGAGACTGCCCATCTTGGTCCTACCACTAGGCCACCAGAGCACTCTGAAATCTCAGTCTCTGACAAACCAGGATGACTGGTCATCTAAACTTTAACTTTGAGTCAAATTTAATTTGCACTGAATTTAAAACTAAAATTTAGCCGATGTTGGAGACTTCATTCTCTGTAACAGACTTGTGAAGCTGCTCTGCAATTCTGAAGGCATGCAGTTCGAATGCACCAGCTGCTCTGCAGGAGAAGGATAGGAATTCTCCTCTGAAAACCCGCCAGAGGACCAGCTATGGGTCAGTTACAACAATAACAACAACATACAGAGTAAAACTGAACTCCCTCTGTCATTCCAAACATAGCTAAGTGACTCAATGTTTTCACCTTTCATTGATGTTGCTTGAAGTCAGTGATGTGTGTTCTATATCTTCTACACCCTAGAGTGGCAAAGACAGTGCCCAATTCAAATAAATGTTTCACTGACGGATATTGTCTTAC
>NW_006399801.1:11648549-11657117 GCF_000299155.1 Elephantulus edwardii
AAAAAAAAAAAAACACCAAACAAACAAAGAAAATTGTGGCAATCTAAAGACAGGTATAGCACTAACTAACTAACTAGTTGCAATCAAGTTGAACCAACTCATAGCTGACCCACCAGTGGATTTTCAGAGGCTGGAAACGGCACAGGAGGCGATTGCTCATCACTCTCCTGTGAAGCAGCTGGTGGACCCGAGCCTCCGGCTTTTGAGTTGGCAGCACAGCTCCTTACCCACGAGGCAACCAGATGTCAGGATTTACAATGTGTGTTTCTGTGGGGAAGGGCACTTTGGTACCCTACTCCACAGGGGGTTGCACTGCTCACCCAGTTACTCCTCAGGAGAAAGATAGATAATCTCCTCCTGAGTGCTTTACGGAAACGCTCAGGAAGTTACTGGAGGAACTGCTATGAGTCAGTTGCAATGATAAGGCAATGAGCTTTAGAACTTCTGTGAAACACAAGTAAATCAATAGCATGTATTGCTATTGAAGAACAAGTACATGCTACCTCTATCCATCAAGGGTGCCTCTTCCCTGTGGTTCTAAATATGTCATATCCAGAACCATAGAAGTTTTACCTGGAGCTAAAGAAAAGTCTTTGGACATAAGGCCAAAAAAGGGGCTTGTAAATGGTCATTGTGATGTCACATGGAGTCTTGACTCAAGCAGGCTTAGCAATGTCCAGCAGTTTTGAAACCTGTCACAGACTTGAAAATTTCTCATTACTCTTTCAGGAATAGGGCCTCCCTGGATTTTTTCCATGGTGTTTATATGTATTTTTAGGAGCAGCTAACATTTAGGAGAGATTCATAACTTAAGAGTAGTCCTAATTTTTCACCAGACCTCAATATTCAAGAGGAGATTGTGGGTGCTGGGTTTGGGGAGAAAAATGTGTGGAGATTGTCTTCCATCTCCAAATAAGCTCTGTCTCTCTTTCCCAGCCAGACTCTCTATAAAAGGGAAAACTGGACCAGAGCAGTGGGAAAGGGCGCCTGTCCTGGCAGCTTTCTGTGAAACGTGTACACCATGCTGTTTACAGATCCCTGCAGCCAACGCTGGATCCAAATGTAGACCACTCTGTTTATGGAACCAAAATAGCCACTTACACCATGTGATTAAGGTGGCTATTGGGAACTGGACTTCTATCAGGAGACATTTGCTGCAGCTGAGGCCACAGGAGAGGGCAGAACATGGGATCTCCTGGGACCCTGGGCAGGTAGAAATGTTTTAAGACCAGTGTACTTGTTCAGAAAAGTTCCAGGATAAACACATCTAAGGCATACAGGAAAGCAGTAAGTCACGACCCAGCATCTTTTCATGCATGTTCGTCTTGAAGGATGGAGTTCTTCATTAAAGAGGCGGTCTGTTTATGAGCCCTGGTGGTCCAGCGGTTGAGAGCTTGGCTGCTATAAAAAAGTGGGTGATTTGAGCCCACCAGTAGCTCCATGGAAGAAAGGTGAAGCAGTCTGATCTCATAAAGATTACAACTTTGGGGACCCTGTGAGGCAGCCTTCCCCTGTTCTGTAGGGTTCCCATGATCTGGAGTCAACACAATGGCACACAATAACAGCAGCCCTTCCAAGCCACAGCCTCATCTTCCCCTGAGTGTCAGCAGTAAATGGTCCAAACCAACCTAGTCCTTTCTCAGCACTATGTTTGGAAAGAGGTCCCATCATATACTGTTCATGTTGGAGAGGACCTGTTCCAACATCTGGTTTCAATCAACCACCTGGGTCAACAAGAAGCCACACGTGTCCAAGGGTTAGGAGATGTGCAGGCCAAGAAAACATCCCAGCCCCGGGCCTGTGTTCACTTTACACTTCACACTTCTAGACCAACTGCTGGCCTTGTGGCTCAGATGTCGTTTCCTCTCCAAGTGTCTTTCAGCTGCTTCCTACCAAGAGGAAGTCATCGCTCCCTTCCTTGGAGTCTCATCCTGTCTGGTCATCCACCTGTCGGGTCCCTCTACATGACTCATAGGTCGGCTCCTCCTCAGACACTGTAATGTTCATACCTGGCACGGGCTTTCATATAGCTTAGTGACCTGCCTTTCTGAGTTGTGCTGAGTCTTGGGATTACTGTAACCAGGGACTAAATATCTGATGAGAGGGACAAAAGGTGAAGCAGAGATGTTCTACCTCTTCCTCAAGTTATCTAGCTGACTAAGCAGGACATAAGAAGCCAGGATGCCCAGCTGTGCTCACATGAGTCGGCTCCCAGTCTCTATGCTCCAGCCTCCTTAGACTATGCTTGCTGGAAAGAGATATGTTCTAGGATCTTTACTCTCTGCTTTCTCTGTTGACCTCACCCCACATCCATCCTTAATTTACTCACTTTTTAGATCTCCTCTGAACCAATTTTCTTGACAGTGTTCCTCACTGTCAATCTTGACTAAGTCCTTTGTATGTTTGTACCACGTGGTGGACACTGTTCAATGTGTCACGTGTGCTCATTCCCTGTAAATGATCGAGTGTAGACAGCAGGCTCAGTTCTGCTCCCTGGAGTCTAGTCTGCCACTGTAGCCACATTGCCCCAGCCTCTTGAGCCTTCCTTATGGCACTTGATGATGCAGGAGGTCCCAGCTTACAACGGGGTTCCATCCCAATACTCCAGTGTGGGTTCTGACTAAGTTGAATATGTCTTTTTCTCATTAATTTTTCTTATTACTGCCTTTTATTATCAGTTTCTTTATAAATCTCATCTTTCCTATTTTTGGTTGTTGGAAACACTGCATATAAATTTATGGATATATTTTAACGCACATGTTATTGCTATTAAGTGTCGTCGAGTTGTAAATGACTCATAGTGACCCTATGAACGAAATACCTGAACTTGCATCATTTCTCCAGGTTCATAGAGTTTCCAGAGGCAAGCATTTTTAGAAGTGGATGCCACTCCTGCTTCTAAGCTTGTTTCAATCGAGGAGCTCCACCAAACATTTTCCACCAGGGATAATCATTATCACATTTGACACATCAGTGTCACAGTGTTCAGCATCACAGCAACCACAAGATACCTCTGTACAGCAATGCACAGACCACTGTTATTATACCATATAGAAGACTGTTTGACAAAAAACACTTTAAACTAGACCTGAGGGCCACAGATTAAAATCACCCACCTTTGGCTTGATAGCATCACTTTCTATCTACTAGTCTAGCAGAGTTCTTTCGTTGTTGTTGTTGGTGGTGGTGGTGACTGCTGTCGAGTCATAGATGACTCATAGCGACCCTACATATAAAATATGCAAATCATAAAAACATCCTCCCGTTATGTGACTTCCTACACAACACTGGCATTTTGTCTGTTGTAAGAACTGTGCCCGTGAGAGGTTCTGGACCATCTGGATTATTCTGGGGAACAGGGATGGTGAACATGAGTGACAGCTGTCCGTATAGCCCTTTTCTTCTTTTCAACATATATTTCACGGTAACATGTTGCTTCTCCCTGGATCTATCTGGCAACTCTAGCAAAGCCATCAGTGTTTGGGTTCATGTTTTCAAGCAACTGAAGCCTGTGATGTAGTTTAGAAAATGGCAATGTTTTGAACCGTAAGTTATAAAATTGAACAGCTGGGAGCGAACATCTGAGAATGATGAAATCAACAAATGACACACTGCAACACTGGGCACAGTGCAGAATACTGATGACAAGAAAACCAAACAACAACACAAACAACCCACTCATTGTAACTCAAAGACATTGTAAGTCAGGGCTGTCTGTAGTTGGTTCTTTGTGCAATTATTTGCTGACTGCTTGACTTTTCTCTGTGTCCACTGGAAATCTATCTTTTTCCTAGCCTTCTCAATGCAAAGCCCCCCAAAACCCTCCTATTTCTTGCTTCAAATCCATCCTGACTCCCAGCATTCCTATGTGTTACAGCACAGCATTGAGTTCCATCGGCTCTCTTGGCTCAGGTTTTATGGAAGCTGATTGCCAGGACTTTCCTCCCCAGTGCCCCTGCGTGGATTTGAACCACTAACTTTTTAGATAGTCGTTGAACAGACACTGTTTGTACCACCCAGACCCTGACTTTAAGCAATAAATTATCTAATGGATAGGCTGAATAACTAGTCAATGGAATAAGTCCTGGAGGCCCTTCACTGTCAGAGTGCATATCACCTTGAGGTTAGAACAAGCTTGGACACAACCCACCACCTACAGGGTATTCCAGGCAGGATACCCACTCTTCGTTCAAATCACCTGGATTTTTAAGGCAATTAGATCAGAGAAACAGCAATTTAACACCCTCATAATTACCACCTAAGGGATGGGTTTAATTTTTTTCTCTAGAAACAATAAAAGCAAGCGTTCGTTACTGCATCCTTAAAGGGAAGCAGGTAGATGTGGTATGGAGCAGGAGGAAGAAAAGTTCTTGACAACCAAGATCTCTGATCTACATGCAGATTCAAGGCGAAGGAGGCTCCCCTGAAGTGGCAGTGGAACTCCAAGTGTAGGCAATGTGGGACTGCCAGGACCAAGCAGCACACAGACAGCATTCAGTGCCCCAGGCCACAGCACCCCCTGTCCTGCACCGCACACCCCTAGCAGCAAACAGAACTCTCTGTCTCCATTCTTCAGTCAAGTCTGCACAGAATTAACTGTAATAATTGGCAGGTGGGCTGTTGGCTTCTGGGCTTCAATCCACCACGGGCTCATGAAAATACTGGATGTTCCACAGCCGGTATTTAGCTTGGGCCCCGAGATGCTTCAGCTTTCCATGACAAGAAGCAAACTGTGTGGCTACAGCTGCCCTGGCCAGCAAGAGTTCCAGAAGAGTCTTGGAGGAAGAGGCTGCCTCTGGCCCACAGTCAGTTCACTCCCTGGGGAAAGAGGAGGAAGTGGCCCTGAGTGGCTGCTCTGCTCAGGAGTACGAGATAGGGTAGAAGAAAAGGGTCTTTTTGGTAGTTCTTTTTTTCCTTTCTTTCGGAAAGGAAAAGACCGATAATCGCCTCCAGAGATTTCTGAGAGCACAAATGCTCTTCTCCTCCTAAATGTGCTGTGGCAGTGGTGGGTCAGTGCGAGAATTCTTACTTTCGTATGGGATACTGGGGTTGGATTTCCACCAAATGCATCTCCTGCACATCCACTACCCACCTGGTGGTGCTGGGAAAGATGGAGAGTCAGAGAAAGAAAGAAAGACCCTCAACAAGATGGACTGACACCGTGACTGTAACCAAGGTCTCAAGCATATTGGGGACCATGAGGAGAACACCGGGTAACAGACAAAGGTGCAGATCTGTTGTTCACAAGGTCGTTATGGGGTGTAGTTGACTGCATGGTAATATGACGCTGGACAGATTTCAGCAGATCTCCCAGACTAACACACACGAGGAAGAAAGACCTGATGATCTGCTTGCGAAAGCCAGCCAGTGTAAACAAACATACAACTGAGAGTGAGGGTAGAGCAGGGTCAGGCAGCAGTGTTTCTTTCATGCAGTCGCCACGTGTCAGGGACTCTCTGGATGGCAAGCAGCAACATCAAGCCTTGATGTGAGTATCCTCAATAATAAGATGCTTATTTCAATCAACAACCAAGTCACCAATTTAATTTAACAGTGGGGCCTCTGGGGACCTAGTGGCAGAGAATTGCACTGCCACCCCAAAGGCAGTTCAAATCTGCCAGCTGCTCCTCAGGAGAAGGATATGCAATCCTTTCCACACAATTTGAGTTGAGTTGTTGCGTTTTATCGCTAGGCTGCTCTTCCATGGCACTGCTTGGAGGGGTGGGTTCAAACTACCGCTCGGATCAGCCATTGAGCGTAAACAACTTGCACCACGCAGGGGCTTCATTGCCACAGTGCAGACAGTAATAAACGTGCCGCTCCCATGGATAAACTCCCCTTATTTCCATTAAGTTGCACCTGCCTCATGGCTGACCTTCCAGTGGATGTTCAGAGGCTTTAAATTGCACAGGAGACTGCCCATCTTTCTTCTGCAGGGCAGCCAGTGGAGATGTGTGTGTGTGTGTGTGTGTGTTGTTGTTGTTGTTGTTGTTATGTGCCATCGAGTTGCTTGCAACTCACAGTGACCCTATGTACAAAAGCTCTAAACGCCGTTCTATCCTGTGCCAACCTCGCCGTCTCAAACACACTCATTCCCACCACTCCACTCACAGAATCGATCCATCTCATCGAGGGTCTTCTTCTCCTGTGCCTCCCCTCCACTCTCCCAAACATGATGTCCCGCTCCAAGGACCAGTCCCTCCTTGCAACATGCCCAAAATATGTCAGACAAAGCTTCAGAATCCTTGACTCCAGGGAACATTCCAGCTTCACCTTCTCCAAGACAAACCTGTTGTTCTCCTAGTAGACCATGGTATATTCAACACTCTTCTCCAGCACCACAGCTCAAAGGCATCAATTCTTTTTCTGTCATCCCTATTCACTGTCCAACTCTCTGATGCATAGCACTTAATTGCAAAGACTATAGCCTGGATCAGGCACACTTTAGTCCAGCCTGTCTGTCTGTCTGTCTATCTATCTATCTCTCTATCTATCTATCTATCTATCTATCTATCTATCTATCTATCTACTTTCCTGCCAGGCCAGGGACACTGCTTTCAGATTCTCATTTGTTCATCACAACACCTCTGCTGTGAGGAGATGCTCAAACAAGCAATTGCTTCAGTTGATCTTGAGAGGTAAAAACACTGGGTATCTTACTGTCAGATATCAGTGACTTTTTTTAAAAAACAAACAAACAAACAAACAAACAAACAAAAAAACCTACATGAAGTGGTCCAACCTTATCTATCATTGTCTGTGGATCCCATCTCCTTCCTGTGCATGAGGGAAAATGTGTTATTAGCTGCCACGAGCCAACCTCCAACTCATAGCCACCACACAATCAATGTCACAAAATATTTCCTGGTTCTGCCCAGTCCATGGTAGGTTTGAAATCAGACTGTTGTGATCCATAACACTCGTATTGGCTGATTTTCAGAAATCTCTGGGATCGCTGGGCCTTTCTTCCTAGTCCACCTTGGTCTGGAGGCTCCACTGAAATCTGCTCAGCATCTCAGCAACGTGCAGGCCCCACCAACAGACGGCAGTGGCTGCACCGCAGGCGCTTCGACTGGCAACCAAACCCAGCTCTCTTGCAGAGAATGCAAGAATCCTACCCCTGAACTGCCACTGTCTCCCACAAATGTGCAGGATCTGTGTTTTCATCTCCCTCATGTCAATCTTCCAGGCTCGGAAGGATGTAAATTCTTCTTTTCATTCAGGCCGATATTCCCATTTACAATTTCCATTCTTCCATCTTACAGCTCTAGATGTCAGCCTCAGGAAGCCCTTGTGTGGAGGTCCACTCTGGGAGCTGTGATCAATAGGTTTGTGTGATCACTGGTCCCAGATGCAAGAACTGCTATGTCTTCTACTGTTGGTTGTCATATCTGCCCATTGCCTGACTTATATGACAAGTGACCAAGAGATCAGGAGCATTTCAGTGTCTCTGAAATGAGGGCCAAGAGTCCCCAGGATGGTATAGACATTTCATATACTCAGCTGCTAACTGAAAGGTTTGGAGTTCTGGTCTACCCAGAGGTGCAGTGGAAGAAAAGTCTGGCAATGTGCTTCTGAAAAAAGTCAGCCTTTGAAAACACGTGGAGCAGTCCTGCTCCAAAATCCACGGGCTCACTGTGAGTCAGATCCGCTCAACGACAACTGGTTAATGAGCAATGAGGGGGAGGAAGATCGAGCCTTCTGCGTGGGAGCCCCCAGTGAAACAGAGCCGAGAAACAGTCTTAAACACAAAGTAATGATAGGATGAACAATCAGAAAGGAAATGAGGAATGTTCATGAAAAATGTAACCAATGTTTCTAAACAGTCTGTGTAGAAATTGTTGAATAGGAACCTAAATTGCTGTGTAAACCTCCACTAAAAGCACAATGAAATGTTCTTTTAAAAAGAAAAGGTGGGATCCAAGATGGCGGCAGAGGCAGAGATAGCGTGGTGAGCTGCGGGAGCAGCGAACCACTTAAAGCAGGGCCATTATGGCTTCCTACAGACTTCAACTTATTGATAATTGAACACTTAAACAGTTGATGACTGGCTCTCAGTGAAGATCGAGGCTCAACAACAGGAATTCAAGGATTCCCAAGGAGGAATGGGTGAGTCTCGTGGCTCCCAACCCCCTCCCGCAGAGCCCATGCTGGGCAGCACAGCCGCTGCAGCTCCATGAGGCTTCCACAGCTGGAACGAATGGATTCCCTCACCCAGGATGGATGCTGGGCATCGGTCCTCCTCAAGACTGGTACAGTGAAGCCACCACACTGCTGCAAGGTGGACTTGTTCTGGAGAGAATTCTTGGAGCCAGGATGGTGGCAGTGGGGGAAGGCGGCGACCGCCAGCCACCCGCACAAGAGGGGCCGCGTGGCCGCCGAGTGCCCATGAGGCGGGGTGGGAGGGCGTGCCCCCAATTGCTGCCCATGCTGAGGGGGACTGTGCACCCCCCACTGGCAGCCAGTACTGGGGGGGCGGATGCCCCACTGGCCGCCTGCGTAGGAGGTGGGGGATGGGATGTGTGCCCGCCATCTGCAGGTTTGTTTCCTTGGACAGGCGAAAGAAGA
>NW_006399801.1:11658487-11679776 GCF_000299155.1 Elephantulus edwardii
AATTTTACAAACTCAGGAAATAAACTGCAAAAAGGATGATGGACAGCAGCTGAGAAGGGGCTGAGATCTAGAGGGTGATGTGGAAGAAACAGCTCACAACATGGCATCTCAAAGAGATGGGAGCCATGGGCAAAGGTAAGAGACAAAAAGAACAAAGCATAACAATGACACACAAATAACAGAAATTCCAAAGGGAGCTGCTGCTCTTGTCATAGACCATGGAGTTGGAGCCACCTCACAGCCGACTCTCCAGCAGCTAGTGCTAAGGAGCTGTGTTGCCAGCCCAAAGATATGATAAGAAAGATGGGCAATCTCCTCCCATGCAATTTACAGCCTCAAAAAACCTGCTGTAGCATCAGTTCTTTTTCTCCTGTGGAGAAATTGGAGGGTTCAGACTATGCACCTTTGAGTTAACAGAACAACTTCTTACCACTAGGCCACCAGCGCTGATGTGAGATTCAAGACTACAGTCCCAGGCAAGAGCATTGTTTTAAAGACACCTACACAAACACAGCTTGGCCAATTCTCTGAATTTTAAGAATAAAGAAAATCATTTACCAGCATGAGAAAGAATGAAGCAGCTGTCAAGTGGAGAGAATGATTTTTCCTTGTTTCCTCTCTGCATTGTTTCACCAGTAAAAATGGAAACCCAAACCAAGCCAGTGACCGCTATGCCAACTCCAGCTCACAGCCAGCCCATGTGCATCAGCAGCGCTGAGCTCTGCATGGCTTTCAAAGGTGGGGATCTTTTGGAAGGAGACCTCCAAGGCTTTCTCCCTTTGGACGGATTCAAATCTTTCCATTAATGGTCAAGTACTTCATCATTTGTGCCATCCAGGCACTCTGTTATGGAGAATGAGCATTATCTAAAGTCACATTGGTGGAGAAAAACATTTTAATTCCTCCTCATGATTTTCACTTGTCTGTAGATTCAAAGAAAAAAAAAAACCCTTTCAGAATGTGATCTAAAAACCACCCTCACCCACACCCACGGGGCCTCAAGCCCATCCCCACCTGTCCTGGTCTGTGGTTCTATCTCTCACACCTGGGAGAGCACTTCTCATGCCTTTACTTTGAGTCTAGAACTGTGCTTAGTTTTGATGAGCAAGACTCCTGCCATGGCCTCATCTTTGCTTTTTAGCACTATTAACAGTGTGAATAAACAAAGCCACCACTTTGATGACTAACGCGTGCCTGGCCTAAGCCTTGGTCTTTTTGTGTGTGAGGGAGCACTACTGGTGTAGTCTGTCTGAAGAAAGTCGCACTGCTAACCTAAATATGTCAGATTCAAACCCACCAGCAGCTTGGAGGGAGAAATTTGGACAGTCTCTTCTTGTGTAGTTTAAAGCCTGTGAAAATATGTTGGCAGGTGAGTTATGAGTCATCTTCAATATAATGGCAATGAAAGAGTTAAGTTCATATCCATGTCAAAGATTAACTAAGAAAAAAACCCTCATCACTGTCGACTTGGTTCTGACCCATGGTAGGTCTGGTCTTCATCCGTCAGGTTTCAAACGCTGTAAGTCATAATGGAAGGAAACCGTCCATCTGTCTCCTATGGAGCTGCTTGTGAATTTGAACTGCTGGAGACCTGTGACCTTTGAGTTAGCAGCACACTTCCCCATGGCCTACAACACCAGAGCTCCTTATGTGAAAGACAGTCGGTGAGAAAGGAAAGCCAAAGAAGAATCGATACATCAAAACTGTGACGTTGGTGAAGAATGTGGAATATACCATGGACTCTCAAAAGAACAATCTAATCCATCTCTGAGGAAGTACTGCCAGAACATTCTTTTGAAGTAAGAATGGTAAAATCTCATCTTGCTTACTTTGAACATGTATCAGCAGAGGCTGGTGGCTGGGGCAGGATGTCATGCTGGTAGAGCAAAAGGTAAAAAAAAAAAGGAGGAAACTCTCAGTGAGACAGGTTGACACTGGAGCCACAATAGTGGCCACAAACATGCAGATCATAGAGATGGCGCAAGACCAGACATTTGTTCTGCTACATGTGGTATCACCTTGAGTTGGAATCCTGCCTGTGGAAACTAATGCCCTGCTCACAAAGAGTGTTATTGTGGGGCTGCGTCTGACAAGTCAAGCCTCTGGTCTTTATTCCTTTGGCTCCTCAAAAGATAAGTGGAGAGATAGTGAAAGTGCAAGCACATTTCCTCCATTGGCCTGACGAGCTCCATCCAAAGAAGGGAATCTGACAGCATACCTGTGATTTTCCTGATGATACCAGGAGGGCCTTCCCTATGACCCAGCTGAGGTTCTTCCGATTAAATGTGGCTGCCTTGGTTTTATCTTACTGTCTCTAGCTCCTCCTTCGCCCCTTGTGCCCACTCGCCATTCATCAGTCTCCCACATCATTCATCTCCAGCCACACTGTGTATGAGGGCAGCTCATCAGAGATTTGAAGGCCAATTTACCTCTTGGAGAGAACTCTTTGAGGTAATGTTACAAAGGTAGGGAAGAGATTTCTTGAAGGTAAAAACCAAAAATAAAATCAAAAGGGAGACTCTCCAAACAGAAAGTTTCCCTCTTTTCTTCCATGCTGTCTTCCTCATGAAGATACAGAGATGAGAGGCAGAAAGCTTTTGCAGGAATCAGCACGGAGAAAAGAACTAGGAGGAATGTCTGAGGGAACCACTATCTAGGAAAAACACACGAGGTTGCCATGTCTCAGAATCAGTTCAGTGCCACCTGGTTAACACGCATACTCCCTGTCAGCTTTCTGTCTCCTCTCCTTGTTATACCAGTGCCCTAGTCAATCATACCTCTACCTGTCTGGTCAGACACTGGCCAAGGTGCAGAATGAGGGATACTTCCACAACTCTAAAACTTTTCCTCAATTCCAGAGATTGAACAATAGGACCTGGGTCACTTTTCCTTCCTGTCTGTTGAAATGCACAGTTGAGTTGGAGCAAAGACACCACAGGCTCAAATGAGGAAATGTCAAGACCCCCGAGGGCAGCTCAAGGCCACAAGCCAATGCTAACCAGGGGCTGAGCCAATGGACATAGAGAAATGGAGTGTTCAGGAGAGCTTCTTTAAGGATTTGCATTTCCATCCAGCTGACGAAAGCCCCCAAATGTCAGCTCTTGGGGGAGTGCCAATTATCTGTTTAGTCTGGCATTGGCCTCAACCAGTCTGCAAGGACCCACAAGCTTCTGGGTATGGATTTCAAGGCCCCTGAGTGCCTGTGTTTATCTTTAGGCTCAGATCCAGGAGCTCAGTCATGTGTCCATTTCAAAATAATACTTAAAACAATAACTTGTTCTCTGTGAGGTATAGACTAAAGAATCCATGTCAAAATACAACAGAGCAAAGAATCTCTGAGAGAGAGAGACTGTTGAATGAACCCGGTGTGTAAAGAACCAAATCTACCCTAACGATAGGACCCTCAGGATCCAGGTGACACACAAATACCTCAGTAAGAGGAAAATGTAATGACAATGTAGCTGCAAGAGACAATGGGGGACGTGACTGGAGCCTAGTATTTTGACAAACTGAGTTCTTCAGCTGATCAATGGACAATGGAATGACTGGCATATGGACACTCAATTACCTCCCGGTGTTGAGGAGGGCTAGTTGCATATATTTGGTTCCGGAAATGTCCCAATGAAGCAAGAAAAAGATAGGACAAATGGCTTTGGCAGAGTCCAAGCCATTCTCACAGCTGCAGAAATGAAACACAGATCCCGAAGGACCCTCCACCCACGCCCAGCACCCACACGGCCCTGGGAGTACAAGAAACCGGGTTTAGCAACAGCTTGGCCAGTAAACATGAGGCCCCCACAAGCTCCCCAGGAAGTTTCTGTTGGCATTCTGTCCCACCGCCATCTTTGTCTTACTTGTTGCTACTGTTTTGTGTCAATACCAGCTCATAGCCACCTCATGTGATACAGAGTAGAACTGGGCGTGTGTGTTGCTGTTGGGTGCGTTTGAACAGCCAATCTTTCAGTTACCCGCTGAGTGAAAATCATTTGCTCCTCCCACTGACCTCGGTAAACTGTGAAAGCCACGGCCCCTGCTGTAGAGTGTATTCTGATTCAGAGCAGCCCTATGTCCACTGCCATCAAGTCAGTTCCAACTCACTGTGACCCACCATTGTGGTTCTAAATCACAAGGAGAATGGCCATCTTGCCCGCTCGTAGCTGTTGGTGGATTTGTACTGCCAGAGATAGGGGCTTTGCGTGAGCAGCACAATGTTGCATGGACTACACCACCAGCACCCCCACAGGGTTTTCAAGGCTATAATCCTTATGAAAGAAGACTGCAACGTCTTTCTCCTCGTGCTCCTGATGGGTTCAAAACACTGACCTTTCTGTTAGCAGCCAGGGAGTAAGCCACCACAACATCAGGGTGTGAGGGAGAAATGGCTTTTCTGGCTGTTGGCGTGGGGCCTCCAGACCCCCAATCATCTCCTTCCCTGCCTCCTCGTGGGGCAAATGCCAACTTCCCAACCACACACTGACATTCCTGGCAGAAACGGTCTTATTATTCCACCTGAACCACCGAGAAACAAAGCCAGTTAAGAAATTTGCCTATTGGGATTGCAAAGCTTTTAATGCCATCAGTCATGTGGAAAATGTTGAGCCGAGTCTGGCAGAGTCTTGTAAGGCCTCCGTGCCAAAAACAAAAGGCTGCCGAGCTCTCCAGGCTGTGCGAAGGAGGCCTGCCAATAACAAAAGCAGGCACTGGCCCCCTCAGATCACGGTAATGAGGACCAGGCGACCCGGGATGGAGTCTGGCACTGGGCTTCTGAAGTCCGATATGATTGCAAGGCCTGGAATGAATGAGTCTCCAAAGAGGAAAATGTATCTGTCTAGGAGCTGGAAAGAAGAGGATGTGAGAAGGCAGGGGGGGGTCATCAATTACTTGTGGTTTTCTTAGAGCCAAGGATTATGCTTGGAAGCACAACTTCTGAGCATCTGGAGAAGTCTTTGGTCAGCACCCTAATTGTTCTGGATAATATCAAAATCAATCCTACCATCAGGCCAAGACAGATGGAGGCAATATTGTGTAGTGTGCAGTCTTGTCTCTGGCTCCTCTCTGCCCACCCCTTGCTTCTTGCTTCTTTCTCATCTTCCTGCTGGTCTACCTCCCGCAGTGCCTCTCTTCCTTCTCGCCCACTACCACCAGGGACTGCTTTGCTCTGGTTAGCTGGGGTCGAGTCGGCCCCTGGCTCATGGCGAGTCAATGTGCAGTCAGACACAAGGTTGGCCTGGCCTGTGCCATCCATCCCCACAATTGGTCCATGCAGACTGGACTGTGGTAATGGTCTTATTGGCTAATTTTCAGAAGCAGATCAACAGGCCTTTCTTCCTAGTCAGCTGGTAAGCTAGCTCCACTAAAACCTGTTCTTCACCAAAGGAACACACAAGCAGGAACATAATTGAGTCTGATACATAGAAAGCAAGAATTCTGCCACACGCTTCCTTTTGCTCTATCAAAAAAAAATAATATGATACAGGTCTTACACTAAGCATGTTGTTGTGTACCATAGAGTTGGAACTGACCCATAGCTGACCCTCCAGTGGATTTTCAAAAGCCGGTGATCACACGGGAGGAAATTGCCCATCTTTCTTCTGCTGAGCAGCTGGTGGCCCTGAACCATGTGCCTTCAGGATTGCAGTGCAGCTTCTTGCCACTAGGCCACCAGAGCCCTCTTAACACCAAACATGGGTACCATAGGGTGAATATTAATGAATTTACACCATGTTGTTGTTAGGTGCTACCGAACCGACCACAATTCCCAATGACCTAAATTTTGCTCTCTCTTGCACCATCCTCATGATCTCAGTCATGCTCAAGTTCATTGTTACAGTGACCATGTCTCACTGAGGGTCTCCCCCTCTTTTTCTGACACTCTGCCTTTTCTCAGCTTGATTTCTTTTCCCAAGGACGGGACTCTCCAGACAGCAAGCCCAAAATACATGAGACAAAGTTTCATCATCTTTGCCTCTAAGAAGCACTTTGGTTGCACTTCCTCTGAGACAGACTGGCTTGTTCTTTCGGCAGTGTGTGAGAGATTTCAGCACTCTCTCCAACACCACAAGTCAAAGACATAGTTTCTTCTCAAGGTTTCCTTATTCATTGTCCCACTTCCAGATGCCTAGGAAGCAACTGAAAATATCATGTCTTGCCTCAGGGGAATCTTGGTTTTTAAACTAACATCCTTGCTTTTTAGCACTTTGGAAAGGTCCTTTACAGCAGATTTTCCCACTGCAACATGTATTTTGACGGGTTGACACAATGACTGTGGCAATGGGGTCAGGTGTGTCAAAGACAGGGAAGTTAGCTCAGGAAAGGACAAGGTTCAGAGCTATCCTTCATAGGGTTGCTGTGAGTCGTAGTCGACCCTGTACTGCATAACAACCAACAACAGAAGGTAGAAAGAGATGTGATTTTGTATCGAAGAATGCACTGGAAGGAAACAGAGGGAGACTTGGCCAGCTCAACCCAGCCCCTAACTTCCTGTCGGCCCTAGGGCAGGGACCTCCTTAGTTTCTTCATCTGCATGAGGAGGTGTGATGTTCTTCAACCTCCAGCATTCTATGGGTCTTTTGATGAGAACCTAAAATGTAACTAAGTGCAGTTTTGGTCATGTACAGATTCAATAACCAACCTACTTCTTTGAACCACAGCCCCCAGCTGCCTGCCATTTAGCCCTGCTGTGGTGGCTTGTGTGCTGCGGGGGGATGCCAGGAGCTAAGCTGTTTAAAACACCAGCAGAGTTGCCTCCCTGAAGTTCATTCACCAAACAGCATTGTTAGCAAGCGGTTACCTGTGCTACTTCCTAATCTACAATGAACAAATTCACATTTCCCCCCACTATATCAGAGATTCTACTTTTAGGAATGGCTGTCATCCATCCATCTCCTCATAGCACGTTCCTACAGAATGAAAGCTTCTTTTCCAATGTCCAATCCCTCACAAGGATGGAATAAACAGTAAGAAAGGTAAGCGTGGGCTTACTTATACTCATTTATTAATCTGTGTTAAACAATTCACTAAAGACTAATAACTAAGCACAAGTAAACATGTATGTCCTTTGCTTATTGGATCATCCAACCCTGTCCATCATGGGCAGATTTCAGGAGTTTCCAGACTAAGGCAGACTAGGAAGAGAGACCTACTTCTGAAAACCAGCCAGTGAGAACTCTGTGGGTGGTAGATAGAATGTTGTCCAGTTCACTTGCTAGAAGAGGAAGGCTTCAGCTTACTCAGTGATGGAGAGGATGGACTGAGCATAGCAAGGACCGTGAGGATGGTTGCCGTGCACAGAGCTGCTGTGAGCTGGAACCAACTCTTTGATAACTAGTAAGAACAGACACCCCCACTGCACCTCCTTGGGGAGGGGAGGCTTCAGGGATATGGTGAGTCCTGAGGGCATTGCTCAGGGAGTCCTAGTGTGCTGTCAATGTAAAGGTGAGCAGTTCAAATCCACCAGCTGCTCTATGGGAGAAAAACGGGCCACCTTCTCATAATCAATTTGTTGTTATTGTTAGATGCCATTGAGTCGAGCACGACTCGACCCTATAAACGAAAGAACTGAACCCTATTCTATTCTGGGCCATCCTCACACTTCCTGACACACAAGAGTCCATTGTGGCAGTCACTTAAAAATATGCAGTTTAAACAGTTATCTCCCTCATCTGTTTCAATGCAGTGTGCATAATTTATCCCATCTTCTTAGTTCCCCTCAACCCTGATATCAGTCCTATTTTATAAAAGTGGCATTATGCAGTGTTTGTCCTTTTGTGACTGAGATATTTCATTCAGCATAATGTCCTCCAGGTTCACCCATTTTGTATAATATTTCATGAGTTCCTTGTTTTTCAATGCTGCATAGTATTCCATTGTGTGAGTATATCACAGCTTCTCTATCCATTCGTTTGTTGATTGGCACTTGATTTGTTTCCATCTCTTTGCTATTGGGGGGAAAAAGCAGCAATAAACATGGGTGTGCATATATCTGCTTGGGTGGGAATATATGATTAGGTATTATTTACATGACAAGAGTCCAGAATAAGAGCTGCCATAGTAAAGTGGAGGGGATTGTATAACAATGAAACAATTTTTTTCTTTTTTTCAAAGAGAAAAGTGCACTGGAGGGAGGGATGGACAGGGAGCAAAATGTGCAACAATGAATGAATGGAAAATTGATTAAATTTTTTTTAAAATGCCGTTTATTTCCTCTGTAAACCTACCGGAGGGTTAGCTATGAGTCAGTTCCAACTCGATGGTACACAATAACAGTAACAACGAGGTCATTTCTCATAACTGCTGCTTTCATGATACCTACAGGAGGTTTTGAGTCATACTGATGGTTTAGTGATTTCTTCCATATCCTTACTGAGACAACCAGAACAATAAACCACCCGGCACCGACTCCTCAAGTCCCTATTCAAGTACTGACTGCTTTACAAGGTATTCCTCCATTCTCTCAGTCCAGCTTCCCTCTTTTACTTTCACCTTCTCTGTTGTGCTGGCCAGTTTCACCTCAGTCTCACACTATGGCAGGGGCACCTCTCACACTGTGTTCTGACGAATGGTTCCTCTGCCTGGTGAAGGATGCCCCGGCCTTCTCTCTCAAGTTCCTTCAAAGAGATTCTGTGTCTTATAGACTAACACACCACTGCTGACATTTCAACTGCCCTCATCACTGTTATTCCTCTTCTTTACCAGCCTGCTAGCACCTTCCTCACAGAAAACAAATTTCCTTCTGAGTCTCACATCTGACTGGAGCTATAGTAAGACAATCATTCAACCATTTGCTATTGAGTCGAATTTTTTGCACATGTCAAGGTACTATCCTCTGTCCTGTTCTCAATATCTGCTTTGTCAAGAACAGATCACCAGGCTTTTCTTCCAAGGCACTTCTGGATAGACTTGAACTTCCAAGTTTTTGGTCAGCAGTAAAGGTCTGTTAACTGTTTGAACCTCAAAAGGTCTTCCATGGACCCCTACTGATTTGACCAGACTAGAAATCATGGTCATAAATGACCATTCCTTTATATTCATAAATTTCGTGAGGTGTTGTCTGTTTTCATAGGAAAGTTAATTGGGTGTCTGGGAAAAGTGTTTTATATAAAAAAAATAACTTCTTATAGCTATGAAGAACTTAAAAATATCTTTCAGAACAAAGCTCTCTTTTAAGCAGGGCACCAGAACATGGATATAGTGGACACATTGTTGACTGACTATAAATTGTTTGCTTTGCTACAAGTTGAATGCAGAGAGGAGGCTTTTTTGTGTCTATGGTTGCATAGATCTCAGCCTTGAAAAGAATTCAAGTAACCTCAGCCGCATTCCACATGCTTCGCCTCAACTATGCGCTGTGGAATGATGTTGTGTTTGGAGCCTTTCACCGTTGGCTCCACTTGGGCCTGGTGTGGGGTGGGTGGCAGGCTAGCCTCTCATTATAACTCAGTATTTTAGATCCTGGGGTGAAAGAAATTAATAGAGCAACTCAATACTTATGACCTGCAAAAAAAGATTTAAGATTCGTTTGGGTTTGGGAGGGAGGGAATAGCAGGTAAGTTGTTACTGTTAGGTGCCACCAAATCGCTTTCAACTCGTAGTGACACTGTGTCAACAGATTGTAACATCGCCTCTTCATATGAGATCCTCACAATAGTGGCTAAAGTTGAGCCCCTTGGTTCAGATACGGTCAATTCTTCTCATTGAGGATCTTCTTCTTTTTTTGCTAACCTTCTATTTGACCAAGCATGGTTTCTTTCTCTGGGGACTAGTTCGAAGTATGTAAGACCAAATACTACCATTCTGGATTCCTTGCAGGAAGGCAGGTAGAGTCAGGTGAGGGCCTGAAGGTGTTAGGGAGACCAACAGGGGGAGAAAGAAAGAGGAGGAGAAAAGCGGGGACACTATGACGGTAGGGCTGGCAAGTTAAATCCTTGCTGACGCTGGGCAGTGGAAGGCAGCAGGCAGTGGCCACCACCATCACCTTTGTCTCTAACCCCTATAGGCTCCATGGTGGTGGGGAAGGTCTGATGAAAAAGGAGGCCGGCCCACTGTACCATGTACATACCCAGATGGTGGATGATAGAAGGGACCACAGGCTCTGAATATAAGATACTGCCTCAACTCACATATAATGCCACTTTTGCATAATGACCTAGTCTTTATAAATGAACCGTGGTGGATCAGTGAAATGTGTGTGTGTATTGGTCCTCATCTTGACTGGTTCTTGTAAGGGTGAGGGTCACAGCTGATGAGACACTTGGGGTAGGGTCTATCACTCCTAAACGTGATTGTCAAAAGTGTTGTTGATAATAAATTGTTTGCCATCGAGGCACTTTTACTTATAGAGATTTCATGTATTAAGAAGGAGAATGTCTATATAGGGTTTTCTCTTTATAGTGGGGACCTCAACCACAGGCAGTGACACTGCTAACCCAAAGGCGATGTCTCTCTAGCAGTTCAAATCCACCAGAAGTTCTTTAGGAGAAAGATGGGCAATCTCCTCCTGCTCACTCTACAGCCACAGAAACCCTCTGGAGGGACAGCTTTGAGCCGTTCTTGCTCAGCAGCATTGAGTCTGAGTGAGATCTTTGCAAAAGTAGATCCTCAAGCCTTTCTTCCTATTTCTACTCGTTGTTGTGTGTGCCATGGAGTCGGAATAAATTCCTAGCAGAGGCAGTAAATTGCTTGGGAGGAGACCCATCTTTTGGCCATGGAGTAACTGGTGGATTTGAACTGTGTACTCTTGCATTGGCAGCACAATTCCTTACCAATAAGCCACCAGAGCTCCCTTTATTTTTATTACTCCTAGGTGGGCTGGAAAATCCAACCCTCAACCTAATAGTTTAGAGCAAACCTTTTGCCCCATGCAGATATCTTAATATTTTTAGATAGTAGAGCGCTCTGGTGGCCTAGGGGCAAGAAGCTGTGCTGCAATCCCAAAGGCACATGGTTCGAGTCCATTACCAGCTCCATGGGACAAGGATGAGCAATCTCCTCCCAAGTGATTAACTGCCTCTGAAAATCCACTGGAGGGTCAGCTATGAGTTGGCTCCAACTCTACAGTATATAACAACTGCCAATGTGGCTTCATGGTAAGAATATGTGCTGCAATCCTAAAGGCATGTGGTTCAGATGTACCAGCTGCTCTGCAGAAAAGGATTGGCAATCTCATGTGTTAATAACTTTATTTGAAAAACCTGCCAGAGGGTCAGCTATGGATCAGTTCCAACTCGATGGTACACAACAGTCAACATTCGTATAGTTGTTGTTGTTGTTATGTATCGTCGAGTCGTTTGCAACTCATAGTGACCCTATGTACAACAGCCCTAAACCCTGCTCTATCTTGTGCCAATCACACTGCCTCTGACACACCCATCCTGATTACCCCAGTCACTGAAGACCCTCATAGAGGGTCTTCCCCTCCTGTGCTGTCCTTCTACTCTACCCAGCATGATGTCCCTCTCTAAAGACCTGCCTCTCCTTACAACATGTCCAAAGTATGTCAGACGAAGCCCCAGAATCCTTGCCTCCAAGGAGCAGCCTGGTTTAACCCTCTCTAAGATGAATCTGTTTGTTTTCTTGGCAGTCCATGGTACATTCAGTACTCTTCTCCAGCACCTACAGCTCGAAGGCGTCAATTCTCCTTCTATCCTCACTAGTCATTGTCCAACTCTCTGATGCATAACAAGTGATTGCAAAAACCATGGCCTATATCAGATGCCCCTCAGTCTCCAGAGAGACACTGTTGCTCTTGAGTACTTTAGAGAGGTCCCTAACAGCAGACTTTCCCATCGCAATATGTTGTTTGTTTTTTTTAATTTCCTGGCTGCTGGTGCCAAGAGTGTTGACCGTGGAGTAGATATTTAGTACAAATTTTAAAAAATCAAACCCGCCGCTTTTGAGTAAATTCCAACTCATGGTGCCTCTCCATTGGGTTTCTGATGTGTAACTCTTAAGCAGAGAAAATGGCTCCGTCTTTCTCCCACAGAGTGATGTAGTGGGTTTAACCTGCCTGTCTTTCAGTTGGCAGTCTAACAACTACTAGCATCTCCATTGTCTTGAGGGCTCAGTGCCAAAAATGCTAGTGATTTCTGTAGCCTTTGGAGAATCCACCCTCTTTTGGCCACCTTGCTATATAACCTCCAGATACATGTTTAGAATTTGTTGCTCCTATACCAATTCCCTCTTTGTGATTTTATATCCTCACCAATTTTGCAGTAAGTCAGTATTTTATAGCATCCATTGACAGACAAAGCTTTGTTGAATGTGTGTATTAATGACATCCACAGCCCTACTCACCCTTATGCCAAACTTTAATAGCTTGGTCAAGCATGATTTCTTTCCCCAATAAATGGTTTTTTCTATTTAAGGCTTGTATATTCTCTCCTTCCTTGTCCTGGTACGCATAACATTCTAGAAACTAGAGCTCACATACTGAACCTTCTTTCATGTAGCGGGGCTTCCGGGGACACTGTGACCACATGCAAAGGCAGTCACACCTTTCACTAACAGCCCCAACCATTCGTCTACATTTAGTTTGCTTGTCCTTAAAAACACAGGATACTGAACACCACTGATTTTAAACTTTAATCCAAAAATTACAATCTAACAGTCCCCAAGGACCTAAGTCCTGGTCAGCATCTCTACTTTAACATCACACACGAAAGACCGCTCTCGGCCCTCAATTTTCAGATGGTCACAGATTGTCTGTTCAGGTTCTGCTTTGGGACAAACCTCTCTGTAACACTTTGGCTCTACGATCTGGGCTCACCGCAGTAGCTATTTCAGATTTCTCCCCTCTACTTATATGAGACGAAGTACAACACTCAGTAAACTATGACACCAGAGATGAATGGATACTATTATGCTTAATTATGGGGTTTTAAGCCCTGAGTCCCACCTTGAATCTATTTCTCTCATTCTTCACTAATCACTTCATCCCCAGGATGGTGGAGAAGTCCATGATCATAAGAGTGAGTTGTCTCCAAAGGCATCAGATTATTTCAATCTGTCTTTGACAACAATTTACTTCCACATCTGGGGTCTTGCCTCCACATCTGGTCTCAGGAAAGTAAAAGCATGCTAAGCTCTGTTTCCCCTGCTGTCTTGTCACCCTTTGGAGAAAAATCCTACAGTGTCCCCAAAAAGCGGAAAAGAGGAGCAGTTACAGCTTGGATTCCAAAGTTTACTGCCTGGGTTCATTTCATTTATTCTCTGTGGGTTTAGGGAGAACTACTGAACTTCTTATTCCTCGACTCCTCATATGTAAAATGGGTAGTAATAGTACTTTCTTTCTGTGGAAGATGTAAGGATTACTCAGAAGGAACATTGCATTCAATGCTTCACAATCATATTGTTATAACACAGAGTTGGAACTGACCCATAGCTGACCCGCTGGTGAGTTTACAGAGGCAGTTAATTGTATGGGAGAAGATTGCCCATCCTTCTTCCACGGAGCAGCTGGTGGCCTCAAACCGTGTGTCTTCAGGATTGCAGCACAGCTTCTTGCCACAGGCCACCAGAGCTCCCTTTCACAATCATATTAGTATAAATAATAAATAATGCTGCTGTTGCAAGCTGTCTTCAAGTCAGCCTTGACTCGTGGTGACCCCAAGAAACGCTGTTCAGTTTTATATCATCCAAATCCATGATCAACTGCAAATTGGTCTGCCGTGATCCATAGAGAATTTTTTTCTATTACTCTTATTAATTTACAAAGTTTGAATACATTGTTTTCTACAAAAGACCATTCCCATTTCCTTCACCCCACCCACTCATCAAATTCCACAGATATTTTTTAGAAGTAGATTACCAACCCTTTCTTCCTAGTCCCTCTCAATTTGGAAGCTCAACTGAAACTTAATTTGCATCATAGCAACAGGCATACCTCCACTGGCAGATGAATGATGGCTGTGAATTAAATATATAGGTAAGGAACTGAACTTAGGAGTCCCAAAATAACAATAGCAAATGCTTTTCAATGCTTACAATGTTTCTTCTGACTAATCTTCATAACTTCCATAGGAAGAAGACACTATTATTCCATTTTCCATAGGAAAAGTCTGAGGCCAAGAAAAGTTCAACAACTTTCCCCAAACCACACAGTGAATGATCCAAGACCAGACATATTGTGGGATGAAACCAAGGGCATGATCAATGAAGAAAGCAAAGGCCGTTAACAAAGACAGAGGAGAAAGAAAAGACCAAAAAATGAATGTTAAAGAGAATCTGAACATATCACTGGAATGTTGAGAAGTCAAAACCAAAGGAAGAAATGCCAAAATAAAAGAGTTGACTAGATGATATCAAAAGACAGCTCAAGAAGACAAAGTAAAGTACTATAATGAAATATGAAAAGAGTTGGAGTTATAAAATAAAATTGGAAGACCTTGTTCAGCATTTCTCAAGACCGAATAATAAAAAAATAAATTTAAACCTCAAGTTGTAATACTGAAGGATGCTATGGGAAAATGCTGAACAATCAGGAAGCATCAAAATAAACTGGAAGGAATACATGTAATCACTGTACTAAAAAGAATTGACTGATACAGAACCATTTCAAGAAGTTGTATGTGATCAAGAATTAATGGTAATGAAGGAAGGAGTTCAAGTTGCTCTGAAGTCATTGGAAAATAATAAGGTCCTAATAATTGATGGTGTTCCATTTCACATGCTTCAACCTACAGATGTAGGCCTGAAAAGGTAGAATAATAACGGGCATGGGTCAATTGTGATTCATTTTATAAAGCCGAATGTATAGGAATAATTATATGAAGCACAATGTGAATAGAGAATGTGTGCATTGCAATATATATAAAGCAAAACACAATGAATTTTGTATGCAAACCAATATAAAAGAAAAATAATTTAAGAAAAACAAAACACCAAACAGATGCAGCCCTGGATGACCTCATTAGTCTAAATCAAGAAATTTAGAAGATAGCTTCCTGCCTAATTGACTGGACAAGATCCATGTTTGTTCTCATTCCCAAAAGAGAGGATCTAACAGACTGTGGAAATTATTGAACAATGTCACTAATATCATTCTAATAAAGCACTGCTGAAGATTACCCAAAAATGACTATAATTGTACATTGTCAGAGAACAGTCAGAAATTCAAGTTTCATTTAGAAGAGACTGTGATACCACTACTTGATTTATCAGAGGTATCATTGCTAATGTCAGATGGATCTCAGCTGAAAGCAAAGAATACCAGAAGGATATACATTTGTGCTCTATTGACTTTGAAAAGGTATTTGACTGTATCATAACAAATTATGATTAACATTGAGAACTGGAACCCTAGCTTAATATGTGAAACCCATAAAGCTATTGTTTGAAGAGAACACTGCATAGTTTAAAATAAAGCAAGCTGTGCTTCAGGGCTGTATATTTTCTCCACACCTCAGCGTTCTCTATGCTGAACAAATCATTCAAGAAGTAGACTTTATGAAGAAGAATGTGACATCAGGTTTGGAGAAAAGCTCATCAACAATTTGTGTTATACAGATAACACAACCTTGCTTGCTAAAAGTGAGGAGGACTTTGTTGCAGAAGATCAAAGACTACAGTCTTCAATAAGGATTGCATTTCAATATCAAGAAAACAAAAATCCCTGTCCTTGGGCCAATAGGCAATATCATGATGTTGTTTATGTTGTTGTTCTATGTGCCATCAAGTCATCTTCAATTCACAGTAACCCTATGTACAATAGCTCTGAACCCTGTCCTGTCTTGAGCCAATCTCACTGACTCCAACACACCTACCCCCTATTATCTCAGTCACCATATCTATGCATCTCATCTGGAGTTTTCCTCTCCTACACTGTCCGTCCACCCTTCCAACCATGATGTCCTTCCACAAATATTGGTCCCTTCTGGCCATGTGCCCAAAGCATGTGAGATGGAGCTTCAAAACCCTTACCTCTAGGGAGAAACTTGATTTCACCCTCTTCAAGGCTGTTTATTCTTTTGGCGGTCCATGGTATGCTTAGTACTCTTCTCCAATACAACTCAAAAGCAGTTATTCTTCTTCTGTCATCCTTAGTCACTATTCAGCTTTCTGATGCATAGCAAATAATTGTGAAGACCATACTCTGGATCAGGCACACCTTAGTCGCTAACCTGACATCATTACTCTTTAGTACTTTGGGGAGGTCCCTTGCAGCAGACTTCCCAGTGCAATTCACCTTTTTATTTCCTGACTGCTGGTGCCAAAAGTGTTGATTATGAAGCTGAATGAACTGAAATTGTTGACAACCACAATCATTTCTCCATCTATCATAGTGCTGTCAGTTGGCCCAGTGGTGAGAATCTTTGTCTTCTTGCTGCTGAGCTTCAATCCATATTGAAGACTACACTCCTTGATCTTCTGCAGCTAATGTTCAGGTCCTCCTCAGTTTCTGCAAGCAAGGTTGTGTCATTGCAAAGATTGAAATTGTCAACAATTTCATCTTGCTTTAATCCACAATCAATATCCTTGGGACTAGCAGTCAAGAAATCAAAAGATATGTTGCATTGGGAAAATCTCCTGTCTAAGACCTCTCCTTAGTGCTAAGTAGCAACAGTATCAGTTTAAAGACTAAGATGCACCTGATTCAAGTCATGATCTTTTCATTTACTTGCAATGCATCTGAGAGCTGGACAATAAATAATGAAAGAAGAACTGATGCCTTTCAGTATGGTGTTGGAGAGGAGTACTGAATATCCCATGGATTGTCAGAAAACAAACAAATATGTATTGGGAAAAGGGCAACCAGGGTGCTTCTTATAGGTAGAGATGGTGAAACTTTGTCTCACATACTTTGCGCATATTGTTAGGAAGAGCCATGTTTGGAAAAAGACATCAGGCTTAAAAAGGGGTCAATGAAAGAGAACAAGACCCTCAACAAAATGGATTGATGTGAATCTTTTTAATGGGAGGCTCAAGTATGTCAGAGATGATGAGAATAGCATAGGATAAAGCAAGGTTCAAATACATTGTTCCTAGGGACACTGTCAAATGCAGTCGACCAGAGGACACTTAACAACATGCTTCTAAGGAAGTATCCTATTTTTTTAGAGGAAATACCTTAGTAGTAGGACCCTCAAGGTGGAAAATGCTCTAAAGTTAAATAAATATGTCTCTACCCATAGAATTCCAGGCAACTTGGGAGTAAAGGTTCTTTCTTTCACCATCCAGAACATATTATCCACGGCTGCTGCCTGAGTGTCTTGCCCAAGTTCATGTGATCAAGAAATAGCAACACGAATGGGTTTTGCACAGTGGCAAATCTCATCTCACCAATATCGAACTTGATGTTTTATTTAGTCAGTTGTGTGCAATGGAGGTGCATGTGCTACTTAAGGCAGCTCAGTGGAAGAGTCACTTCTGCAGTGATCATCATGCTTCCAGAAAAGCAATAATGCAGGTGGCTTGCTAGACCTTGTGTGAATTCTGGGCTGTAGTGTGCAGAACAAGGCAATGGAATAGCGTGTAGGGTGAGAATGAACAACTCTGTAAATTTTTTTCCTTCCTTTTTCTCTCTGCACAGTTTGAGTTGTGACGGTCCAGAGCACGGTGCCTTGTTTATTGATTTCACAGGCTTCCAGACCAGAACATGATGAATATCACTTTTCCTCTGGGCTAAAGTCACACGGCCAAAGAAGTGAGGCACTCATCCAGAAAACAGAATTGTTTTCATCTCAATGTGCCATTTGAGATACTGAGCAAACAGGCTATTCAGGTAATTGTGAACCTTCAGTGAAGATGAGGTTCTTGTTTGAATTATTTGCATAATTGCCTCAGTTCTCCAGTTTATCCATACAGATGTGGCCTCGGTAGACTGCCAGCTCACCTAAACAAGCTCACTCAAAGGCAGGAAGAGATGAAGAAAAGAATGCCAGTTTAATAGACGATGAACAAGGCTCTGCTGGGCATCAGGATGTGGCATGGCCTGGTGTTTAAGGACTTCTTTTGACAATGGATTGGCTCCTGTGGGTACCACTAATGATCATGCATTTGCTTTCTTACCAGACCCTTGGTAGGTCATACCCACCCAGATGCTCCTAGAAAAAAGAGTTCTGGTGATCTGGTTCTGAAATAACACAGCTATTGAAAACCCCACGGAGCAGTTCTACTCCACACACATGAGTTGGAATCAACACAACGCCAACTAGGTTTTGGCACTGGGTTTGATGGGTGTTTTTATTGCTAGTTGTCCACAATGATCCTGGGAGCTGTAAATCCTGCCTGTGGATCATTTTGGTCCCCAAACCAAGCTTGTCTTGGCTTTTGTTCCCCTTTCTGGGAGATTCCCCATTCCCTCTCTGCCGGAGGTGTGCACAGCAGGCTGTTTCCTGAGGCCAGGGTACTGAGATCCAAAATCAGTGTAGTGCATATGAGATATTCCTTCCTGCTCCTACCCTTCCCTGGCCAGCAAAATTAATCTGCTTGGGTCTCCCACAGCGGGTGAGCACACCTCTGCCTCTGCCCTCATCAACCTGAGGGGAATTATTACAAAGGCAGACCCTCAGCTCCAAGAGTTGTGCGATGTGATCTAGTTCAATGTTCTGCTCAGTACACAGCAGGCAGTAGATGAAGAATGAGTGGATACATGAATGTATAAAGGCACAGACCAGCTCAAGTACTCTTGGAAGCCTTGTCATAGAATTCTGGTATATGACTGCTAATTCTCCTCGCTTTCCCTTTCTCTCTCTTATTTTTCTCTTTATGTCATTATTAATCTTTCTCCATTTCTCTCTTAATCTCTCCCTCCCTAATAAATTCTTTGTTATCCCACCCAACATTTTATTTCCTTTTCTACTTCTCTCTCAGACAGCTCTAGTCCTACTGACTATGATGCAGCCTTCAAGTGTCTCAGAATTGCATTGCAATTCCAAAGGCATGCATTTCAGGTCCACCAGCTGCTACATGGGAGAAATATGTGCAATCTCTTGTACAATTAACTGTCTTTGAAAACCTGCCAGAGGGTCAGCTATGGGTCTGTTCCAATTGTATGGTTCACAACAACAACTATAGTTTCTTAATTTGTGTTATTGTTGCTAGGTGTCTCAACTTGACTATGGGTAATAACAACCCTGTGAACAACAGAACTGAACCTTGACATATCCTGGGCCATTCTCACTCACTGTGAAGTATTGGAGACCATTATTATAGTCTCTATGTCAATCTATTTTGTTGAAGGTCTTCCTTTCTTTTTCTGACCTTCCAGCTCTCCCAGTATGATGGTCTTTTAATAATGACCAGCCCCTTCTAATAATATGACCAAAGTATGTGAAATGAAGGTTTACTATCCTTGCCTCCAAAGAGCACCCTGGTTGCACTTCCTCCAAGACAGACTTGATTGTTCTTTTGGCAGTCCATGGGATATTCAGTACTCTTAGCCAACATCATATCTCAAAGATGCCAATTCTTCTTCTTTAGTTTACTTATTTCCCATAAAGTTAATACATAGGATGATTTATGGACATATTGTGGTTGTGTACCAATGAGTGTTGAACTGACCCTCCAGCAGGTTTTGAGAGTCAGTTTAATTGCACAAGAGGAAATTGCCCATATTTCTTCCATGGAGCAGCTGGTGGAATTGAACTGCATGCCTTTGGAGATGGCAGTGCAACTCCTTACTACTAGGCCACCAGAACTCTCTATGGACATGCTGTTGTTGTTATATGCCGTCGAGTCACTTGCAACTCCTAGCAACCCTATGTACAACAGCCATAAGCTCTGCTCTGTGCTGTGCCAATTGCACTGTCTCTGACACACCCATCCCGATTACCCCAGTCACTGAATCAATTCACCTCATCGAGGGCCTTCCCCTCCTGCGCTGTCCCTCCACCCTCCCAAGCATGATGTCCTTCTCCAAGGACCGGGCCCTCCTTACAACATGTCCAAAGTATGTTAGACGGAACCTCAAAATCCTTGCCTCCAGGGAGCCTCCCAGTTTAACCCTTTCCAGGATGAATCTATTTGTTTTCCTAGCAGTCCATGTTATTCTCAATACTCTTCTCCAGCACCACAGCTCAAAGGCATCAATTCTCCTTCTGTCCTCCTTACACCCTGTCCAATTTTCTGATGCATAACAAGTTATAGCAAAGACCATGGCCTGTATCAGACGCACCTTAGTCTCCAGAGAGACACCATTGCTCTGGACATATAAAGTTTTTTAAAAAAGAAGGCAATAAATCATAGTTTGCATAAGGCTTAAAATTTTGAGTGTGGACATGGCAGCATAGGAGAGCGACATGGCAGCACAGGAAAGCAATGTGGCAGCCTCCAGACAGTCTGATGTGCTAAGAACGGGTGACTTGGCAGCTTAACACCTGTGAATGGACCTCCTGCCCACCCCATCACATGTCTGCCTGCCCCGTGGCATGTCAGCCAGACATCTGCAACCTGACCAAAGTACTCATGTGTGACCACTTGGAAACCAACCTCGCCAGCGATAGTGGTACAACTGCAACCTGGGTGGGGTCCCTGTGAGTCCCCACAAGAATAGGATAGATAGCCCCACCATGCACTAGAGGGACAGCTGCAAACTGAGTGAGGCCCTTGTGTGTGCCCACCTGGAAGTTAGCCCCACCAGGTGCCAGCCAGACATCTGTAACCTGAGTGAGTTCCCATGCATCCCCACCTGGGCAGGTAGGCCAGCCAGGAGTAATTGAGACATCTGCAAACTGCACGAATTCCTTGCATGGGCCCACACAGGCAGGTAGCCCCCCAGCCAGACGTGAGTAGGACAGCTGCAGCCTGAGTGAGGTTCCTGCATGTGGTGTCTGAGCACACACCCACCCAGCATATACTGATGCTTGTGCCTGCCCTGCCTGTTCCCCCCTCCACCCTAGCCTAGCATGTCCTCACATCCAGTCATCTAATTGCCTTTAATCCAGAGCACCTTGGTCTGACTTAGCTGTCACAACTATCCAACAGAAGAGGCAACTTTCACAGTCTGAGAACGGACACTTCCCTTAGTCCAGAAGTTCAGAGAGGAACACAGAAAACATAACTACTATGCCCTCTTCTATAGCAGTGATTTTAGATAAAGAGCCTATCATCACCTTAGGGATGAAAAACCCTAGCACAGCATCATCACAAAAGAAACAGGCCGCCTCACTAGTTACACAAGCACAAAACAAGATGTCAACCCCCCCCCAAAAGTGACACAGTACCAATGGATTTCCTGAAGCCAGAAAGTCTGATGGAACTTTCTGACACAAAATTTAAAAGAACAATGATTGAATATTTTCAATGGGTGAAAGACAAACTTGAAGAATTACAGGACACTGCAAGCAAAAACCAG
>NW_006399801.1:11680311-11709673 GCF_000299155.1 Elephantulus edwardii
AAGGGAGAATAAATAAGATTAAATGTCGATTTCTCAGCAGAAACCATGTGTGCAAGAAGACAGTGAAATGACATATATCGAACACTCACAGAACACAACTGTCAACCAAAAATACTATACCCTGCAAAACTTTCCATCAAATGTGAAGGACAGATCAAGATATTTCCAGGAAAACAGAACCTAAAGGAATTTGTAAAAACAAGACCAGTTTTGCAGGAAACACTGAGGGATATCCTTTTTACAGAGGTGCCACAGAAAGCAGGATGGACCACGGCAACTAGCAACAACACCAAAAAGAACTCAACACAATGACAGCAATAAAATCATGCCTCTCAAAAATCACACCAAATGTGAATGGTTTAAATGCACCACTGAAGAGAAAAAGAAAGAGTAGCGGATTGGATAAAAAACCCAAACTCCATCAATATGCTATCTACAAGAGACACATCTGAAAAGTGAAGATTAAGAAAGACTAAAAATAAAAGGATGGGAGAAAATATACCAAGCAAATGGCAACCAGAAAAAAAAGCAGGAGTAGTGATCTTAGTCTCTGATAAAATAAATTTCAATGCAAAAACCATCACAAAGGACGAGGAAGGTCACTACATATTGCTTAAATGGTCAATAGCATATGAGGACATAACAATAATAAATATCTATGCACCAAATGATAGACCTGCAAAATATATAAAACAAACATTAACAAAAACTGAAAAAGGAAATAGACAACACTACGTTTGTAGTTGGAGACTTCAATACTCCACTCTCAAGAAAAGATAGAACTACCAGAAAGAAACTCAACAGAGATAATGAAGAATTAAACCACACAATAAACCAACTTGATCTCACAGATATTTAAAGGCTAATGCACCCCAAAAAAGCAATGTATACCTTCTTCTCCAATGTGAATGGAACATTCTCCAGAATAGATCACATCCTGGGCCACAAGGCAAGAATCAATGAATTTAAAAATCATAGAAATAATACAAAACATCTTCTCAGACCACAATGCTACAAAGTTAAAAATTAATAAGAAGAGGGTAAAGGAGAAAAAACCCATACATTTGGAAGGTGAACAGCACCTTGCTTGAACATGAGTGGGTACAAGAAGAAATAAAAAAGAAAATTAAAAAGTTTCTTGAAACAAATGACAGTGAAAACACAACTTACCAAAATCTCTGAGAAACAGCCAAAGCAGTAGTCAGAGGTCAATTTATAGCAACAAGCAAACATATCAAAAAGCAGGAAAAAATGACCACTGACTGTTTAGGCCAATATCTCCAACAAATTGAAAAAGGACAGCAAGGGAACCTGAATCCCTCTAAAAAACCCTGACATTATGAAAATTAGAGCACAATTGAAAACTAGGAGTTGGTTCTTTGAAAAGGTCAATAAAATCAACAAACCACTAGCAAAACTAACAGAGGAAAAGACACAAATAATCTGAATAAAAGATGAAACGGGCAACATCACAACAGAACCAAGTAAAATAAAAAGACCAACAATGGAAATTATGAGAAACTATACTCAAATATGAAAACCTAGAGAAAATGGACAAATACTTTGAGATTCACAAATTACCTAAACTGACACCAACCAAAATTGAACACCTAAACAAGACACATTACAAAAGAAGAAATTGAAAATGTAATAAAACAACTTCCATTCAAAAAAGCCCTGGACCAGATGGTTTTACAAGTGAATTTTATCAAACATTTAGAGAAGAACTGTCACCAACTCTACATAAACTATTTCAGAAAATAGAAAAAGATGGAATTCTCACAGACTCATTCCATAAAGCAAACATATCCTTGATACCAAAGCCAGGTAAAGATAGCATCTAAGATGTATACTTGCCTTTTTGGCAGTCCAAGGGATAGCCCATGCTCTTCTCCAATATCACAACTCAACAACATTAATTCTTCTTTAATCCTTATTAGTTATCCAGCTCTCCGTTGCACAGCAAGTGGCTGAAAAGAGCATGGCTTGAAACAGCCACACCTTAGTCTTCAAACTGATATTGCTGTTCCTCAGTAATTTGGAGAAACCCTGATAGGAGATTTGCCCAATGAAATATATGTTGATTGCGGATCCAAGTAAGATGAAATAAGTTGTTGCCAATTTTAAACTTTTCTTCATGGATCATGATATTGATTTAGTGGTGAGGATTTTTGTCTTCTTGAGATTGAGATGCAATCAATATTGAAAGCTGTAGTCTTTGATCCTCTGCAGCAAGTGTTTCTAGTCCTCTTCCTTTTCAGCAAGCAAGGTTGTGTCATCTGCATACTACAGGTTGTTGATGGGTCTTCCTCCAATCTTCATGATACATTCTTCTTCGTAGAGTCCAGCTTGTCAAATGATTTTCTTAGTATACCAATTGAATAGAAAAACCCTGATGTATACATTTCCTGGTTTTAAGCCATGCACTCTTCTCTTGCTCTGCTGTACAACAGCTTTTTGGCCTAGGTATAGATTTTGCACGAGCACATTTAAGTGTTATGAGAGTCTTATTCTTCTTAACATTAGTCATAGTCTGCTCCACACAGTCAAATGCCTTTGCATAAGGAATAAAAGACAAATAGACATTCTTCTGGCATTTTCTACTTTCAGCCAAGATTGATCTAACATCAGCAATGATTTCCTTGGTACCACAGCCTCTTCTAAAAACCAACTTTAACTTCTTGCAATACTCTATCAACATTCCAGCCAATTTTTTATGATCTTCAGCAATATTTTGCTTGTGTATGATAGTAATGATATTGTTCAATAATTTACACATTCAATTAGATCACCTTTCTTGGAAATGGGAACAAATATGGATCTCTTTCAGTTAGTTAGGCAGGCAGCTGTCCTCCAAATTTTCTGTCATAGATTGGTGAGCAAACCCAGAGCTGTTAATCAAAATGTAAATTGGTGTCCCCCTGACTCATTGGGCCTTATTTATTGCCAATGCCTTCAGTGTAGCTTGAACATATTGGCTCTTATTCATATATTGTACCTCCTGAAAATTTTCAGTGTCAACCAGTTGTTTTTGATATAGTGACTGTACTCCTTCCATCTTCTTTTGATACTTCCTGGATAATTCAAGATTTTGCCTATAACATTCCTCAATATTTCAAGTCAAGGCTTGAATTTGCTTTTCTAGTCTTTCAAATTTAGAAATGCCAAGCAAGTTCTTCCCTTTTTAATTTCCAACTCCAGCTTTTTGCACATTCGGTTATACTTTGCTTTGTCTTCTTGAGCTGCTCTTTGAAATTTTCTGTTCATTTCTTTGATTTTGGCATTTATCCTCTTTGTTTTGTCTTCTCAACGTTCTTGTGCAATTTTCAAAGTCTCTTCTGTGATGCATCTTGGTAATTTCTTTCTCCTCTGTCTTTGTAATAACATTTTGCTCTCTTCATAGATGATACCATCCCATAACTTCTCTTCAATGATTAATGTTCAATTCCCCAAACCTATTCTGGAGGTGATCTTAAAATCTGGGGGGAAAGACTCAAAGTCATATTTTGGTTCTTGTAGAGTAGCTTTCATTTTCTTTAGCTTCAATTTGAACTTGCACATGAACAATTGATGATGTGTTTCACAGTCAGAACCTGAACTGATTTTGACTACTGATGTTGAGTTTCTCCATTTATTCTTTACACAATGTAGTCAATCTGATTTCTATGCAGGGCATCAGGTGAGGTCCACGTGTAAAGTTACCTTTTGTGTTTTAAAAAATAATTACTTGTGAAGAAAAAAATCATTGAATGTACAAAATTCAATCATTCAATGTCCAGTCTCACTTCTGTCACCAAGACCATCCTTTCTTTTTTTATATTTTTTGTATTAGTTTACTTACAAAGTTTATATATGTTGTGCTTCGCACAATTCTTTATTCCCATTGTGTTTCATACAATCATTCTCTTATATTGTATTTTATAAAATTAATCACTGTTGGATTTGCCCATTATTACCCTGTCTTTTTGCCCAGATCATTCCCATTTACTTCCCCCCTTCCTTCAACCCACGAAAAATGTGTAGCTCTGTGGATTAACCCCTATCTATCTTCACTCCTCTGCTCATTTTTTCTCCTTAAATTCCTGTACATGTTCTACTAGTTATCCTTCTATTTTTACAATAAAGGTCTTATGCAGCATTTGTCCTTATGTGTTAGGTCAGTCAGCGTAATGCCTCTCCCAAGACCATACTTTCTGACAATCATTTCTTCCTCATTATTTCCAACTTTTGCATTCCAGTCACCAGTAATTATTAAAGCACCCCTTGAGTGCATTTTTCGTCAATTTCAAACAGTTAAAGTTTGTAGAAATCGTCATTTCCTCCTCTTTGACTTTAGTCTTTGATGCATATATATGAATAATAGTTATATTAACAGATCTTCCTTATATGCATATGAATTGTATCATTTTACAATATTATACTTTAGAATGGATTTTTAAATTATCTTTTTCGCTATGAATGCAACACCATTGTTCCTTTGTTTCTCATTTTCAGCATAATCTATAATGCAGTTGTCTGATTCAAAATGGCCCATGCACATCCATCTCAGTTCACTAATACCTAGAATTTTAATCTTTATGCACTCCATCTCATTTTGGACAAATTTTTCCATCCATACTTTGTGCCTTTCACATACCAATTATCAAAGAGTGCTCATATCTCTTTCTCCTCATTTTGAGTAACTTCAAATCTGGGCTCTACCTCTAAGTCTGAATTCCTCTATTATTCATTGTTTTTTTTCAGAGTTCTACTATTTAAAAGGGAGAACTGGTGGTCTGTTGGTACGAAGCTACACTGCAATCCCAAAGGCAGGCAGTTCAAATCCACCATCAGCTCCATGGGAGAAGGATGGACAATCTCTTCCCATGTAATTAACTGCCTGTGAAAACCGGCTGGAGGGTCAGCTATGGGTTGGTTCCAACTTGATGGTACACAACAACAAAAACAATTATTTCAAAAGCAGATGGCCAATCCTGCTTCATAGTCTTTCTTAATCTGGGAGCTTTGCTGAAATCTGTCCACCATGAGTGACCCTTCTGACATTTGAAATACTAGTGAAGTAAATTCTACAAACCACAGCAAACCACAAGCTATCCCAATACAGCAAAGTGACAGATAAGTGCTATATTGATTGCCTAGAATTTATTGTCTCAACTAATTTAATATGATGCTTTTACTCTGGATCTGATAAATTGATGGTTCAGTGATAGAATTCCTGCTGTCCATGTGGGAATCCAAGTTTGATTATTGGCCTATGTAGCTCAAACACAATCACCAGTAGTCTGTCAGTGAAGGTATGTTGGTGGTTATGGGACTGAATAGGTTTTGATAGAGCTTCCAGATTGTGGTACCCTGGAAATCAGGGCTTGGATATCTACTTCTAAAAACCGGTCATTGACAATCTTATGGATCACAGCTATGCTACCCCCAGCCAATTCTACCCAACTTAACTGGTTAGTTTCATTGTATTGTTCATTGTTGTCAGGAGTCAGAGTGTATCTCTGTGGCAGCTAACTGAAATGATAGCCAAGGACAGAAATGGTTGTTTCATAAAGACTCAGTAATGTCAGGAAGATACAGGAATGAAGGTTATTGTTATGTGCCATTGAGTCGCCTGCAACTCATAGAGATCCTATATACAATAGCCCTAAACCCTGCCTTGTCCTGTGCCAGTCTCACTGTCTTTGGAACACCCACCCCAATTACCCCAGTCACTGAATCAATCCACCTCATGAAGGGTCTTCCTCTCCTGTGCTGTCGCTCCACCTACCAGAGCATGACATCCTCCAAGGATTGATCCCTCCTTGAAACATGTTCAAAACAAGTCAGACAAAGCTTCAGAATCCTTGCCTCCAAGGAGCAGCCTGGTTTAACCCTTTCTAGGTTGAACCTGTTCGTTTTCTTAGCAATCCATGGTATATTCAATACTCTTCTCCAACACTAAAGCTCAAAAGCATCAATTCTCCTTTTACCTTCCCTAGACATTGTCCAGCTCTCTGATGCATAGCAAGTGACTGAAGGTAAGTACAGAAAGATTAAAGAAAAATATTAACTCCATATTATAAGAAAGTGCCATTGTAATTGGCTTCAGTATCATTATAACAAAATATCTGTGATAATATTTAAATCATTTGAAGCATGTAAGATAATCTAATACATTAGATCTGTTATTTTAATTGAATAATTAAGATTTTATTAAAGAAGTTTATAATCAATGTTTAAGTATCAGGGATTTTTTAATTTGCAAATTCATAAATTTTATTTCATTAGTTGAATAAGTGGTATTTGAATTTTTAGAATAATACTTAAAAGGCTTATGAGATTAATGAACTCTGTATTAGCTTAAGCACACATAGCACTGATTGTTATTCTTTATGCTCAAAACTTGCTGCTCTGGACCTAATAACACAAATTTCAACATAAATACTATCATGTTTATGAAGCTTTCATTGTACCTTCTAGGAATTTCTCATCTCCAATCCATCAAATAATTTCTGCCCTCATCTTTTGCAGAGAGTGATCTCTGTTGTACTGTCTATTGTTGTGTCAAGATTGTGTCATATGCATAATACGGGTTGGCAATGAGTCTTCCACCAATCCTAGTGCTCCATTTCTATGCATACTATCTAGCTTCTTGACTGATTTGCTCAGTAGGCATATTGAATAGGTATGGAGAAAGGCTTCAACCCTCATGTACTCTCTAATCTTATGACTTTATTAGGGATCCAAGAAAGATTAAATGAATGATAATTTCTATTTTTTTTTCTCTATCCATCATGATGTTGCCTATTGTCATAGCTGACCCTTACAGGCAGTAAATCACATGGGAGAATATAGCCCATCTTCCTTCCACAGAACAGCTGGAGGATTTGAACCATGTGTCTTTGACTTGGCAGTGAAACTGCTTACAATTAAGTGCCTTCATAACTTAAAAAAAATTCAAACCAAATCACCAACTTTATTAATTTAAAGATGACCCCTCTTGCCTTGTCTCAATTACCTATAATGCTGTAGTATGGGAAGCCAAACTTCATACCAAATATTATATGAAAACCCTTGTTAAGGAATTGAAGGAATTACAGATTTATAAGTTAGGATTTCTCTTGTGGCAGATCCTAGAAAATGAGCTGTTTGTTCCCTGAAAGACAGGAGACAGCAAGGGGCCCTCTACAGAGGGAGTGTTGCTTCCTGAGCTGGAGTTCACCCTGAGGCATCAAGGTTAATAGTTGGGGGTAAAGCAAATTCTTGCATTTGTGAACCCCTCCTTCCTGAGTCAAACAGAAGGTTTTCAATAGAAAGAGCTTGGCTTCATTTGCATTTAATTCTCTTTGTGATTTACTTCCTGGTAATTTTCAATAAAGATACAGAGAAGCTTGGCTTGGGGTCCTCAGTTGAGAACTGCTGGCCTCCTGTTTTATGCTCTCTGCTCTATCACATTCCTGGCTGTTTGTCTCTTTATGAATAATTATAAAATTATTCCATTCTTTGGGACCCTTGGTCTGCAACACTGCAGGACTTCAGTCTTCAATATGAATTGAAGATCAAAATCAAGAACATGAAGATTTTCAGCACTGGGCCAATTGGCAGCACCATGAGAGATAGAGGGGAGATTAAGATTGCTAACAATTTCAGGTTGCTTGATTCTATAATCAACACTCTTGGCATCAGCACTCAAGAATTGTGTTGAGAAAATCAGCTATCAGAGACCTCTGTAGAAGTCTAAAGAGCAATGATGTCCATCTGGAGACTAGTACACACCCAATCCAGGCCATGGTCTTTGCAGTTATTTGCTATGCATCAGAGAGCTGTATAATTACTAAAGATGACAGAATAAGAATCGATTCCTTTGAGTTGTGGTGCTGGAGAAGAATATTGAGCATACCATGGACTGCCAAAAGAACAAACTCTGTCCCGGAGAGGGCAAAACCAAGTTGATAGTTGGAGGCAAGGATTTTGAAGCTCCATCTCATGTACTTTGGGCATGTGGACAAGAGGGTCCAGTCCTTAGAGAAGGATGTCATGTTCAGAAGGGTAGAGGGATAGTGCAAAAGAGGAAAATCCTGGATGAGATGGATTGACACAGTAATTGGGGTAATGGGTGAAGTTGTGTCAGAGACAGTAAGACTGGCTCAGGATAGGGCTGAGTTCAGAGATGTTGTGCATAGGGTTGTTATGAGTCACAGGTGACTCAATGGTACATTACAACAATAACATAGGGTGAACAACATACTAAGTTGGACAGACATGGACTTAGTTTTGGCTATGTTACACATTAGGCACTATCACATTGAGGGACCATTAGTGAGACTAGAACTACATGTTGATGATGTGGAAGAAGATGCAGGTAGGACAGAGCTACCTGCAATCAACCACACAACATTTCAGAGTGCCATGAATTGGTGACAGATCTGTGAATAGCTCAATAATAACACAGTCTAGTAAGTTGTGGGTTTTTTCCCCAAGCATTTTTTTCCTATTCACTCACTGCTTCTTTCATAAAAAAAAGTAATACCAGGCTGCACCCAACAGTACTTTGAGGGAACCTCTGCTGTTTAGCTACACTACACAGGACTTCTTACACTCAAGCAAAAGGGACCAGGACAGTTCAACTGAGGTCAAGGTGCCAGGTCTGGAAAAGAAAAACAGGATTCCTGTTTTCCCATTCAGGTACTTTGGGGGAAATACTGCTTTTGGGCCATCGGACCTGCAGGCCTTGGGCCAAGAAGGAAGCACAAATATACACATTCTTCACAAAGCAATGCCACACTCTGGGTCACTATATGATTATAGCAACCTAACATCTACTAAGAAAAGACTCATGTAATGTCAAAAAAGAAACAATCTGCCTCAGTAATCATAAAAAAACAAAATAACTCTTTCCTAAAAAAAGCAGACCCAATGAATACCTCAGATAGAGAAAGCCGGAAGAAATATGTTAATGTGGATCTATTTGAACAGCTACAAGAGAAGATGCAAATGATGAATTAAGAGAACAAATACCCCAAAGACAACAATCCAGAAGAAACATACTGATGAAGAACAACTTGCACAACTATGGAAGAAAATGAAAAAGATGGAAGAAAGAATTGATAGTATAGATAAAGAGGTAAAAGAACTTAAAAAATCATCACAAGACAGAGAGAGTATATTCAATACAGTGCTGGAAATAACAGAAAATCAGGAAAATGCAATCCAGAATATTAAGATCAAAATTGCAGAAGTGTCCAACATGCTGGTAGGACAAAAAGTAGAACAGAAGAGATGGAACAGAAAGTCAGTGAATTGGAAAATAAGAGCCTCACTGGAAATATACTAGAAGAAAAATCAGAGATGAGACTTAAATAAAATAAAGGAAACATTAGAATCATGTGGATGACATCAAAAGCAACAACATACTTATTGGAATTCCAGAACAGGGAAGTGGCGGAGAAATCACTGAGAAAATTGTGGAAGAAGTACTAGAAGAAAACTTACCAGGTATTTTTGAAGAATGAGGAAATCCACACTCAAGAAGCACAGTGAACACAAAATAAACTGTACTCAAAAAGAAAAACATCAAGATATATCATAGTCAAATTCTCTAAATTAAAAGATAAGGATAGAATTCCAAAAGCAGCACAAGAAAAACAGAGTCATATAAAAAGGAGAAGCTATTATGTTAAGTTCTGATTCCTCAGCAGAAAGCATGCAAGCTAGAAGACAATGGGATGGCATATACAGAAAGCAGAAAGAAAACATATGCCAGCCAAGGATCCTATACCCAACAAAGCTCTCCATCAAGAAGAAATGAAATCCTTTGCAGAAAAAAGAAACTTTTTTGTGTGTGAAAACAAGACCAAAACTTCAAGAAATAGTAAGTGAAGTCCTTCACAAGGAGAGGCTGAAAGAAAGTATATGAACCATAGTAACCAGAAACAACAGAAAAAGAAACACAACAAAATGACAATGTTAAAACCTGGTCTGGAAACAATCACACTTAATGTGAATGGACTAAGTGCACTAATCAAGAGAAAAAGAGTAGTGGAATGGATAAAAAAGCAAAGTGCATCACTATGTTGCCTACAAGAGACACAACTTTAAAAAATAAGAAGAAGAAGAAAAAGACTCAAAATCAAAGGCTAAGGGAAAATAGTAAGACAATGACAACTTCAAAAAAGCAGGAATGGAAATACTAAACTCTGACAAAGCAGATTTCAGAGAATGAAAACCACCATAAAAGATAGGAAAGGGAATTACATAGTGATTAAAGGCATAATAGATTAAGAATTCATAACGTTGGTCAACATATATGCACCAAATTATAGACCTGCAAAATATGTAAAACAACATTGTACGTTAACAGAGTTGAATAAAGACATAGAGAGCACCACAATACTGGTAGATTTCAGCATACCACTATCACCAAAAGATAGGTGAACCCGAAAGAAACTCAACAAATATGCAAAAGATCTAAACTACACAATAAGCCAACTACACCTTTGGGATATATTCAGGGAACTGCACCCAACTTAAATTCAATTCCGTTTCTTCTCAAGTGCACAGGGTACGTGCTCTAGAACCGATCACATATTAGGACACAAAGCAAGCCTCAACAAATAATAAAACAACATTGAAATAATACAACATATCTTCTCAGATCACAATATCACAAAAGTAGAAATTAACCACAGGAGGGTAAAGTTTACAAAACCACTCCTGTGGAAATTTAATAACTCTACTTTAGAACATTGACTTATAAAAAAGTTAATGAAACAAAAAAGTTCCTTGAAACAAATGAAAATAAAAATACAACATATCAAAATCTCTGGGATACAGTTAAGGCAGTCCTCAGGGGGCAGTTCATAGCAATAGGCATACACATAAAAAAAGGAAGAAAAGAAAAATCAATGATCTAACTCATTACTTTCATCAAATAGAAAAAGAACAACAATTTAATCCTACAGCCTCTAGAAGAAAGGAAATTATAAGGACAAGAGCTGAAATCAATGAGACAGAAAACAGAAAAAGAAGACCAGGAGCTGGTTTTTCAAAAGGGTCAATAAAGTTGACAAATCATTGGCAAACTTTACAAGAGAAAAAAAAAGACACAGATAATTCTATTAAGAAATGGTAAAGGTGACATCACAACAGAACCAGATGAAATTATATCAATAATATTGGAATACCATGAAAAGCTACTCTGATAAATTAAAAAACCTAGAGGAAGTAGACAAATTCCTTGAAACTCATGCCTTACCCAGATTGACAATGGCAGATATAGAACACTTGAACAGACTCATCATAAAAGAAGAAAGTGGACAGTCATAAAAAGACTTCCCCATAAGAAAATCCTTCCAGATGGCTTCACAGCTGAATTCTACCAAACATTCAGAGAGGATCTATCACCAATTCTACTTAAATTATTTTTAAAAATTGAAAAAGAAGGAACACTCCCAGAGTCGTTCTGTGAAGTAAGCATAGACCTAATTCCAAAACCAGGCAAAGATATTACCAAGAAAGAAAACTAGAGAACCCTGGTGGCCTAGTGGCAAGAAGCTGCACTGCAGTCCTGAAGGTGCACCTTTTGAATCCATCAGATGCTCCGCTAGAGAAGGAGGGGCAATCTCCTACTGTGCCAGTTGGAACTGATTCAACAGTACTCACAATAAAGAAATAATTTTATTTCGAAAACACAAGAAAACTACTATACAGCAGTAGTAACCAAAACATCATGGTACTGGCACAATGACAGGCACATCATAGACCAAAGGAAAAGAATTGAGAACCCAGAAATAGACCCAGCTATCAATGGTCAACTGATATTTGTTTGACAAGGAAATAGAACTATAAAACGTGGAAATGACAACCTTGAAAATGACAAATAGAAATGACAAATGATGCTGGCAAAACTGGGCTGCTACCTGAAGAAAGATGAAACAGGATCCACATCTCACAATATACACAAAAATCAACACAAGGTGGATCAAAGTCCTGGGAGTAGAGCCCAAACCATAAAGTCCATCAGAGACAAACGGATCAAGCTTAGATGGCCTAGTCTATGGTATAAAGAGACTGCCAAATACAGTCAGAAATGCACAATCTGGAGAGGATAAAATTGTTGGGGCCTGATAAAGATTACATTCCTGTCCACAGCAAAAACAATTTTCCAGCAGAGTGAAAAGAAAACCAACTGACTGGGAAAAAACATTTGGCAATATCATCTCACACAAGAGTATCATATCAAAAGTTACAGAATCCTACACTGTGACACTGATGAGTCAAATGTGAGAATGCTTGCCCATGGTGGACAGTGTTTGGTGAGTCTCCCCAATTAAAACAAGCTTTGAAGCAGGAGTGGCATCCACTTCCACAACAGCTTGCCTTGGGAAACCCTATGAACCTGGAGAAAGGACGAAAGTTATACAGGAGTTGTCCAGGACTTTCGTTCATAGGGTTGCTATAAGTTGCCTGCAACTCAACAGCACTTAACAACAGCAACTTCTAGAGAAAGGTGGGCAATCTCCTTTCATGCAATTTACTGCTTCTGAAAAGCTACTGAAGTGTCTGCTATGAGTCCAACTCAATGGTACATAACAACAACAACAACAATCTTTGATCTGGAAGGGATCTGGCTCAAATGAGTTGTTATTATTCTTTGCTGTTGTTATTATGTGCTGTCAAGTTGCCTGTGACTCATAGTGATCCTATGTACAATAGCCCTAAACCCTGCTCCATCCTGTGCTAATCTTATTGTCTCTGACACAGTTACCTCCATTACCCCAGTCACTGAATCAATCCATCTCATCGAGGATCTTCCTCTCCTGCACCATCCCTCCACCCTTCCAAGCATGATGTCCCTCATTGCAACATGATCAAAGTATGTCAGCCAAAACTTCAGAATCCTTGCCCTCCAAGGAGCAGCCTGGCTTCACCCTCTCCAGGACAAACCTGTTCGTTCTCTTAGCGGTCCCTGGTATATTCCATACTCTTCTCCAACACCACAGCTCAAAGGTATCAATTCTCCTTCTATCATTCCTAGTCATTGTCCAGCTCTCTGATGCACAGCAACTGATTGCAAAGACCATGGCCTGTATCTGGTACACCTTAGTCTCCAGACTTACACTGTTGCTCTTCAGTAGTTTAGAGAGGTCTCTAACCACAGACTTTCCCATCGCAATGTGTCTTTTAATTTCCTGCCCTTCCATCATGATGCTGCCAGTTGGCCCAGTGGTGAGAATCTTTGGTTTTTGATGTTGAGCTTCAATCCGTATTGAAGGCTGCAGTCCTTGACCTTCTGCAGCAAGTGCTCAGATCCTCCTCAGTTTCAGCAAGCAGGGTTGTCATCTCCCTAACACAGATTGTTCATGAGTCTTCCTTCAATCCTGGTGCCACATTTCTCCTCATAGAGCCCGGCCTCCCTGGCGTACACCCTTCCCAATTTTGAACCATGCAGTGTTTTCTTGCTCTGTTCTGACAACTGCCTCCTGGTCCAAGTATAGTTTTCACATTAGCACGATCAAGTGTTCTGGGATTCCCATTCTTGTCAGAGTCAGCCACAGTTTGTTGTGTCAAATGCCTTTGCATAATCAATGGAACACAGATAGACATTCTTCTGGTATTCCCTGTTTTCAGCCAAGATCCATCTAACATGAGCTACAATATCCCTAGTACCATGGCCCCTTCTATACCTAGCCTGCACTTCTGGTAGTTCTCTGTGGATATTATTCTTTAGGAAGAATTATTTCTTAGGTTTCCTGAAAGATGAGCAAATCTTAATGAGTACTTCTGAGTATGTGCACTGACAAAAGATAGTAGATGATTTGGTGACATGTTGCAATGTCCCTACACCCAGGCAGTCCTGAGAATAGCCACATCTGTCCCATGTGCTACAGAGACCCACAGAAGTAATAGAAAGAGAGCCAGCTCCGACAAGGACTTGGAGCAGGCCCAGCAGGGGATCATGATGACAAACACTGCTGAGGAAAGAAGCCTGACAGAAATGAAGAGGAGACTGTCAGCATGCTCAGAGGCCATGTGGGTGACCACAGGGCACCCCCAATCCAAACCCTAAGAAAGCAGAGAAATCTGAGGATGTTGAGAATAGGGCAGTAGGGGGAGGGGATTTTGAACAGTGTAGGATGACTTCAAATCCACTGACATTTTAATCTCTATTTTTTGGTAAAGTAAGAGCTTGAAAGAGGGGGGGAAAGCCAGTTATTTTGAAAATTAAAGAAATTAACATTTCTGAGTTTATGATGTGAAATTAGTACCACATAGTGAAGAATAAAAGGAGAAAAATGGGAACACTGAAATAGACACCAGAAGGTAAGCATGAAAATTAGGAGCAGAGTGGTGGTCTGGAGTGCCAAATATCTAAGGAGTCAGGCTGAGACCCAATTTCCATGAGCATGAGAAATGAGATGGTATACTATCAAGGGACAGAGGTCTCACATAATAACTGGTCAAGAGCTCCTTGAATACCACAACCCAATAAACTCCAGCTCACGGCTATTGCATTCCACAGTGACACTCAGTCAGGTTTCAGAGGCTGTGAAAATTTACGGGAGGAGATTACTCACCTTTATCTTGCTTCCATAACCAGCTGTTTTTGTTCCATCCTGTCACCCATCTCAAACTAAAGATGCTGATGTGAGTGTCCTTCTTCAGGAAAACCGCTCACCTCCTTTCTTGAGAGAGGTCACTGTTCTTCTTTAGGAGATTTCTGTTTTTGCTTACAGACCACTTTGAGCCGTTACTCTAGTATCAGGGTCATTGTCAGCAAGATTTGACCAGATTCAAGATCTACATTAAATAGCAAACAAGTAGGATTTGGCCCATTTAGCATTCTGGAGAAGCTCTGCTGATTTGGATTAATTAAGATCAGTATAGGTAGCTGCCTGAATGCAATATATTTAAATGGCAGGAACAGAGCAAGGCTAGAGAAACCCAAAACAGCCATTACCATATTGATCTCACTTGGCAGCCATAAGTCATTGGCCAGCCCAAGAATGACACTTGGGTTCAATGTCAAAGACATCTACTGACTATCTGTGTGTCATGGAATTTCTCTGTCTCACTTTCCTCCCATGTAGGAGCTGCTGTTCATTTTCACAGGTTATTTCTACAATTCCAAAAATCTTCAGTGCTTTGTTGTTGTCTACAAGTGCCTTATTGCTAAATCCAAGGAGCTGTGACTGTCAATTTTATATAAACAGTGTTTTTCAGTTGGTATGAGTTTGGTTAAATGAGCACTTCCAAAACTGCATGTGGAAATAGAATTTGAAAGGACAATTTGGCAGTAAGAATAAAAAAAAATCTGAAAATAGGACTTTTGACTCAGAAGTCTCATTTCTAACTCTTTACTTAGGAGGTAATCAATAGGGCGTTCTTGTGGCTTAGGGCTAAGGAGTTGTATTGTCAACCCAAAGGGACAAGGTTTGAATACACCAGCTGATTCTCAAGAGTAACATGGGCAATCTTCTCCGATGCCATTTACTGTTTCTGGAAATCCAATGGAAGGTCAACTGTGAATCAGTTCTGACTCAAGAGTACATAATAACAAAAGAATCATAACATGGTGATAGAACAAAGAATGGATGTTCTTTTCTATGGTCTAGATAATACTAGAAAATGAGAGGGAAACTAATCAGAGGTGATTACATAAATGATGATATATTCATATAATAGAATACTATGCATACAATTACACATGATACTAAAAATGAATATTTAATTACATGGCAAAGTGTTAATATCATGGTGCAGAACAAAAGGTCACAGTAAGATCTCCATTTTAGAAGATTATTTGTTTATATGTATAAATAAAAAAATAGTGGTAAATAAGGTAATCTAAACACTATCAGTGGTATCTTCTAAGTGTTATGATTACAGACCATTTACCTTTTCTTCTTAATGTGTCTCTGTGTTTTCTTCATTTTCTGCAACAACTATGAACTCAAGTACAGCATTTGGAATCCTACCGGGAAGTTTGACTCTAACCTAGAGGGTCGTTATGAGTTGAATCAACTCGACAGCAACAATTCGACCTTGAACCCAGCTCCTCTTTAAGCTCACATACTAATCTCTCAGAAATGCATCAGTAAATAGCTCATTAACAAAGAGTCTTACGTGGGTGTCTTTCTGGCTCTGATTTTTTCCAGTGTATTTTAATGGACGTTCAGGAAGCTTAGGTGAATTGGGCTCAGTGAGTTGGGGTATTCTTGGAAGAGGAAGATGAGAGGAGCTGAAAGTGCTTGTCCTTGATCAAAGGGCAGAGTAAAAGGGCCCCGTTCCCTTTTTTTCTCTGTCTATAATGCAAAAACCATACAAGTTTAGCATAAATTTTTCACTATACAAACAGGATCTTGAGCAGGCATCTGCCTTTATGTAAGATCATATGCCTGATGATGTCTTTGTAAACAAAATTAAAGGCATTATTTCTTCATGCCAACCATTGAAATAGTTCCCTCACCAGTGAGCTGGCAGCTTTTGCATCCCACAGTGTTGAAATGAGATTGTTCTAGAAGAAGGAAAAATAAAATAGGTGAATGCTTTAAGTGCCTCTACTCTCTAAGATCCAATTAGTTTAAAATAATGAGGTCACCTGTGAGTTACTCTGTGCTAAATGCAGAAGAGAATATAAAGACATGATGTTCCAGTTATCTCTTGCTACATTTCAAAATTTAGTAGTGTGCAACAATTTCATTATGTTCTGGTCCCGTGAATCAGAACTGTGGACAGGGATCAATCATCAGACGTGCTTTGTCTCTGATATACGATGTCTGGAGGTTCAGCTGGGGACTAGAATCACCTGAACTTCTCTTACTTGGACTCTGATGACTCAAGGCCTGGACTCACCAGAGAGAGAGAGAGAGCCTCCATGTGGCCCTTTCATGTGGAGTGGGCTTTCTCACAGTGTGGCAATTGGGTTCTAAGAGAGATCATCTGAGAGAGCAAATGAGCATTCCAAGAGAAGGGAATGGAAGCTCTAGGGTCCTTTCAGTCATATCTTTGCAAGTTACACAGGATCTCTTCCAGTGCTTTTTCTTGGTTTCAAGAAACCACCAAGATGTACTCAGATTCAAGGGAAAAGACATTTGATTCCATCTCCTGACAGCAGAGGGTTGAGGTCACATTGCAGAAGAATATGTGAGTCAAGAGACGGTGCCCCCATAGGTCTTTGATGCAAAGACTTCCAGAAAGAAATAGCTACTCAGCCTCTTTGCGCTTGTTGACAGGTGATCATGTTGACACAGACTTACCAATTTTCCAGAAACCTACATAAATCAGAATTCTGTGCAAAATCTCTAAGTTTTTTTTTTATTTTAACAAGATCTCCAAACATTTTAAGAATACTACAAAGCCCTTTTGTTATATATATATCACTTCTTCTATAAACATCTCCCTTATTTTTTTTACCAGATATGACCTATCCTCCTTTACATTGTAGCACTTTCTTTAGTAAAAACAAACTTCAGGTGAGCTCTGGTGGCCTAGTGGCAAGAAGCTGCACTGCAATCCCAGAGGTACATGGTTCGAATCCACCAGATGCTCTGCTGTAGAAGAAGGGATAATCTCCTTCTGTACACTCAAATCCGATCTGATGGTACACACACACAAAATAATAATAATAATAATAATAATAATAATAATAATAATAATAATACCTCTCTAAGCTATAGTATCTTAAATAGAATGGAAAAGGAAAAATGAGTAAGGGAATGCCCATTTTTAAAGGACAACACTTTATGGTCAAAGGAAGACAAAGTTGATGTTTCTGAGAAGAAATCAGGAAAAGACTAGAGGTCTGGGGGAGAAAATGGAGATGGAGAATGATCCATGACTAAGAGAGAGGCCATCTCTTTCTGAAGAAATGAAAGAAGGAAGGAAAAGAGACTACAGCATGGTGCATCTTGTGAGAAATAATACTTTATTAAGCACAGGAGTATATGCCAGGCATTGTTCAAGGTGTCAGGACATGTGTAAACCAATTATGATCCTTCATGAAGCTTACTTTTTTTTCTCTGGGTCACATTTGATCCTTTCCATTAAACAAGAGGGTCAAGGATCTGCCAAGCCTGAGGTGGGAGTGGCAAGGGCACATAGTGACCAGGATAGCTGAGAGGGTTGGAGTGAGCACAGCGGCAAGTGGGCTGGGATCTCTCTGAAGCTGTGCACAACCCTGCAGAAGTCCTGGAACATGGCCCTGTGAGAGGTACCTGAGAGCAGGTCCTTCTGGAGCCTGAGATGTGGGACACGTAAGATGTCCCAGGTGAAGGCTTAGGACAGAGGAAGACCAAAGGAGTGGGAGGTGAGTAGCTTTAAAATAGTAGGATTCCATGAGAGGGCCAGTGGAATCCAGGGTGAGACAAGGTTCATTGTAGGAGGCCTGGAGTACTGGTACATGTATGACTGAGTCCAGAATCATGTCTCTAAGTCAGCTCTGCCATGGTCAACACTGTCAGTATCGCTGCCTGACTGAGGGAGACATCCGCCTGGTCATGACATACTGGGCCTATGTCCCCAAGAACAACTCAACCTCACAAATGGTTGAATCCTACTTTAAGAATGGGGCAGCAATGATGCTAACCAGTTCTGATGCCACTAACTTAAAAGGAAAAGCTAAATAGTCACGTGATTATATTTAGACCAGTTGTTAAAGATCCAGAGGAAAATGCGCAGTTGCAACTTACTTAAACAGAATGTCCACTTTAGTATTCTATAGCCCTATAGAAAACAATATTACCCTCAAAGGCTTTATGAGAGGTGATGGGTTTTAAAAGAGATAAGTAGTTAGTCCTAGCCCATAACTGTGCATGTGAAGATTCACAGAGAAAGACGTTAGAAGAGAGCAATAAATGAACAATAAAGGGCTAAGCATATACCACAACTTCAGAACAAAGGGAAAATTTGTTTTCAGTGCCTACAGATACTGGATAATCAAATCGACTCCCTGATGGATGACTTATATAAGAGTATTCAGAAAGTTGCTTAGTTTCTGTGAAATGAGGCATACCTCCCCAAATTTCATTTCCAAACCTAAATTTGAACCTGGAATACAATCCAATTCTTCACTCACCAAGCTATGCATCTGTTGGAAGAAAATTTGAAGCAAGTTTTCTATTGTACAGCACAATCAATGCCAATTCATCCTGATGTTTCTAATCAACATGTCTTATTTTTTTCCTCTGTTCCCATAACTTATAATTATGTGTGGCACTCTCCGAACAAATCCTCTGTTTTTCTCCTTAGTGTCTCCTTCTGGCTTCCAGTGCATGTATATGGAAGTCATCTGAGGCCCGGCATCACTCATCTCTGATTGAGTGGTCATTTGGGTCTTTAAGATCCCTGAGCCCTTCTTCAAACACAGAGTTCTATATTGTTGGCTCCCATTATTCAGATAGAATATTTTAAAGAAAATACTAAGTTCTTAATTAGAAAGTAAACGTCAAGCCACACAATTTCTTAATTTGGACAATGAGAAAAAGAAATCATTGTCTTAGTGCCACCATTGCTCCCTGCTAAAATAATTTCCACAAGTGCTAGAGGCTGAAAATATTTGACTCCTGCTCAGAAATCTCATCCAATAATTCGACATTGGCACCGTCAACACTGGGCCTTCAGCACCGAACTCCCAATACTGCCATGTATCCAGCCCTGCCTTTTCCCCACACTTGATCCCTCAGGGGTTGTTTAAAATATATGAGCATATTTTTAGTTTAAAAGAACTGAAAACATTTCTAATAAGTTTTTCTAATTATTGAGGTTTGAGTTTGGTTGCTCCAACTTCTCCAGCAGGCATCAGATCTGCTTGGTTCTTGAAAACCAGCCAGTCCTCATGCACCTGACCGGCAAGGGCTTGGCACTAAGGGATCCACCTATGGTGAACCCGCTAGCCTTCATCTCTTACTTGATGAGGACAATCCATGTTCAAAGGGTTCTTGTTAAAGCTGTCATCAGGCCACTTCAACCCATGGTGACACCTTGTACAAGATTAGACTATTAAAATCCTTCGGATTGTCATCATTTAATTTTTTGAAAATAAATAACCAGTCCTTTCTCTCCTCTACAAGCTCTATTGAAACCTGTTCGCAAGATAGAAAAAAACCAAAACCAACCCCTAAAACCAACAAACAGTTGCTGGGACCCAAGCAGACTCTGACTCCTGGTAGTCTTGTGTGCTTCCCAGCAGAAGTACATTCTGTACAGGGTTTTCAGTAGCAGTGATCTTTCAGGAATAGATTGGTAGAGCTGCTAATCTTTGTGTTAGTAGCCCAGTGCTTTATCACTGGTGCCTCCCAGAGACCTTTCTATGGATAGGGTTGCTATTGTGGTTGTTAGTTGCTGTTGAGTTGAGTCTGATTCGTGGAATCCCCTGTGTGAGAGGTAGAACTGCTCCACAAAGTTTTCAAGGTTGCGGCCTTTCAGAAGCACATCAAAAAGCTGTCTTCTGAGGTGTCTCTGGGTCAGTTTGAGCTGCCATTCTTTCAGCTAATAGTGGCATGCTTGACCATCACCCAGGAAATAAGGAATCCAGCATTTTCTTCTCTTTCATTTAGGCCATTAGTAGCAGAATCAAAAGACAGCAGGAAGACCCAGAAAAAAATGCTAATGGCCAGTTAATCCATTGCCTATTAGTACTGGGTTGAGTTTTCTTTTCCTCTCTGGCATTGGCGGACTCAGGTAATGTGAGTTGGAAGCACACTTCTCTATTAAAACACATCGTGGTGCTGAGTGGAGAAGTGCAATGTTATAGTCTTGAAAGCTATTCAATACCACTGCTTTTTTGGCAAACAGAAAAATGCTTCCCCTCAGCACTCGTGTCTGCATCCCACTGGATGGAGCTTGCTCAACTCAGCAGCCCACAAACTCTTGTGATACCACACAGCCTTTAGGTTTTCATTCCATCGTTCATCTTCCTCCATCGAATTGCCAAAAATTTTGAAAACTGTTGTGAAATCTTCCAAACAAAACTGATTTTAATTCTCTTCAGTTAAAACAACAACAACAACAAATAAACTTACAGCTCTTCCGAGTGAGAGGACGGCAGTGAGGGAGGGTTGTGAAATCATTGTTTGCCATTGTAGGTGGTCATGACAGCCCCAAATTTAAGAACACTGTCTGGAAATTATAAATTGAAGATTCCCCCCCCCTTGCGAGATGTCAGAATTAGAACACAGAGGATCCCCCCAGGGGAAGGAGGGAAGAAGGAATCTATAAGGAGATGAAGAGTGCTTTTGGGAGCCATGTTAGAAATAGCTTTGAGATCAGAAATCATCACGTAGAGTTGGGGAGGGATGTTTAAGAAGGGAATACTCCCTCAAAGAGGGACCCATGAGGACTGAGGGTTAAGGTAAGTGGTGAAAGAATGCTTACAGCACCTCTCTGAACTCAAGACATTCAAGAGCCTACAAGAAAGAGCAGATCTTGTGAGTGAGATTTTCTGCTATTGTTGTTGGCTGTTAAGTAAGCTGTGACTCACGATGACCCTAGGTGTAATGGAACAAAATTTGGCCTGGAGCTGAGCCATCTTCCCAAATCATTGGAAGGCATGCTACCAGTTGAGCAATATTTTATTGTGATCTAGAGAGCTCTCATTGGTCTGTCTTCAGCAGTTCTGCTAAAACAGGTCCATCGTGGCGACTCTGCTGATATTTGAAAATGCCAATAGCATAGCTTCTGGTATCACAGCAACATTCAGAATAACAAACCGGCAGACACGTGGTGGCCCTGGGAAGAAGAAGTGCATTATTGATAAGCAGTTCTCATCAGACTTGACAGGTCAAAGATACAAAGGGAACCAGATGCCTGGTTAGGAACTGATACTGCATCAGACATGAGAGGGAGCTACATGATCTCCTTATTAGTGACTCTGCATATTTTATAAGAGAGTAGTCATGCTTTGCCAATTTCAATGCCAAGGTTTGCTAACGAAAGGATCAGAATGCTGATGACTTAAAGGGGAAAAGGCCTCTGGTAACATATCCTTGGCTTGATTGATGTTTATTGGTGGGTTTTTCACCTACTTGAGAAGTGACCAATGATAAGAAAGGCTTTTGGAGCTCAGTTCAAGATAAATTATAGATGAATGAAGTTCCAGTTACCTGAGATGTTATACATCGTGTGGGAAAAAGGGAAGAGGGAAGGAGGAAACTGAAACTCAAGTTACCACAGTTAAGTGGTGGAATTCAGAATTAGCTTCCTGGGACTCAGATGCCCCTTGTTTTGTTTCAGACCTCTCCACTCTCAGAGACTGTAAAGGCATCCAATTACTAGCGATATTCACAATATTTAATTACTGGTATCAATAAAGGAGCCTGCTGGCTTAGTGTGTCACAAGTTGTGCTGCTAACTAAACAAAAGATCAGCAGTTCAAATTCAATAGCCATTCTAAGAGAAAAAGACGGACAATCTCGTAACAATTTTACGGAGGAAAGTAAATTTTCTATAAGTCAGAATCTACTCCACAGCAATGAATTTGTTGAGGTTTTGATATCAACCAATTAAAATGGATTCTGGTTGCAATGCCTTATGGGAATATCCTAACTGCTTCCTCATCTTGCCCACGTCTATAACCAAACGTACACCAACACTTCCAAAGATGGAACAGAGAGAATGTGCAGCTGTAATATAGTACTCTGTGTTGGCTTTGGGCAAGTGTGGGGAAGGAACTTCATTTTACATTAGAGTTATCTGAAATTACATACTGGGTATGAATAAAATCACTTTTATTCTAAAATAACTCACTCGAAATGACTTCCATGAGGTTTCAAATGCAGAAGAAAAGAATGAAGGTAGAATACGAGAAAGGGATGGACTCCTTGCTGATCTTTTGTGTCTATCAGTGTTAGTTACACTGTGGTTGTGTTGCTGTGATGTTAGAATCTATGACTCTGGTATTTTAAATACTAGAAGGATAATCTACTGGGAACAGGTTTCAGCAGAACCTCCAGACTAAAACAATAAACACACACCCACCACACACACACACACAGAGAGAGAGAGAGAGAGAGAGAGAGAGAGAGAGAGAGAGATTGGTTTTGTTTTTAAAATACAAATATTTTCTGTGTATGCCATAACCAGATCCTGGTAAATTTTGAATGTGTCTGTACAATTTTACATTTGCAGCATTAATTTATGGTAGGATCATTTCCTTAATAGCCTTGCCAACAACTGTGGTAGCCTAACTCACTTTATAATTTAGCTGATCTGGAGTAAGAAATCATCCCTCTGTATTCTTCTCTCAGCTTAAACATCACTTTTTATGTTTATTAGCCTTTCATATTTCCTCTTCTGGAAAGCAACTCAGATTTTCTACTTTTGTCTTGTTCGATGTTTTATACACTAATCCTTATGCTATTAAATATTACTTTTATCTGGTTTTAATCTTATATCTATAGAAGCATAAACTTTTAAACTTTGAAGTTGTATTTATCTTTATTGTTCAAACTTTCAAAGTTCTTGTTCTTAAAAAGTTTTCTGTATTATGAGATCATATAATTATTTACCTTTATTTTCTTGATAGCTTTTAAAAATTTTTTAAGTCTATAGATTACTTGGAATTTATTTTATGCACAGTATCTAGTGTGAACAAGGATTGATTATTTTTCTACATGCAACCCTCCCCACCACTAGCATGACTTTATAAGATTTTGAGGTAATTGTTTGTGCTACTCCAAAGCTGGTATATCCTCATCTTAGTTTAAGGTTATGTTTAAGTTAAGGAAAAGGTCTTTGGAACACATTTCCTTAGGACTTAGAAGGTGACAAAGTGATGCCATGTCAAATTATTCGTACTACAGTACTTTTGTGTTACACACAGCCATAGAAAGTAGTCTCAACACATCACAGTCCTATCTGCTTAGCAAAATGCATAAACTAAAAAACATAGACCACTTTCTTTTTTGGTGGTTGTTGTTTCTTATTGCTGCTGTAACAAATTGTCACAAAATTAGTTGCTTAAAATGACAAAAATGTTTTTGTTCAGGGCTGTGTTCATTTTGAAGGCTGTAGAAGATAATCTGTTTCCTCTTCTATAGTTTCTGGAGACCTGACGGTGGTTAAGTGCTCAGCTAGTAACCAAAAGGTTAGCAGTTTGAAGCCATCCAGTGGCTCTGCAGGAGACAGACATACTGCCCTGCTCTGGCACGGATTATGGCCTAGGGACTCCTATAAGGCAGTTCTACTCTGTCATACGGGGTCATTACGAGTTGAAACCGATTTGATGAAACATCATAAAGCGTCTACTGCATCCCTTGGTTCATAAGCCCATCCTCTTTCTTCAGCGTGAATCACTGCAACCTCTGCTGCTATCTCATCACATTTTTTGTGACTTTGTTCCTTCTGCCTTTTTTTTTAATAAGGACTCTTGCAACATGTCCGAAGACTGTGAGATGAAGCTTCATATAGATGAAGCTCGAATGTACTATAGATTGCTAGGAGAACAAACAGGTTTTCTTGGAGAGGGTGAAACCAAGTTGTTCCTTGGAAGCAAGGATTCTGAAGCTTCATACTTTGGACATGTTGCAAGGAGGGCCCAGTGTTTGGAGAGGGACATCATGTTCGGGAGGATGGAGGGACAGCGCAGGAGAGATAGACCCTCGATGAGATGGATTGACTGATTCAGTGACTGGGATAAGGGGGTAGGTTGTGTACAGGTAAAGCAGGGTTTAGGGCTGTTATAGGTCGCTATGTAAATAGGGTCACTTGCTGTTGCAAATGACTCAGTGGCACACAACAACAACAACAATAATATGTTTGTTCTTTTGGAAATCCATAGAATAGTTCAGTACTCTTCTCCAACACCATTCAAAGGCATCAATTTTTCTTCTCTTATCCTTGTTCATTGTTCATCTATCAGATATATAGCCAATGATTGAAAAGACCATGGCCTGAATCAGACACAACTTAATCTTCAAACTAACATCATTGGGAGAAGTCCCTGACAGCATTCTTGCCCAATGCAATACATTTGTTGATCTCCTGACTGCTTTTATCAAGGGTATTGATTGTGAATCCATGTAAAGTGAAATCGTTGACAAATTCAAACTTTTCTCCACCTATCATGATACTTTATCTAATAGTTATAATCAACTGGTCAGCAATCGGTTTTGGTTATAATATCAGGCCCCTCAGAGTAATCCAGCATATTCCTTAACTTCATCACATCTTCAAAATCCCCTTTGCCATGGAAGGTAACATATTCACAGATTCTGAGGATGTGGACGTGGGCAACTTCGGGGGAGGCATTATTCCGTCTAGCACAGTTGCAAAATAACTCAGTCAGATAATTTTCAAAGAAAAGAATTCTATTGTGTTTCAAAGTAGGCAATTCAAAATGAATGGGAGTATTAAAAGCATCTCTGCTGTTTAATTCAACAGAAGAGCTTTTAAATTAGTTTTTTAATAAATAAAACCTCTCTATTAGTACCAGAAGGTTTTCGGATTTTGGTTCTTTAGTTTGTTGTTGTTGAGTGTTTGTTTGGGGTGTTTTTTTTTTTAAGAAATCATTTTAAGAACCATCTTATTAAACTTAAAAGGTGTTGTTTTGGTTAATTTTTTTATTTGGTTTGAGCTATTTGTTGAGCTTTTTTCCACATTCAGGCGGATCACATCTGACAATGTCCAAACGGACTTGTTTCTGTTTAGTAGCCCCCACCTCTCACTCCCATGCAGCCTCGAGGCAGAAGTGTCCTTAACTGCGGAAAATGCCTTTCTAACACTAATTTCTCAGAGCAATTATGCAACATTGGAGACAGGCTCCAAGTCAGAAGGTCAAAGCTGTCGGTACCATGATTCAGTTTCTTCACAATTTGTGTTATTGACTTTTCCCAGGGAGTTGCAGGCAGCATATTCTCCCCACCACAGAACTACAGTGTCTTGTGGGAAGTGTCATAAACCGACAACTCCAAATTACAGCCTGCCTCAGGCTCAACGGGGTTCAGAGAAGCTGCCTGCAGGCAACCTGACATAAATACATGTGCATGTTTGCCAGAAACTATCCTGGGAGTTGAGTGATGGGAGGAGTGGGGAGGAAAGGGCTGATTCATTCCCAGAGGGCACGTGCTAGAACAATGAGCTCCCCAGGCTAATGAGAAAGCTTGTTAATCAGCAGCTACTGCTTGTCATTCTGGAACACAAGCCGAGGTCTTCTGTGTATCTAAAAGAGAGGAAATTTGAATGTGTGTGAACACACACAATTGTACTTGTGTATGTTGCATGTGTGTGTGTTCTGATAAGCCCCATCCATCTGTCTACACTTGTGCATTTATTCTTGTTTCCTTAAGGTGTATCTCTGTGTAACCAGTGGCTTTGGAATGATCCTCACTCATGGCAACCATATGTGTTTAAGAGACTAACCTCCCAACAGGATTTTCAGAGACTGATTTCTCTAAAGTATATCACCAAGACCTTCTTTCAAGAAGGCTCTGGGTCAGTATCTTAGCACATTAACTATCTATGCTCCCAGGACTCCTGCCTCTATGTGGTGGTTGTTATGTGCTGTCCGAGTCTCCTGCAATTTATAGAGACCCTATGTACAGTAGCTCTGAACTCTATTCTATCTTGGGTCAATTTCATTGTCTCTGGCACATTATCTGAGGTCTTCCTCTCTTGCACTGTCCCTCCACCCTTCCAAGCACAATGGCCCTCTCCAAGGACTGGTCCCTCCTGGTAACATGACCCAGAGTATGTCAGATGAAGCTTCAAAATCCTTGCCTCCAAGGAGTAGCCTGGTTTCACTCACTCTAGGATAGACTTATTTATTTTCTTGGCTGTCCATGATATGTGTAATACTCTTCTCCAGCACCACAACTCGAAGGCATCGATTCTTCTTCAGTCATTCTTAGTCATTGTCCAGCTCATTGATACATAGCAAGTAATTGTGAAGGCTTGCCTTTATATGTACCCCAGATCAAACCCATTGCACATGAATGACACATAGTGACTCTCCTCTGGGCGTCTGAGGTTATGAATCTTTATGGGAGCAGACTTCTCATCTTTCTACTATTGAGAAGCTGGTGGGTTATAACTCCTGAGTTTTCATAGCAACCCATCACAAAATTAAATATACTACAAGGACTCCTTTTAAAAATATAGATTCTGAGCTGCTGAGATGGACATGCTTCTGATGATCCAGCACCACAAGACCACCAACTTCACTGACACCAAGGAGTCAAGCATCATGTTCAAGCTGAAGCTCACGGTCAAGGGCATCTTCAAGCGGCCACCTGATGAGCAGCATCTGTACAAGAACAACCAGCACCTGAATGACCCCAAGACACTGGGCTAGTGTGGCTTCACCAGCCAGACAGTCATACCCCAGGTCCTGGACACAGTGGGACTGGCCTTCTAGGAAGGTGACACATTTGAGACCCTCCACCTTCTACCCTTCTCCATCCCACTTGAGCTGCTAGAAGCAACTCCAATAAAAAAAAAACCAACTGTGCAGTGAGCTTATGCCCCCACTTCTAACCCATTTAATAAAGAGATTTGGGCATAAAAAAATGTAGATTTTGCTTTTTACAAAGCTTCAAGAAATGCCAAAGATCTTCCAACTGCCCTTCAGCCTCTCCCAGCTCACTTTGATGACTCCCATAGGTGCGGGTTTTGCCAAGCACTGTTCTTCCCAGCAGGCCACCCTGCAGCTTAGGAAGGCAGGAAATACCAGAGAGCTCCAATCCTTCTCTCTCTCTCCCTCCTCAGCTCTCCATTGTGGGGTTGTCTGGACTTGAGGGAGATGCTTCTTGCTCCCACTTAGCAGTCTTTCAGTTATGGGATACCTTGGCTCCTGCTTCCGTTCCAGGACCCAGCAGCATTCCCCCAACCAGAAAAGGACACAGAGGGCAGATAGTTTGACCTTGGCCTTGTGTGTGACTTGAAGTGGGTTGTTTTCCTCAGGGAGCTACAGCTTTTTTGAAGAAACAGTTGAAGTACGATCTTATTACATTCTATGGACCCTTTAAAAATATTCAACATTCCTGTGTAACTTTGTTTTTCACAAAGTAGTTATTAATATGCAGTAGGCGCTTGACATCCTCATGGGACATCAGCTTTGATTCTTCCAGAATTCCCCAACTCAAGAATGTGGAAAACTTGTCCAGACTCCTGGCGTCTTCCTGGATCACATTTCCATTGGGAACTAAGTGTTTCCTGTGCATCTCCTCACATCACAATCTAACAGTCTTCTCAATTTTTGCAAAACTTTTCTTATTTGGTTGCTACACACACACACACACACACACACACACACACACACACTGTTATTGTTTTATAACATTAACAAAAATTTTATGTGGGTGTTCTAAAGCATCCCTAGAAATTTTCAACTTCTCTGTATATGTGCAAAAATTCAATATAGCACAGCACCTTCAGGGGGAAAAATCCTATGTGAAAAGACATTTCACCAAAGAAGACCTTTAGATGGATAACAAATATGAAAAAATGCTCAAGTTCATTCTCAAGCAAACAAATACTACCTCTTAAATCCACTGTTTTTGAGGGAGTTCTGGGAGCACATTCTCTAGGGACTTGTACTACTAAACCAAAAGTATACCTCTTTGGTGGTTCAAATCTACAAGGTACTATGTGAGAAAAAAACAGGCAATCTCCTCTTGTGTGGGTTACAGATGCAGAAACCCAGAAGAGCATCAACTGGGTGGGAGCAATGAGCTGGGTTTTGTCTATTTGTTTTTCCACTGCCATCAAGTCAGTTCCAAATGGCAACTGAGCCTCCAGGGAGAGACTACTTTCCAAATAAAAGAACCATGTAAGTTTCCAACAGACACAGGTGCTACTTGATCACTTGCTTATTCTACTTATTTACAAAAGCTTTTGCCCTGGAGTGCAAAATATTTTAGAATGGTGTTATTTTTAGTTATTGTTGAGTATTTTCCAACTCAGTGATTCTCTACACAGCACAATGGCACACTTTCTGTTCATGTGCTATCCTAAGGACCATTGCTGCATTTGAACCATTGTTGCAACCACTGTGTTAATCCATCCCATCGATGGTCTTCCAATTTTTCAATACATCTGCTGTATTTCTAAAGATTATGTCTTCTCGAAGGACTGATTTCTCGGGATAATATAGTCAAAACATGCAAAGCCAGGTCTAGCCATCCTCTTTTTAAAGAAATGTTTTGACTTCACTACTTCCATGATTTATCTGTCAGTTCTCTGTAATGTGGGGATTTGTGTCATGTTGTGATAGTATCAGTAGGATAAGGTCTCTCATGTTGGATGAGTTTTAATGGAGTTTCCAAGCTACAACAGGCTAGGATGGAAGATTTGTAAATACACTTCTGAAAAACTTGGCCAGTAAAAATTTTACCAATAGTAATAGAGCACTTCATGATAGTGGTATTCACTGGACTTCCTTGTATGC
>NW_006399801.1:11712444-11725660 GCF_000299155.1 Elephantulus edwardii
AACAACAACAACAATAGAGCACTATGTGATGTGGTGTCATAAGTTGAGCTCAAGTTAGAAAGTACTCAAATATGACTGAAGAGGAGCCGCCTCTTCAAAGTATAGTAAACTTTGATGATGTAGATACTGTCAAGCTTTTAGGACTTTTACTTGTTGATGTGGCAAGATACAAAAGGAAAAGAAACAATTGCAAGCATTCATTAGTAATCAGAATATGGAAAGCATGAGGTATGAAATTAGGAAAACTGCAAGTGCTCAAAAAGGAAATGAAACACATAAAGATCTATATCCTAGGATTAGTGTGTTGAAATGAGCTAGTATTGGCTATTTTTAATTGTACAATCACCTGATTAAATATGTTGAGAAGGACAAAATGAAAAAGAATCACATTAATCATCAAAAAGAAAATGTCAAGATCTATCTTGCCATATAATGCTCTCGGTTATAAGTCATTTATCAAGATCCCTACAAGGAAGAGAAGCTAATATTACTATCATTTAAATTTATGCAGCAACTACTAAAGCCAGAGTTTAAGAAATTGAAAATTTCTACCAAATTCTGCAGTCTGGAACTGATCAAATATGCAGTCAAAGAGCATTGATAATTACTAGTTATTGAAATGTGAAAGTTGGGGGGAAAATGGCTTGGTAGTTAGAACATATGATCTTGATGATAGAAACCACACTGGAGAGCACATGATGGAATTTTTCTTATCAATGATTTCTTCATTTTAATTACTTTTCAATAAATAAAGATGAATATACAAGTCACTAACTGAAAGATTATACATCACTAGGTGTTTGAATTCACCAGTGAGCCCACAGAAGATAGGAGGTTTGCTCTTGTGCCACTTAAAGCCTCAGAAAACTCACAGCAGTGTCAGCTATGAGTTTGTTCTCACTCAATACCAAAGGCTGGCTTTGATACACATAGGGAGAGCCCTGATTGGAGCTCAAAGGCTGACCCATATGCCCTGTCAGGCCATTTGAATCCACCAACATACCCCAGAAAAACAACAGACTAGGAAGGAATATTAATAATATACTTCTGAAAAAAATTAACCATTGGAGACTTTATGAACAGCACTGGAGCATTATTTGATACAATGCCATCTCTTCTGATGAAATTTTAGCCTCAGACACCCAAATAGAGTGTTTTCTATGAGCCAATTTTGACTAGACAACCATAAGAGGAAGAGCCAAGGAGACACACAGACCTCATCATATGGAACACATAAAGATCAAATTGATTATTTCTATAAAATAAGGTAGAAAAGGACATCATACTTGCATGGGTAGAGGGTCAGTGGATGAGAGGACAACCCTCAGTAACATAGATTGGCACAGTGACTGCAAGAGTGGGCTCAACTATATGAGAGATATGAAGATGACACAGATAAGAGAGGATTTAGATTTGTTGTTCATGCTCAACTCAATGGAATCTATCACCAGCAACAATGAACGAGATAATGGAGGCACTCAATATCATCAGTCAGGAAAAAGAGTCATAAGTTAATTGTGGAACACATTATCAGTTGTTCCCATGAAAGCTTAAGTTGAATAAAATGAAACAAATCCAAGAGCCAAAATATGACCTTGGGAAGATCTCACCTGAATTTAGAGACCATCTCAAAAGAATATTTGGCCTATTAACCAAAGAGCAGAATACAGGACATGAAAGCAGAGTGCCATGAGAGTCTCTCTGAAAGGGCCAGATGGAAAGAGAATATCAAAGTTCCTCAGCACCCCTGAGAAGAAAGCAGATGAAGAACCTGTAGACCAGCTTCATGGTACTTCTAGATCCAAACCAACAGCTAAAGATTAGTTTATTTCTTGTTGACTCAGTTATGAGAATGGGGTTTATTACGTAAATAAATTGGAGCACTGGAGAGGCAAAAAAGAATATTAACAAAAGCAAATACAGGTTTTTTTCCCAGCAATTTCAAAGCACAATTTCTCAATTAGTCCAGGCTCCAGTTTCAGTTCAGGAACAAATTCAAGAAGCCTCTGGTTTCCTCAATCATCCAGCAAGGTTTGCCTCAGAGAAGTTATAAGTCAGCTTCTCCTTGATTATCAAGTAAACACAGCAAAACTTTTAACTGTGGCATTTATTTCAGGGCTCCTCTGGTAACACTTTGTCACAGTTTTTCCATGGCATTGCCACATTCTCTCTACCACCATCGCTAGGGTCTCATTCTCATCAAGATCTTGCTCCAGTATCCTTCAAGTCTTGCTGTCCAATGTGGGAAGGAATCTCTCTCTCTTATCCTAGTCAAACAGCTGTTGATGATTTGCAAACCAATGTGTCTGCAATTAAGGTAGCTAGAGACCAGAAGGGGCCATTGTTATTGTTGCTGTTTCTAGGTGCTGTTGAGTTGAATATGACTCATAACAAACTTATAAACATCAGATCTGAACCCTTTCATATCCTGTGCCATCTTCCCAATTCTTGATACAGTAGAACCCATTGCTGCAGTCACCATGTCATTTCACTTGATTAAGGTCTTCCTCTTCTTCACCAACCTTCTATCTTTTTGAGCATCATGTCCCTTGTCAAGGAATAGCTCCTCCTAGCAACATGAACAAAGTATATGAGATGAAACCTCATCATCTTTCCTTCAAAGAACACTCTAGCTGCACTCTCTCCAAGACATATTTGTCTGTTCTTTTGGCAGTCTATGAGATGTTCAGCACTATCCTCCAACACCAAAGCTCAAAGGCATCAATTCTTCTTCTGTCATCCTTATCCGTTGTCCAGATCTCAAATGCATAGCAAGTGATTGGAAAGACCATGGCCTCAATAAGACACACCTTACTCTCCAGAGTAACAGGATTCTGGGGCTTCGTCTGATATACTTTGGACACGTTGTAGGAGGGACAGGTCCTTGGAAAAGGACATCATGCTTGGGAGGGTGGAGGGATGGCGCAAGAGGGGAAGACCCTCTATGAGCTGGATCTATTCAGTGACTGGGGTAATAGAGATGGGTGTGTCAGAGGCAGTGAGATTGGCACAGGATAGAGCAGTGTTTAGGGATGTTGTACACAGGATCATTATGAGTTGCAAGTGACTCAACGGCACATAACTACAACAACATCATGATGTTGCCTATCGGTCCAGTGGTAAGAATATTTGTTTTCTTGACATTGAGATGCACTCCATATTGATGGCTGTATTCTTTGATTTTCTGTAGCTAAGTACTTGCCACTTTCAGTAAACAAGATTGTATCATCTGTATAACATAGGTTATCAATGATCTTCCTCCCAACCTGATGCCACATCCCTCTTCAAAGAGTCCAACTTCTCAAATATTTGCTTAGCATACAGATTGCATAGGTTTGGAAAGAGAATACAACATTGACACACTCCCATCTTAATTTTAAACCATGTTTTAAACCACTGTTCCCTTGCTCTTTTTGCACAACCATCTCCTGGTCTGGGTATAGGTTTCATATGAGCACAATTACATGCTTTGGGATTCACATTCTTCTCAATGTTAGTCACAATTTGTTATGATTCACACAGTCAAATTCCTTTGCATAGACAATAAAACACAAATAGACAAGGAGCCAAAATAAGAATTTTAAAAAGCCAATTTAGACTAATATTATACCCATTGAGCACTGATAACCAAAGACCAGGTGAGTTGTGGGATGACATAAAAGATACCATACATAAAGGAATCAAAAGATCAATAAAAGACATGAAAAAAGAAAATACCAAAGTTTACAAGAGAAGAGAATCTGAAGTATGTTCTAGACCTTTTAGAGAAGTTAAAGCAATGGCAGGCAAGAGGATGACATCATTAGAATGCTAAACAAAATATTACAAAACGTAGTTAAAAAATTAAAGCAAAGTATTATGGTGAAATATGTAAACAATCATAGATTAAAAGTGAAAATCACATTTGACATTTCCAAAATGGAAAGAAGTGAAGAACAATTCAAGCCTTACGTTACACTAATGATGGATTCCTTGGGCAAAATATTGAATGATATAAAAAGAATTAAATAAATGTATAATTTCATTGCATTAAAATAGATTATTCAATGATTAAACATTTTAGAGGTAACACATGCTGCATTGAAAGTATTGGCCAAAAAGAAGTCTTCAGGAATTGACAGAAAACCAACTGAAATGTTTCAACAAAGGAATACAGCACAAAATGTGCTCACTCATCTATCCCAAGAACTTTGGAAGACCTGGCCAACCAACTGGAAGAGGTCTGTATTTATATTCATACTAACAGGATTTGGAAATTATTAAACAACATAATTAATATCACACACAAGTAAAAGCCCATTGAACATAATTTATAAATTATTTCAGCTGTACATTGACAGGGAACTACCAGAAAGTCCAGTTGGATGCATGTTTTCAAATAGGTAAAATGTGCATCAAGGATTACATGTCATCATGAATGAAAGAACCTATCACACAACCTATGACGTGTAGATTACGAAACTTTGTTAGCTAAAAGTAAATAGGACTTGTCATGCTTACTTATGAAGATCAAAGACTTCAGTTAGTAACATAGATTACACCTGAACATTGTTGTTGTTGTTATGTGCCGTCGAATCGTTTATGACTTATAGCGACCCTATGTACAACAGCCCTAAACCCTGTTCTATCTTGTGCCAATCGCATTGCCTCTGACACACCCATCCCGATTACCCCAGTCACTGAATCAATCCACCTCATAGAGGGTCTTCCCCTCCTGCACTGTCGCTCCACCCTACCAAGCATGATGTCCCTCTCCAAGGACCTGTCTCTCCTTACAACATGTCCAAAGTATGTCAGATGAAGCCCCAGAATCCTTGCCTCCAAGGAGTAGCCTGGTTTAACCCTCTCCAGGGTGAATCTGTTTGTTTTCATGGCAGTCCATGGTACATTCAATACTCTTCTCCAGCACCACAGCTCAAATTCACAGGCATCAATTCTCTTTCTGTCCTCCCTAGTCATTGTCCAACTCCCTGATGCATAATAAATTATTGCAAAGACCATGGCCTATATCAGATGCAACTTAGTCTCCAGAGAGACACTGTTGCTCTTGAGTACTTTAGAGAAGTCCCTAACAGCAGACTTTTCCATCGCAATAAGTTTTTTTATTTCCTGGCTGCTGGTGCCAAGAGTGTTGACAGTGGAGCCGAGCAAACTGAAGCTGTGAAAAATCTCAATCTCTTCACCACCTGAACATAAAGAAAATAAAAATCCTCAAATCTGTTCTATTAAGTAACACCATGATAAGGAGAGAAGAGACTGAACTAGTCAAGTATTTCATTTTACTTGCATTCACAATCAGCACTCACAGTTAGGAAAGTAAATGACCTATTGTCTTTTGCAAAGCTGTTACCAAGGATCTCTTTAATGTGTTAAAGAGCAAAGATGTCACTATGAGGCTAATGCTGGTTATTCCAACTCACAGAATTTTTAATTACCTTATGTATATGAGAAAACTGGACAATTAATAAATAATATCCAAGAAGAATGTAGGTCTTTAAAGTATGGTTTTGACAAAGATTATTAAATATACTAAGAGAAACAATTTTTATTATTTTTTTCTTTTAAAAAGAAGTTCTCGTGCCACAGTCTGTCACAAGTTGCACTGGTAACTCAAAGGCTGAGTATTTCTCTGGCTGTTTGAATCTACCAGCCACTGATGATGGACGATATTCCCTCATCATGATTTACTGAGAACCTATTCATGGCTGACTCTCCAGCAGGTTTTCAGGGACTGTAAGTCACATTGATCATCTTTCTCTGTCCAGCCCAATAGTGGATTCTAATCACTTTGGGGTTGGCAGTACAACTCCAAAGCTCTTATGATTTATTGCCTTAGAAACCCAATGGAGAGTTGCTGTGAGTCATAACTGGGCCAACAGCAGTGAGTTTGAGGGGCTTTTATCTCAATTAGAAGCAAAACTTTGCTCATTCTCAGTCCATCACAATCATTTCAAGGCCTTTAGTAGATATTTACTCAGAATTTGTAAGTGCAGACATTATAGCCAAACTGTTGGGAAGAGAACTCTTGTCTAAATGGAATAGCTGAATAAGATGTTCAAAATTGGGAGAAGTACTATTAGATTTGCTGCAAATCAATTCTCCACTGAATTTCCCTGTAAACAATCAAATTGGTCTGTTGCTATTTACAGACATTTTAAATCCAGACACCAGAACCTAAGTTTTCAGTTTCCATTAGCTTTGACAAGGAGCTTTTTAAAGTCCCTGAGAGCCCAAGAGCCACCATGACTACTGTTGTAAGTCAGGTTGTAAGTCTTAGTGTAATAAAAGATAAACAGACATTGCCAAGCTTTTATTCAAGATCATGTAGCATCATCAAAGGAGAGAAACTAAAGAAGAGCTTGCCTCTTATTATCCAGGACATTTTAGCAAAGTGTTTAATTATGCCTTAGACCAGTCCTTGTGTAGAGGGAGCTCTGGTGACCTAGTGGTAAGAATCTGCACTGTAATCCTGAAGGTATGTAGTTCAAATCCCCCAGCTCTGTGAGAGAAGGATGGACAATCTCCTGTAGTGCAATTTATTGCCTACTGGGGGTCACCTATGCATCAGTTCAGATTTAATGGCACACAACAACAACAGCAGCAACAGCAGCAACCAGTCCCCATAGCATCTCAATTTTTCCCTTAGCAAGACCAACAACCAGGGCTTGAGATTTGGGCAGGGCTTACATACCATTAACCATATAGTAATTCTCGGCTCCTCGCTGTGCCATCTTTACAATCTCTGCTAAACTCACTGTTGTAGCCACTACATCAATCATCTTGTTGAAAGTCGTCTTCGTTTTTGTTGACTCTCTATTTTTCTAAGCATGGTGTCCTTGTTCAGCTATTGATCCCTCCTGATAACATGACCTAAACATACAAAATACCTAGGTTTTATTATTTCATCATTGTCACTGTAGACCCCAAAAACATGAAAACACTTTTGATATAATCTATTCCTACCATCAAAAATTCATTTCACCTGATGCCAGGTGCACACTGGGGAGCTGCCTGCTGATGCCAAGCCTGCACCAGGGAGTAGCTTACTGATGTCATGCAAGCACCCAGAGCAGTTGGCACACATGCCAGGGAGTGACGTGCAGGGGTAAGCAGGAAAGCTGGAATCTGAGTGAGTGTGAGCCCAAACCTCCAGTCCCATTGTAGCCAGTCTGTACCCAGAATTCCAATTCAGGTGCCACCAGCCCATTCCCAGAATGTTGCTCCCGATGCACACTGGGAGCAATGCTGGAACTTGGGTGAGGTACTTTGTGGGGGACCACTGCTGTTTGCTAGATCACATGGAACCCCTTAAGCTCAATCAGAAGGGAGTGAGACAGCTGGAGCTCATTCTCGAAGGGAAAACAAATGCTTCCTAGTTTTCCAATCAGGCATCTGTGCATTTACATCTCCTCACATCCAGTACATCAACTGCTTTTAGCCAAGAGCACCTTGGACTATGCTAGCTGTGGCAGTTGTCTGACAGAGGAGGCTGCTTCCACAGACCTTTTCTCTCTTGAACTGAGAGAAACCCAGGCAGGGTGGCTGTCCCACCCTCTTCTGGAGCAGTGACTTCAGATCAAGAAGCTGCTATCACCTCAGACATGAAAAACTGTACCACTGCAATTTTATGTAGTAAGCAGTTTACTACATCCCCTACACAAGCCCAAAGCAAGATGTCACCCCAATAGTAACACAATATCAATGGATTTCCTGAAGCCAGGAAGTCTGATGAAACTTTCTGACACAGAATTTAAAAGAACACTGATTGAATATTTTTAATGAGTGAAAGACAAGCTTCAAACTACAGGACACTGCAAGCAAAAACCAGGAGGAGCATGAAAAAAAAATCCAAAACAATGCAGATAAAACAAATGAGCATTAGAGGCTCTGGAAAAAAAGAAAAATGATCCAAATATGAGGACCAATGTTTCAGATGCTGTCAACATGATGGAGGGTCACATGAACAGGGTTGAAGAGTTGGAACACAGAACCAGTGAGACAGAAGATAGAATTTTCACCACTGATCTGCTAGAACAAATAGCAGAATCAAAAAAGAAGAAAACCTAAAAATAATGTGAGACACCATCAAGAGAAGTAACATGCACATAATCAGAATCCCAGAACAGGAAGAAGCGCATAAAGGTACCAAAACAGTTGTGGAAGAATTACAAGAAGAAAATTTCCAAGGCATAATGAAGAATGAGAGGATATATATCCAAGAACCTGAGAGAGACCATATAGAATAGACTCCAAAAGAAAAACACCAATACATATCATAGTCAAATTTGCCAGAACCAAAGAAAATAATTCAGAGAGCAGCAAGGCAGAAACAAAGAGTAACCTCTATGGGAAAGCAAATAAGATTAAATGCCGATTTTTCAGCAGAAACCATGCGAGCAAGAAGACAATGGAAAGACATATATCAAACATTCAAAGAACACAGCAGTTAACCAAGAATATTGTACCCAGCAACATTGTCCAACAAATATCAAGGGGAGATTAAGACATTCCCAGAAAAACGGACTCTAAGGGAGTTAATAAAAACAAGACCAGCATTGCAGGAAACACTTAGGGATGTCCTTCTTACAGAGGTGCCACAGGAAGCAGGATGAACCAAAGTAACTAGCAACAACACCAAAAAGAACTTAACAAAATGATAGCAGTAAAACCTTGCCTCTCAATAATCACACTAAATGTGAATGGTTTAAATACACTACTGAAGAGAAGAAGAGTAACGGATTGGATAAAAAAAATAAAATCCAGCAATAGGCTGTCTACAAGAGACATACTTGAAAAATGAAGATAAGCAAACACATCAAAAGGCAGGAAAAATGACCATTGACTCTCTAACCCAACATCTCCAATAAATTGAAAAAGAACAGCATGAAAACCTGACTCCCTCTAAAAAAATTGAAATTATAAAAATTAGAGAAGAAATAAATGAAATAGAAAACAGAAAAACAATTAAGACCAACAACAAATCTAGGAGTTGGTTTCTTGAAAAGGTCAATAAAACTGACAAACCACTAGCATAACTAATAAAGGAAAAGACATAATCCAAACAAAAGAGAAAATGGGCAATGTCACAACCTAACTAAAATAAAAAGGCTAACAAAGGAATATTATGAAAAACTATACTCAAACAAATATGAAAACCTAGAAGACATGGACAAATACTTAGAAATTCACAACCTACCTAAACTGACACAAACTGAAAATGAACACCTAAACAGACCCATTACAAAAGAAGAAATTGAAAAGGTAATAAAACAACTTCCAGCCATAAAAAGCCCTGGACCAGATGGTTTTACCAGAGGATTTTATCAAACATTCAGAGAACTATAACCAACCCTACATAAACTATTTCAGAAAATAGAGAAAGATGGATTTCTCCCAGACTCATGATATGAAGCAAACATATCCTTGATACAAATGCTACGTAAATACATCACCAAAATAGAAAACTATAGACCAATATCTCTCATGATCATAGATGCAAAAATCCTGAATAAAATCCTGACCAATAAAATCCAATGATACATGAAAAAAATAATTCACCAAGTGGGATTCATCAGAGATATGCAAGGATTATTCAACTTAAGAGAAACAATCAATGTAATTCATCACATAAACAAAGGAAAGAACAAGAACCACATGATCCTATCAATTGATGCAGAAAAGGCCTTTGACAAAATTCAACACCATTTCCTGATTAAAATAGTCAACAATATAGAATTAGAGGGGAATTTCCTCAACATAGTAAAAAGTATATATGCAAATCCAAGAACCAACATTGTGCTCAATGGAGATAGATTAAAGGAATTCTCTTTGAGAACAGGAAGTAGGCAAGGTTTCCTACTACCACCTCTTTTATTCAATATTGTAGTAGAAGTCTCAGTGATAGCAATAAGGCAAGAGAAAGAAATAAGAGGTATCCAAATCGGCAAAGAGGAGGTAAAATTATCTCTCTATGTAGATGATACAATAGTATATTTATAAAACCCTAAAGACTCAGCAAGATAACTATTGGACATAGTTGACCAATTCAGCAAAGTAGCAGGATACAAGATCAACATACAAAAATCAGTCAGATTCTCTACAGTGACAAAGAGAATACAGAACTGGAGCTAAGAAAAACAATACTCTTCACAATATCTAATTACACATTAAATACTTGGGAGCAAATCTTACCAGAAGAACAAAGGGTCTATTCAAAGAAAATTACAAAACTTTGCTACAAGAAACAAAAAGAGACCTGGAGAAATGGAAGAATACACCTTGCTCATGGAAAGGAAGACTCAATATTGTGGAAATGACAATCCTAACAAAAGCAATCTACACATTCAATGCAATCCCAATACAAATACCAATTCCATTCTTCAATGAGATGGAAAAGGCAATCTCCAGTTTCATTTGAAATGGAAGGAGACCCCAAATAAGCAAAACAGTTGTTGAAGAGAGAAAAGGTAGGAGGCATCTCACTCCCTGATTTCAAATCCTACTACACTGCTGTGATGATGATCAAGACAGCGTGGTACTGGTACAATGACAGACACATAGATCAATGGAATAGAATTGAGAACCCAGAAATGAGCCCATTTACCAATGGTCAACTGATTTTTGATAAGGAGATGAAATCAGTTAAGTGGGAAAACAACAGCCTTTTTAACAAATGATGCTGGCAAAATTGGCAAACTATCTGTAGAAAACTCAAGGAAGACCCACACCTCACTCTATACACAAAAACCAACTCAAAAAAGTGGATCAAGGAGCTAGGCCTAAACCCAAGGACTATAAACTTCATTAGGAAAAAGCTTGGAAGCACTCTAGAAGCCCTAATTCACAACATAAACAGTCTTTCAGGCATCCTGAAAACCTACAGCCAGGAGAGGATAAAGCAGATGAATTGGACCTTCTAAGAATCAAAACACTATGCACATCCAAAAACTTCTCCAACAGGGTAAAAAGGGAAGCAACAGACTAGGGAAAAATATTTGGTAACGGCATGTCAGATAAGGGACTTCTATCTATAATTTATAAAATACTTGGGCACCACAACAAGATAAAGGTAAATAACCCAGTTGAAAAATGGGCACAGAATATGAACAGACACTTCACTGAAGAAGACATTCAGATGGCTAACAAGCACATTAAGAAATGTTCAAAATCCCTAGGTCTAAGAGAGATGCAATTCAAAACAATGAGACATCATTTCACCCCAGTAAGAATAGTGAAATTTAACAGAACAGCTAACAATAAATACTGGTGAGGTTTTGGAGAAACTGGAACACTTTTCACTGTTGGTGGAAGTGTAAAATGGTGCAACCACTGTGGAAGGCAGTATGACGCTTTCTCAAAAAGCTGCAAATAGAGATAACATTTGACCCAGCAATGGGAATATACCCCAAAGAGACCATAACTGCCACCCAAGCAGATATATGCACACCCATGTTTATTTTGCAGCTTTGTTCACAATAGCAAAGAGTTGGAAACAACCTAAGTGCCCATCAACAAATGAATGGATAGAAAAGCTGTGGCAAGGTACTCATGAATTATTATACAAAATGAGTGACCTTGGAGGACAGTATCCTGAGTGAATATCTCAGTCACAAAAAGACGAATATGGCATAATGCCACTGTTATAAAACAAGACTGACGTGGAGGCTGGGGGAAACTAAGAAAAGAAGAGATAAATAACCTAAATGGCGTTGAAACAGACAAGGGAGGGAACGGTATAGAAGGAATATATAATTTGGTATTATTGGTATGACAAGAATTCATAATAAGAGCTGCATAGTAAAGTTGTGATGGTGGGGGACTGTATAACAATGAAAAAAACTTTTGTCCCAAAGAGAAAAATGATTGGGGGCATGGGGGTGGGGAGGAAAATGTTCAAAAACGAATGATTGGATACCCAAGTTCATTATAAACTTCTATTATAATCTCAATAAAAAAATTAACTTCATGATTTCAAGGACTTTGTGGGCACTGCATACTTGAATTTAGTACCCAATTTTTCCTTCATGGCTCAAATCTTGTATAATTTCTTGGAAAACTCTAAGTCTGATCTCTTTAAACTCTCCAAGGATAGCCAATGACCTTTCACTTGACTAAAGACTATTACTGTTGTTGTTAGGTGTCGTTGAGTAAGACTCATAAGTGACTATGAACAACAGAGTTAAACCATGTCCTATCTTGTGTCAATCTCACAATCTTTGACACATTCAAACCCATTGCTGCAGTCACTGTGTCAATCTAACTGATGAAGGGTATTTCTTGAAACATGATGTCCTTTTCCACGAAATAGCTTTTCTTAGCAACATGTCCAAAGTAGGTTGCACCTTCTCCAAAACATATCTGATTGTTTAGTAAATACTCTTGCCTTTGGATTCCCTAACCTATAATTTAGAGTTTTTATGTGTTATTCATGACATTTCTAGGAAAGCTTTATGTGCTCTTCCTTAAGTAAATTGCAGACAAGAGATTTATTGGCTATTAGAATATTCAGTTGAACCCTGTTGCCAGATGTTATTTTCTTTACCTTAGAAGAGTTGCTTTAGTTGCTAAACTGATTGAAAATACTGAAGCTATAATTACATCAAAGTACCTAAATATTTTTGTTCTCTATAATAAGGCCATCATAGTAACTCAGTATCTTTCTACTAGTTGCCTGACTTCTTCTAAAATTATCATATTGACCACTTTCCATATCTAGCTACACACTGTACCATCTTTAAACTCAATCACTTTGATGTTGCCTGATGACAGTAATTTTCCATCCCAAAACTGTTTATATCTCACTGAATAATTATTATCCCTCAGAAGGGACCTATAAGAATCTCTGTTGTTGAATCCTGATTTAATTTTATTTCTTGATAAGTTATATTTAAAATCTGTAGCTGCTGGGTTTGATTTCAAGGCGAGATATGTAGTGATCATCTCCATTAAGATTTTGGGAACTTATCTCCTTCCTGAGCTCACTAGGGCTCAGTAAGGACTAACTGCATGTTTAAGGCCTTGAAACTGACTTCTGAGGGGTGGCTAAGTATTTATACAGGTTCAAAGTATGTTTTGGAATTATGCATTATTTCTGTATGCTATATGGAAACAATACTAAAAAAAGAATTATTTGACACTGAGATATTTCAGGAAGTGGTATATAATATAGAACTAATAGTAATGATGAGTAAAGTGTCATCTGTATTGAAGGCATTGA